>NC_137942.1:17733013-18250513 GCF_963969265.1 Rhamphochromis sp. 'chilingali' | reverse complement strand
AATATGCATGAAAAGGGAGGACAAAAGAACCACGCACGTGACGGCTTTACGTCATGGCAAGCCTCCCCGTTCGGACGACGACTAGCGCGATAAATGGAGAAGGAAAAAAACAAAACGATACAAAAACAAAACCCATTTACTCTAACGTGCATCACTTAAGAGGTGATCGTATGCCATGCAATATTTTGGTACTGCGGTGGTAAAACCTTAAGAGGACAGATGTACTGCATCTCTTTGCCTCCGACAAGGGAAGGAAAATAGCTACAAGCCTGAAGATTTTCAGCAACCAAGGGAAGAGGAAGTAAACGTGAAACGGAGGGAGAGAGGAAAAGAAGAAAAAGACCCATGTGTATGCACACAAAATGCTTTGATGATTTTTGCAGTGAAAGGTGCAAAAGAAACTGTGTGCACATTGTTACATAGTAAAAGCGCCTGTTTTTATTATTTAGCCTCTGGCACGAGCCTGTTTAAACACCTGTGTGGGGTATTTGGGACTGTGGCACCCTATGCTGTTTCAGTTAATTCCTTTTTGTTTTGTTTTTAAAAGTGTACCTATCTGCCACCCCCCCCTCCCCTCCCAGCCGTCATCTATGTCAGACTAATTTAAAAAAAAAAAAAAAAAAGAGGAAAAAAAAATATCGAGGAGGGGGGGAGGTCGAACTTGGCCTCCGTTTTGCCCTCACCTACCTAGAATCCCTGCGGTGCTGTTGGCGAAAAGTCACTTTTGAGCATTTTGGATTTAGTGAGGCGTTTTATCCGAGAGGTATGTGTATATCCCCAGTTTACCCTCCCCACACCCACCACCCTCCTCCCACCCTCCCTCAGAGAGACAAACAGGGCAACGGGGGAGGGGAAATGGAGGCTATCCGCAGAGTGGAGGGTCAAGGCCAGTCACGTCCCTCCAGCTCTAGTTTCTCCCCACGTTCTGGGCAGTGCAATGAGTTCCCCTGTTACCCTCCCCTTCATTAACCTGGGGGACAAGCAAACACAAGAACAGAGGAGACACTTTTAAACCACATCGTGTGAACAGATGCATGCAGAGCTGATAATGAAGCGGTTAAAGTGCGATTCTGGATCAGAAAAAATGATTTGGGAACAAAATGTATCATTGTTTATCAATGAGCTGGGTGTTTCATCACTTCCAGAGGAGGGCTGAGGGGTATTTCATTTGGGTGACATCATTTGGTGAACATACCTAACAGGTCAGTGTCCTGCGTGGACCAAAGGGGTGGCCGGGTTAGACGCCGTAGCAGGCTGACAGGCGCTCCTTCAACAGAGGAGGGAACTGCTCAGAGAACTGCTGCCAGTTCTCCTCTCCGACCTGGTCCTTGAAGCCATGCAGGATCTTGGAAAAACAAATGAGACTTGATAAATTCTGCAGCAGGCGTTCAAATCTGAAGGTCAGACTTTGTGGGCGAAGTCTTTCGCAGGCTGATAGCAGACTGTCTTATGGCAACATTAATGGTAGATTTTCTCACTGGGTTGCTGTGCTTGACAATCTCAGTTTGCAGCAACTGAAGCGAGATAACTTGATAAATCATTACGTGTTGCTGACATATTCAAACAGACTGGAAAATGTTAAAAGTCACCATAATATATGGAGGGGTGTCTGTTCACTGCAACATCAGTTTATGGTCTCAGTTGCTGGCTTCATGTGTTATTCAATACACAACACACTTGTTCTGACTGTAAAGACACTAAAGAGATAGCTGTTCAGTTTTTTAAGCCAAAATAGCTTTGACATTTATATCACAAATAAACCAGCTAGTTAGCACTAGCTCTTTAGCTCCTCCTTACCGTCCAAATAAAGTCATGACAGCATAACAACCACACGACGACAATCAAAATTAAAGGCAAAGTTTCATAATGGCAACCCACAAATTAATGTGTAACCTTAAAGTGGCATCATCCATTTTCAATATACAGTTTTTGTACATCTAGCTATGACCTTGCAACTGCAGCTGCATCTTGGGCCGAGCACCTAAAACTAATTTAAAGACCCCTCCACGATCTGGATTGCTCAAAGTAGAGGCCTAATGTTTTAAGCTTTAGCAAGAGGGATTTCTAAGGCTACCCAGAATTGATTAGTATTGATTATTATTATATTATAGTACTCATTATTGACTGATCAGCTTGACTTAGTGATGTACCACACTTCTCAGACTTCAAAGCCATCTGCACCATGCCGTCAGATTTCCGATGTCTGATTAATGATCATCATAGGTCGGTGACCCAAAACTACACAAGAGGGAACGTTTTAATCACAAACGCTGGTCCATCCTGCAGACTGTCACAGAAATATGATTTTTGATGAAGTATTTACCTTATAAAACATGTCCCTCAGGTCGTCCTTCGGGTTCACCCATGAGGCCACAGCATCACAGAAGAAAATAAAGTCCTGAACACAGAAGACTTGTTAACTCAGCACTTGCCAAAGTAGACCTTCCCTACTTCTCTAACCCCTTTAAAGCAATATCACCTTACCTGCACCACTCCTGCAGGGTTCACGCCGATCATCACACAGATTCCCCGGAAAGCCGAGTCCTTCTCCTCATTATCTCTTATATTCCTCAACGACGTGCACCTGTGAACAGGAGCAATGTGGCGACAGAAGAATGAGTTCAACTTGGGGTTTTTTTGTTTGTTTTACAGCAGCTCCACTTTGAGCAATTTTTCAACTATTTTCAACTATCTTTAGTTTTTCAACTTTTTAAACTAACAAGTTAAAGAGTTTTTACTCATGCTGTGAAAGTAGAACGTGAAAAAAAAAAATCAATCATATATGGTAATATCCATACTGGGACTCACCATGGCCTAATGAAATGCTGCAGCTGTGGCGCCACTTCCTGAGGACACACGAAACCCAGCCTGCCGATCGTAATGGCTGCATAGAGAGACATAAAAGAAGTCTTCAATATCAGAATCAAATTTAAGAGACACACTTATCATCATTCTGTAGCTGATTGTTTACCTGTGTTTTCCAACAGAGTCTTGGGAGTGTTGGGTCTATTGATGATCTCCACCAGGTGTGGCAGCACCATACCCACATACGGCTGCATTTCTGCACCTGGAGAGCCACAAAGAAGAGAAGGAGGCAGTGAGCATCCTGCAGTGTGGATACAACATGGTAACGTCTCTAAGTGTGTTAAAGCCAGGAATTCATTGCCAATCAGGCACAAGACAGAATCGGACCTGCTTCAATCGAATAAAAAGGAACACGTGAAAAACCTAAAGCTGAAATATCAAAAATACCCAACACTGATTTAACTTTCTTCAGGGCTTCATTGGTCATAAGTTACTGAGAAGAGCTTTCAGGTCCTTAAAAAAAAAAAAAAAAAAGAAAGAAAAGGGAGTGTCTGAACACTTATCAGCAATAAAACCATTTGCAGTTACCAAGCCCTTAAAACCTAAACAAGCCTTGGTGTTGTCTCTTACTTAAATTCAATAGAAAAACTAGTTTCTTACTAAACTATTAAATAAGATTTGTGAATAGTAAAAATCCATTTTGAGAATCAGGTTCTGAACACGTCTTTGATTCAAGTTTGTCTCAGCCAAAATATGTCGCCCACACTGAGGCAGAGTTTACAATTCCTGAACGTACGAGCTCAGACTGCACAGGCCTGCATGCAACATGTACTGTGAATGATCTGGATCAGAAAACATTATGGGAACAAAATGTATCACTTTGTGTCAATGAGCTGGGTGTTTCATCATATCCAGATACTGGGGGGTGGGGGGGACGACAGGAAAACCATCCACAATAAGATCTGTTACTTACCCATTTGCATGGAGATCTCCCCTATGGCCCAGGTGGCGTTGTTACACACGGAGATAAACTCTGGGTTCAGGTTGAGCCCAAGGATGGGCATGAACTCAGCTGGAGAAGAGAAATGGACACCAGTTACAACAATGATTCACAAACACACAGCTGGATATTCATTTCAGCCTCCTATTTTTTACAGCTCATCATTAAAGACATGAGCTCATGAGTGGCTACAACAATCACTAAATCTGGGTGTTCCCTGGTAATAAAATGAGAGGGCAGCTAGTAAATCAGTCAAAATGTGACAAAGTTGCTCTGATAACGCACGCTCACCAATACAGGGCTTCACGTGGAGGAAGCATGCCTTTGTTAGATCGCCCAGGAGAGCAAAGGAGCTCTGCCTCACCTCGGGCATGGTATCCTGCAGCAGAACCACATAACTTGGTGTTACACAGGGATCACAGAAAACTCAGAGGGAGAAAACCCCCCCCCAAAAAAAAACAAAAAAACAGAAAAACTAGTTTTTGCATGTAGAAAAATAAAGAGAACTTCCATCACACCTGCATGCACTGGAAAAGCAGGGTCATGATGTTAGAGCGAGCCACAAGCTGTTCCACGTGTCCTCCCAGACCTTCAGCCAGGCCGCTCAGCAGATCCAAGGCCACAATCATGAAATCCTTGTCAGGAGCTTCATACTGGTCTGGATGCTGGTTGTACATCTATGTAGACAGAAAGAAAAAATGTGAATTTTTAAGCACCAGTTCAAGATTTAAACAGACTCCACCACATTTATTCTATTCATGCTTGCTCTCTCACCATAGCCTGAGCAAGTGTCTTCTGGACTAATGTGACACAGCGCTGATAGACGGGCTCGCAGTAGGGCAGAAACCCACTTTGCAGGGCGGTGGCTACTGACGACAGACACTGAAAGACATCCGGACAGCACAGTTTTGTTTGGGTTTTCTTCTCCTTCCTCTAAATGACGTAAAGCATTTTTTCTTCGACATACTTGGACATGTCAAACAGAAAACAGGAAAAACCCTGTTTCTAAGCAGCGCTAAATTTACTCACCTCCAGCAGAGGGAAGAGATCCTTGTCTTCGTCCTTCAGCTCGTTCCACTTTGCAATAAGAGGGGGCATCAGCTTCTGAATGTACTCCTGAAAAAGCAACACAGTGGTAACAGCTCAGGCTTTCTGCAACAAATCAATGATTCCCTGTTATTAGTCTCCTCCCAAAGCTAAGCAACCCGATTGACTTGAGTAAATTCAAGACAAATATACAAGATCCAAATCTCAAACTCACAGGCTGATTGAGATGGTGACCCACTGAATCTGCCAGAGTTCCTATGGCATCATACAGGATGAGCAGATTCTTGTGCTGGTACTTCCCGAAAGCAAAGACCAGAGTGTCCAGAATGTAACTCAGATATGGCACCAGCTCTGTGCATGCCTCTTCCTCCAAGGTTGCAAATGCACTGAGAAAAAACAAGATGATGAAGGTCAATGCTGAATCTACACACACAGTCTTGTGGTCCAGGAATACCACAAGCAGGATGTGGATCAGAGTACAATATGGGAACAAAGTGTATCATTGTAAGTCAATGAGCTGGGATTTTCATCACGTCCACGTTAGAAGGGAACAAAGATTGCAGCGTGGCTCACCTGCAGGCGGCTTCCTGCACCTTCTTGTTGCTGTCCAGGATGCGTTTCAGGAGCTCCGTCATGAGCGGTTTGAGATACGAGTCGGGGGGCTGGGAAACCACCCAGTGTGCATAGCGACTCAAGGTCCAGCAGGCAATGGAGCGGACCAGGGCCTTTTTGTCACACAGACACTGGATGAGGTGAGGGATGAGCTCCGGCAGGTAGGGCACCATGCCCTGCATGCAGCCTAAGCACAGAGTGAAAGCACGAGTGAGAACGACACCAGACCTTCTGCAGTCAGCAGAGCAAATCTACTGATCCTAATAATCATTCGCCGGCAGTATGTGGCATAATGCAGCTCTTCCCTGTGAAATTCTGTCTCACACCAATGTGTACTTGCGATGTGCATCAATTTAGGCGTTATATCACGAGAAGACTGCACAGCTGATTTGCTTCAGAGGAGACGATACAAATGTAGGTTTCTCTGCTTTATGCCTCTTAACCAACACTCAGACTTCAGATCTCACTGCATACATGGAACAGAAGCAACTCAGTTCTGTTTTAGTACAAATCTACTACGTCACTTGTTGTAAACAGAAACCTCAATCGCAAGCTTAATCCATCGCGCCCACTGCACTCCACACTACTGAGGAGCAGAGCCTAACTCATACTTATTCAACCTTGCTGCAATAAAGAACGCTTCAGGAGCTCATTCCTACAAACTCTGTGAAACTAAACAACACTTCTTTCTGTGACAGGTTCATTCTGACTCTCTTGCCAATCTGGGCAGTCATTAATCCATCTGCAAATCACTCTTTATTCATGCAAATTTAAAAAAATTAGGCTGAACAGTTTGTAAGATTGCATTTGCATTCCCTCTTTTGCTCATGAAACAGACCATTTACCTGCATGCAAAGCCCGACAAAACGTGATTGGTTATTATAACTCAGACATTCCAACACAGACATCACTTTATACAGATTACTTTTGACAGATGTGGTTCTGCATAAGGTTGGCGACCTAATTAGGCACCGTTGAGGGAATTCTAGGTATCAGTTGAAATGGGAAAGTACCAAATCCCAGTTCTGCATCCAAAAGATTTGAGAAGTCCCCTCTCTATGTTTCTGCCTCTTTCCCAATTGAGAAATATGAAGACTGCTTTAGCAATTTCAGAAAGAACAGTTTGACACAAATTACTTTTCCAATCAGGATTCACCACATCCGCAGATAATGCCAGTAACTTTGAATAAAGCATAGACGGCACTGTGGGGGTGATTTCTTAATCAAATCAGGTGTCCTGGTGATACCAACCCTGTGCTAATGAGGCATGACATTAGAAATCTATAATGTGTCCTTCAGAACACCAAGTGAATGTCTGCATGAACATGCAGACAGGCTTTTTGCACACTGCATATAATAAGGTTAAACCTCATTACTAGATCTCAACTAGGGACAGATAACTGTCTATGCATAAACTGGGAACATTTCAGGAAGGTGTAGCTCGGGTTTTTGCAGCTCTGACCACTAACCAGAAAATCTGTAGATTGCATGAAAAATGTGTGTCCTTTCATCTTACCCTCAGCTATGGCCCCCAACACCAGGATACCAGACTCCTTGATCACCCAGTCAAGGTGAAAGAGCAGGCCTTTCAGGAGTGGCAGGAGGTGGGGTAGCAACTCGTCACGGAACACGTTGGCCAGCACGTCCAGTGCTGCTGCAGAACATTTCCCTACGTGAGAAAGAAAAGTTTGGTTACAACCCGACACCTAACCTGCCATTTCTCTTATATCACCTGAAACTACAGCAGGTTTAAGTTTTCTAAAAACTCACTGCATGTACTTCCTGAATGACATCCACATGTCCACTCACAGCTTAAAAGGTAATAGATCTGTGCTACATTTGGGAAGGGGCCAGTTGGCATATTAATACCTGATATACAACATAAATGGAAACCAAAGTACAACCAGTCAAGTCACTACACTCACATTCTGGCAAATAATGTGTTTCTCCACCACTTACGCAGATTCCAGTCAGACAGCGTGTCGTCATCGTCGTCGTCGTCTTCCTCGATGTCCTCCCCCTCCTCCCCCTCGCCTCCTTCATGCTGCAAAGTGACCGTGCGCGACTTGTGGAAACGGGGTTTGATGTCCTGCTCGCTGTCTGGTACCGCCTCATCCTCCTCCACGTCACCCTGGGGGAACGGTCAAAAAGCAGATTGATGGCAAAGAAGTACAGCTGGGTATCCCAAGCATTCAAATACCTACGATGGCACTCACCTTCAGTAGTATGATGTCTATCTCAGAATACTTCATCCCATTTACTAAGATAGGGATCAGTCTATATTAAACAAGTGAGACAAAAGAGGATATCCTTGATTAAAAAAAACACAGATGGAAATTCACACTAATAATAGGCACATACTAACAATATTTAACAAGCTACTCACTGCACTAGGTGTCCGGAGAGCACCTCTTTACAGATGGGTTGCTCTGCTAGAGTCAGCCAAAACTCGCAGGCCTCCAGAGCCACGTTCTCGTCAGGGTCCTGGGTTCGCTGCAGCATGTACTGAAAAGCAGATGTTTGAGAATGGGAATGTGTGATCAGGTGAGTGGGAAGGGAGGAAAAAAACAAAAACCAGCCTAAGAAGAAACTTGAGAGAAATCTGGATCAGAAACATTAGGAACTTGAGGTATCATCGTGCTTCAATGAGCTGGGTTTCTCATCACATCCAGATGGGCTCCAAGTTCCACGTATTTACACGAAAATGTGGCGTACGTGTCCTTTTACTTCCACTGTGTGCTCCACAGCTGGTTATCTGGTTGTCCTAACACTCACCTGGATGATGCTGTGCATGTGGGGGATGAGGCGGTCGATGCGGACCTCCAGTAGCATTACCAGGGCTCGGCATACATTCTTCCTGACCTCAGAGTCCTCATCTGCTGCCAGCGCAAACAGGCTCTAACAAAGGAGAAGAGGAGCAAAAAGAAAGGAGTGTGAAGTAGGCACAAAACTAACACAGCAGCCTGATACTGAAGCACACACAAGCTCACCTCTATGAAAGTGTCAATGTTGTCCATCAGGGCTTGGGCTCGGCCGATGATGAACTGGTTCACGCAGGCTATGGCATGGGATCTGCAGAGCAACAACAGCAATGATCAGACATTGTAGTGATGAAGAAACTGGTTCAAATGAAAATGCCTCAGATAAGAACCTTGTATAACTTACATGTGCCTTTCATTTAAACAGAAAACACCGGAAGGCTATAGGTCTACATAACGTAAAACAATAAATCTGCTAATAAATAAAGGAGTTATGAAAAGATCTGATCAGATAAGCACATTAAAACTCGCTTACATGCTCACAATGGTTCCTACCGTAGTATAAATATTGTAATGAGGAAGAAAACTTGCCACTGAAACCAATCAACACGACTCTTAACTAACCATATACAGTCAGGCAAATGTTAGCATAAATCACACCCAGATTCTCTCTTTCTTGTACCTAATCTTGGGGCTGCAATGCTTGAAGAACTGAAGAAATTTGGGTATCATTATGTTGAGGGGTCTGTTCAGAGCGTCGCTGTCCAGCAGCTCCGATGAATCCTCGCAGATCTTCTGCAGTGCGCCAAATGAGCCCTGAGACACGGACATACACAGAGAAGCTGTCAAATCAAACGCAAACGTACAGGGACACAGAGGAGAGAACGAAGACTGCATCAGACAACAAGACCGGAGCAAACAAGTTCTGAATGCACTGCAAAGACTCTGCCTATCAGCTGAGAACATCTTTTTCATGTCAAGCACATGTGCGACTATGAAATCGTCATCATAAAAGGAACGACTGGAGATATTAGCTGCTCCAACACAGATATTACAACTAATCCTGCCTGATTTTCATCTGTTTTATTATTATTACTACTACTATTACGACATCTACTGCTCCATTTCAAAGTCCATGCAGAGCTATATCTGGTTCTTCTCAGGAATCATTTGCAAACTATGACTTTCCAGTTAGCCTTGTTGTGGCTGTCTGTGTGGGATGAATTCAAACTTATGTCTACTTCAAGAATACGCGCCTCATTCAATTGTCAGATACTTAAACCAGAGCAACTATCTAAATGAGTCAAATGCCAAACAGGAAGTGCAGACCTCGCACGTGTTGTAGTCCTCTGAGTTGAGCAAGTTGCAGAGCTGAGGCAGCAGCTCGGGCCATGTTTGCAGCTCTCCTTTGGAGGCAATAGTTGTGATCAGGATGCCTACAGGAGAAAACGCAGTTCAGGTCAGTTGTTCACCACTGACAAAGACCGCAACCTTTGGCCTATGCAGAAGCTCTGGATCAGACAGTATGAATACAAACACCTTCACAGACACTCAGATGGATTTTATGCATCATTTCCAGAGAGTAACATAAGGACACACAGGAATTAAACTGGTTACTCTGTGTGTAAATAGATGGTATATAAAGTTATAAAACCAACACAACCAATACACTCACCAATGGTGGCACGGATGAGCGGCGAGGGATCGCCGATGTTGTTGAGGCATTCCTGCTTGATGAAGTCAGCAACGGCTGATGGGAAGTTCTGGTAGTGGGCTTTGACATTGTTCTTCAGTATCAGACCACTCAGAGAGCGAGTCGGCTCATCTGAGAAGAAGAGAGGGCAGTTAGAGACCAAGATGCCAAGCCATCAGCGTGTATTTGGAGTCTGATCACTACATCAAAGTGCACAACGTTTTCCACTACTCAATCCTGAGGACGTGTAATCCAACTCTTCATCTTACTTTAAAATCTGTGTGCCCTTCATTGTGGAATTCAGAGCAATCACTCTTAGTCAAAGTGGACGCAACAGTTTTTCTCAGTCTATTTCATATATAAACTCTTGCAAAGGTGGATATTCATATTCAAACTAGCTCCAAGTTTCAAATCATTAGATCAGCCAATCTAAAGGTATTCCCTGTGGGCCAAAAGACAGGCTTCAGGCTGCTCCAAGCACTCAGATCTCAGAGGTTTTTCCTACTCTTGGCACTCGCTCATGCCAGGAACAATATTATTTATACACACTCTGAACACAGAAGCACCACTCACCTATTATTATTATTATTATTCAGACCTTCTGATTGTGAGGGACAGCCAATCAGAAGAAAGTCCGCTCAAAGAGAGCAGACTTACTCTAAAGGGAAAGGGATGAATGCAGAGCTGCTGCAAAGCCCGATGTAAAATCGATAAGGATTCATTTGAACTTTGAAGAGTTCAGGGCTGCTCTGGTAGAGGCATGAACAAATTCCTAAATTTTTACCAAATATAACAAATCTATATCCCTAAACTAAGACATGTATCCAAAGCAATGGTGACAGCACGGTTCACGGTTCTATATACTTGTCCTGTTACATTTATTGGTATATGTTTAAGTGCTACGTTGATTAAGCAATTGATGCGTCACTGCTGTCAGTCTGTGAGAAGAGTACAAGTGGCACAATTCATTTTTTTGCCCCCCTCACACTGTATAAACATGTATGCAAGGCCTCTGCTGGGAATGAGGCTCCAACACAATAAGTAACATTCGGTGCATCCAGCTATTATGTGCAACAGGAAGCACTAAATTCTCACCATAATGGATCAATGATCTGAGGGACATAAGACGCACGTGCCAGACTACTCACCTTCAGTTTTGAGTCGTGTAAGGACAAAGATGAGATAGTTGTTAAAGTCAGGGAACTGGTTGAGTTGTTCGAGTTTCTGAAGTGGCAGTTAAGGATCATTTCACTTTCAAATCACCCTTTCAGTCTGAGCTTTACTTGGCTCAGACTGAAAGGGCTTATTATAGATTACTCATTTATGTTAATCGCACAGATGTGATGTGACATTTCTTCCATCATGTATTTTTGGTCAAAAATATACTGTAAGTGAAGAAAAGTAGACAGTATAGATGCACTTAGTCCTTAAAGATGACTGAGGTGTCATGTCACAGTTGCTACCTCGCCTTTGCTCTCGCAGCTCCTACAAAATCCTCAAACACTTTCATTGTTATACTACATTAAAAGCAATAAAGGATCAAAATTTAATTAAATACCATTAACCAGTTTTATTATGCACACTCAGAACAGACTGAAGTAGGATACTTGTTGGACAGCTCTCTGTGTGACTGTGTTAGGTGACTGGGAGTCTTTGAGCAGCTGTAGGACCTGCTGAAGTCCCTGCTCATCTGGCTGCCACTCCATCCTGACACACACACACACACACAAATTAATCCACATTTCTCTTTAAATTCAAAGGAAAATATTAAGAAACACGTAAGCAGGTGAGGTCTCTGGATCAGACAGTATGAATACAAACACCATCAGCAACAGGTCAGATGTTTTTTAATGCATCATTTCCAGTCGACATGCACGTATATAGTTGATATAGGCAAAAAAGAAGGATGCCTGTACATAGAAGAACAAATCTTCACACAGGAGTAATGCAATGGACCTGAAACTACCACAGGATGCCAATCACGTTGTACATTTCATCAGATGGTCTTCTGCTGGGCTTTTATCCAATCAATCACTACTTAAAACAAGATACCTCTGCTTAATGACATGCAAAGTTATTGGAACCCACTGAGGGTTTACTGTAGTTACTTAATGCATGCATGCACGAAACAGCTGAAGGAGAAAAGATCAGTTCTAAAACAAAACTGCGCAGGTGTCGGTTGGGAGCTCTCTGGCCGCCTTCATAGTGGGTTAAAGGGTGAAACGACCCGGCGGCACCGGGACTGGTCACCCCCCGTCAAACACCTAAAACCCTAATTGCAGCATGCGGCACAAAAACGAGGACATCAGACAACAAGACCAGCTAAAATCTCTGTGACCCGGCTTAACTGCTCCAAGTTAATCCTACCCCCATCCCCACCCCCACCCCACCCGGTCCTCCGGTCTGAGTTGCGGAACCGCGTTGCGCTTCGATATTTTTTTTTTCGCTCGAATTTCAACGCAATGCCGTAACACGTGGGCCCGAGCCGCGCGGTTAGCCCGTTTTGTGAGGTAGAAGGTCACACTCACTCAGCTGTGGCTGGTCAGAGTGAAGAGGGGAAAAAAAGTTCTCAGGAAATGAGTTAGCAACGAAGCAACGATCGCCATGTCCGGCTCCAGGCTCATAATCATGTGGTTTACCTTTACAACATTTAGCTTTACTGGCTAGTTTTCTCCAATTATAAAATCCATTATCGATTAGCTTGTAGATTGTTTGCGCTATGGACAGCTGACCCCACTAATACCCAACCTGCCCTTCTTGCTAGGGCCTGGTCGACAGGGCAGTTCCCGGCTGGAGGCTCACAATGTGGTCGGCATGAAAACAAGAAAATTCTGCCGTTAGCTATCCAAAGAAAGGGCCGAGCTGAGCAATTCTTTTGCAGAACAATAACAGCCATGCGGTCGTTTTAAACATAGCGGTTAAACATAAGGATGTCAATCAGTATTGGGTAATAAGTAGGTGAACACGCTTTGTAAGTAGGCGCTAGCCGCTAAATCGTCAGGCATCGGAGTTCGACTCACTCTGCTAATGCTAATACTGCTAGCAAGGCTAATGCTATTTAACTGAAACTTGCTTTGATTTTGTAAAACGCCTTACCCGATGAGTAGGAGTGATCGAGGTATTAAGAATTCGTTGTTAAAGTGCAACCCTATTAGGAGTGTACGTACAATATTAACTTGAAAGTTGAATAATCAGTACTGGGCCGCTCTTCTCTTCTTCTTCGTAGCGGTTCCTCTTGTTCAAATGAGCACGCCGATTGAAATTGACCCTTGGCGGCTTCCGTCACACATTTGACTGACTACGCGAGATTTGTCGTAGACTGAAAGGCAACTAGTTTTACTATCCATATTTGGTTAAACATAAATAAAAAAAAATACATTATTATACAAATACAATAACAATATATAATACTATAATTAAATACTACCGCCAACAAAAAATAAGCATTTTGTTTTAAATAAACGTTGTATGCACGCAAGTTTTTTTTTAACTAAAAATGGAATTAAAGACGACCTAAAAGATGGATTGTGCATTAATTAGGAGTTAAATGTAGAAATAAATGTAGTATAAATGTAGTTAACTGCACAGAAGTTCGTTTTTTTCTTTCCTTTAGGCGTCAGCACAGCAGAACATCTGCCACTATCTCACTGTGTTCCAAGCTCCCCTGTCACACCAACCCTCTGCATTTCCTCCGTCACTACATTCACAGATCTTTTCTGTGGTCACCTTCTTTGCCAGATCCATCTTCAACACTATCCTTCCTCTGTAAATGTCCAAAAAATCTTAGCCTTGTGCCTCTAACTTTGTCTCCAGTGCTGTCCCTCTAATCTTGTCCATCTTCACTTATTTTTGTTGTTGCTACCATCTCCAAACAATACATGATAGCAGGTTACTACCATCTTGTAAACCTTCTCTTTCGCTCTTGCTGCTATCCTTCTGTCATAAAGCATCCCTGACACTCCTCTCCACCCAACTCTGATCTTAAAACTGCAATCATAATCCAAAATATACTTTTAATCAATCAATCAATCAATCAATCAATCTATCTATCTATCTATCTATCTATCTATCTATCTATCTATCTATCTATCTATCTATCTATCTATCTATCTATCTATCTATCTATCTATCTATCTATCACAACCAACTTAACCATGTGTTACAATTATGGCCTTTTGGGTTTTGTTATTAAGTGTAATCTCTAATCATTACACCTAAATTGTGTGTTACACCATATTCCTCCAGCATGGTGTTGCTTAAACAGTCAATATTAGTAATTTAAATCAAATGTGATGGCTGTACATGTATTTGACAGACATTTTATTTATCAAAATATAAAGTATATTGTACAACAATGTAAAAAACTAAGAAAGATGTTAATATTTCCAACACACTCAAAATCATTTAAAAATCAAATTCAAAGGATTGTCATTTACCCCACAACCCAGATTGGATTGGAATAGAGTGGATGGATGGCATTTACAGAGCATGTGTGTGAGTAAATAGCAACAAATTCAGACTCTATTTCCAGTGACTTCATACAGGTCATGGATATGATAAAATTAGATCCAGTGTTACCTAAAGACGCTTTATGTGAAAAAACAAACAAACATCTGTTTAAAGCACAGTTTTATAATTGTACAGATAACTTTTATTTTTATTGAGTTTCCTGAGATACTTTATAATACCATAAAGTGTTTTAGCAGGTGGTGTCAGTATAATTTGTCACTCTGTGCACTTTGATTAGGGTTAATATGCAGATTCGAAATAAACTATTGTAAACTACTGCACATCCTGCAAATGTTTCGACTCTTAAAAATACTGCTGTTGGTGTTGTCATAGTCAGGCTCAATGCTGGGCAAAGTGTGGGATGCAGAGCGAGTCGACTTTAACTGAAATAGAAAAAGTATCCAAAAAATAAACAATAAACATGATATGATTAGATGGAACAAACTAATGCAAAAGCTGAAAACTGTGACAGAGAGAGACATAAAATCAGCTTCAGCAGACAAATTTTTCCAGTGACCCAAATGCTCTGCAGGCATCTCAAGAAAAAGGCTATCCAGAGGTTTCCCATCTTAAACAATCGTATATTAAACAAACAAACAAACAACGTGCCAGATGAGGTGTGGCGATATAGCCAATGTTAGAGTACTTCCAAAGGAGAGGGCATGAAGTGTTTCTCATAGCCGGATGTAAACTGTTCTTCCTCTGATGAGCTACAGAAATCCCCTGTCTCCTCATAGGGATCATCCATTTTGTTGTACACCTCTCTTCCACCCTCCCTCTGATCATCTGGGCTCTCCATCTCCGAGGACTCATCTCCCACCACTGGCCCTGTTAATCCCTCAGAGTTCTTGGGCTGTGTCTCACTGACGGGAATGCAGATAAAGTCCAAGGACTCATTAAACTACAGAGAGAGAGAAAAAAGGATTTGAATAAATAAGGGAGCCTTTAGTTGCAAAGTGTATATAAGACTGGCAGAATTATGACATCATAGTGGAATAAAAAACAAAAACTAAACATGATATGGTCGTATACTAATGCAAAAGCTGCAAATCATGACAGAGTTAGACTACAGGCCATTACAAACCAAGCACACAAAATTCTGAATTTTTGTGATCTGAACTTGTCATCTAATGTATACAAACACCAAAAGTGATGCATTTTGGGAGAAAATCTGCCCTCAAAAAGCACACAGTGAAAAAAATGAAGTTGACATCAAGCAATCAGGATGTTTCTAAACTAGAAAAGTAAGAAACTGAGATCCTGGGTCCACCCAATTCTCACGAGAAGGAAGCAGCAGAGAGAATTTCCTGGTTTAATCCAGGACTTGAAGCTGTATCACAGCTGCTTGATGAGAAAGAGTACAGGGCTGTGGTCGACTCCTTTGTCACGTGGTGTGAGCAGAATCATCTGCAGCTCAACGTGGCAAAGACCAAGGAACTGATCGTGGACTTCAGGAAGACCAGGAAACACTTGACCCCTGTTTCAATCCAGGGGGTCAGTGTTGACATTGTGGAGGACTATAAATACCTTGGAGTACACATTGACAATAAACTGGACTGGGCTAAAAACACCACAGCACTTTACAGGAAGGGCCAGAGTCGTCTCTATTTTTTGAGGCGACTGAGGTCCTTCAACATCTGCCAGAAAATGCTGAGGATTTTCTATGAGTCTGTTGTGGCCAGTGCGATCCTCTATGCTGTTGCATGCTGGGGGAGCAGGCTGAGGGTCGCAGATGCCAACAGACTCAATAAACTGATCCGTAAGGCCAGTAATGTTGTGGGGATGGAGCTGGACTCCCTCAAGGTGGTGTCGGAGAGGCGGATGCTGTCCAAGATAAAGACAATGTTGGATAACACCTCCCACCCACTCCATGACATGTTGGTCAGTCACAGGAGCTCGTTCAGTGAGAGACTGAGATTACCGAAAAGCACCACTGAACGACACAGGAAACCATTCCTGCCTGTGGCCATCTCCCTGTACAACGCATCCACTTAACACACTGTTTGCTGCTACAGCTACACATGTTTCTTTTCCAGCTATTTATTTATGAGTGACTTATGTATGTATGTATGTATATGTATATATTGTACTATTCTTAGTTAGCGTATTGTCTGTCTTGTCTTAATGTTGGCTTATAATGGAGCACTGTAACAAAAAATAATTTCCCCCAGGGATCAATAAAGTATTCTGATTCTGATTCTTTCGTACATATTCCAGGTTGTCAGCGGGGCAGTTTGAGCTCTTGCTGGCAGAGTTGGGAGCACATCCGATGACGCAAAGAAATAATTTCAGTGAGCTGACTGACCTGGACCAGTGCTTAGCTGTATGTCTGAGGTAAAATAGTATTACTTTACTATTTGTATACTGGCTCTTTTTAAATAAAGTCAATAAATAACAACAAAGAAAGAAAAAAATGAGAATAATGTCTCTGATCAGGTGTGAGGCTTTGATAAAACTTACTTCTAAAGGAGAGGGCATGAAGTGTTGCTCGTAACCAGACGTGAACTGTTCTTCCTCTGATGAGCTGCCACTCGTTTCCTCATCAGAATCAACCATTTTGCTGTAGGGCTCTTTTCCATATCTGCGGTCCAACCTTCCAGTCTCCTCTCGGACAGCATCCTCCCTCTGATCATCTTGTGAAAACTTGTCTCCTGTCACTGGTCCTACTAATCCATCAGGGTTTAAATTTGGGGACTTTATTTTTACAACTTCGAGCACAGAGATCTTGGGCTGTGGCTCACAGACGGGAATGCATATCCAGCCCAAAGGATCATTAAACTACAGAGAGACAGAAAAAACAAAAAACAATTTCTTGATTATCATTGAGCCAAGTTTATATATCAGTGACCTGTATGCATCAACTGGTATTGGTCTTGATTTAGCTTATTTTTTGTCATTAGTAGCCTTGGGATTGTTTTGGAGCCAGACCAGGACACCATGAGCTCCTCTGTATAGTAAATTATGCTCCAAACTGGGTCATGCAACAGGGCAATGATTCGAAGCAGAGCAGCAAATCTGCAACCAAATGGCTAAAAAAGGAAAGACTCAGCATGTTGCAGTGGCTAAACCTGATTGAAATGCTTTGGTGGGAAAAAAATTCCCACAAACCTCAACCAACTGAAGCGACGTTCCCCCACAACACTGTGAGATGCTGATAGCCATACAGGAAACAATCAGTTTAAGTTGTTGCTAAATGTGGCTCTACAAGCTGCTGAATGATGATGTCTACTTAGTTTTCCATGGGATTGCATACAGTCCTGTGACAACTTTCTTTTTCACATCACAGAATGACTGCTGTTGTTTCTGTAATACAGATCTATAAAGAGCCATTTTGTTAATTACTTACAATACCAGAAAGTATCTTTTAAAGGATTTTTGAAACCATTATTAAAGTTGTTTTTTTATATAACTTAAGGCTTTTACTATAACAAATACAGTAAAAAAAATTAAGACTTTTAGGAGTCTATAGAAACCTCGCAGTTACGTTTCATTCAGTCTAACCTGATGCTTCATCTGTTTAAAGATGTGACTGTTGCGGGGATCAGGCACTTTCTCATAGGTGCACGAAGATATCAGTGGACATGCTTTGATTGGTCCTGGACAAACGCTGCCAGAGACAAGACAGTAAACAGCAAATATGTTAGACTGGGAGATCACCTCATAAAAAAGTAGAAGTAACTATGTTCATAAAGACAAAACTGGAGGGAGTTTGAATTTAATATGTTTTGTGTCCTTGGTATACTGTGATATTTTTTTTTTACTATATTTCTCATGTTATTCAACATTTATTCAGAATATAAAAGTATTTGTTAACAGTACGTAACACAATTGTGATGTGCTTCAAATATGATGTCAGAGATAAGTTTAAGATGAGCGTCTCACCTGAGTAAAATACAACACACACAAAGGAGCACAACAACAGACAGAACTGGTATCAATAACCCTAAAAAAAGAGGGAGAAGCGATCATTGTGAGAGAAATAATAAATAGTTCATATCTTATAACACTGCACAATCCATTACACCCTAAGTTAGTTACATCCAGCAAGAAAAATAAAGAAAAATCAACAACAACTTCAAACATAACGTCAAACCCATCCTACCTACCATACATATCTTGCTGGTGGTTTATTTTGAATGTTTCAGTGGCATTCGCTTCACGTCCAAATTCAGTAATAGCTCTCATCCACACCTCATAGTCGCCTGGACTGAGATCACGGAGCGTGAAGGTCTGATGATCATTGGAAGCATTTACATTGAACACTGAAAGAGAGAAAATGTCTGGAGTGAGGTTACGTGTGTAATCAAAGTTATTGAGTCTTTATTTATCAAATATGTCAGAGCAGGAAGTCACTAATCAGGTGTTAATCATTAATAATGCACGTATGTCAGACAGATGAAATTAGTAGGATTATACTACTGTAAAATCATCACCTATGATGAAATGACTAAAGCACAAAGGCATTAGGCTACTATGATTACAAAAATAAAGAAAAACACTGAAAGTAAACTAAGAACTCTAAACTATAATCAAAAACTGAAAATTCTAATTATTAGACCAGAGTTTATATTCCAAAAAATCCTAAATCAGAGGTCCAATACTACAAACCACGGCACATTCCTGTCATGCGTTCATGCTGCGGGTGTCAATAAAGTTGGGCTGTGAAAGTTCTTGCAAATATGGCAGAAAAGAAGTGAGGCAGTGGTAAGTTGCCATTGCTTGCTTGAAAAGGTGGGCTGGGACACAGTTCATCTGGACTCGAGCACAGTGCAAATCTAGTAGCATTCCTATCTGCACCCCACACCTGCCCCCATAAAAATCACTGGGTTCAGTAGTACAGGGTGGGCCATTTAAATGGATACATCGTAATAACATGGGAATGGTTGGTGATATTAAAGTCCTGCTTGTGGTACATTAGTATATGTGAGGGGGCAAACTCCTTAAGATGGGTGGTGACCATGGTGGCCATTTAGAAGTCGGCCATCTTGGATACTACTTTTGTTTTTTCAATAGGAAGAGGGCCATGTGACACATCAAACTTACTGGTAATGTCACAAGAAAAACAATGGTGTGCTTGGTTTCAACGTAACT
This sequence comes from Rhamphochromis sp. 'chilingali', assembly GCF_963969265.1. Classification (NCBI taxonomy): domain Eukaryota; kingdom Metazoa; phylum Chordata; class Actinopteri; order Cichliformes; family Cichlidae; genus Rhamphochromis; species Rhamphochromis sp. 'chilingali'. The sequence continues at coordinate 18,230,997 of NC_137942.1, read as the reverse complement.
TTATTCTTTCATGAGTTATTTGCAAGTTTCTCTTTGCCATTGACATGTCAAAGAGGTTAACACATGAGGAGCAGATCGAAATTGTGTTCAAACTGGTTCAGTGTTGGATTTGCCAAAATGTGGACGCAAGAAAACTGTCACTAATGAAGAAACATCAGTGGCTGTCCTAGCTTCATTCAGCAAGAGCCCACAGCGTAGCACTCGCCGCATGTCACTGGAGAGTGGCATTAGTCGAACATCCCTTCGGCAGATATTAGCTACTCACAAATGGCACCCTTACAAACTCCAGCTACTGCAGCATCTCAACGAGGATGACCCAGATCGGCGCACAGAATTTGCAGAATGGGCAAAACAAAAATTGGAACAGGACCCTCAGTTCATGCAGAAGATTTTGTTCAGTGATGAGGCAAACTTTTATGTGAATGGTGAAGTTAACTAACAAAACCACCGCTATTGGTCTGACACTAACCCACATTGGATGGATCCCTCCAAGACTGTTGGAACAACAAAAGTGATGGTTTGGTGTGGTATATGGGGTAAAACGATAGTGGGTCCATTCTTCATCAATGGAGACCTCAAGGCCACTGGATATTTGAAACTGCTACATGATGATGTGCTTCCCTCTTTATGCACTGAAGCTGGCACGTTCCCTGAGTTTTTTCAGCAAGATGGTGCACCACCACATTATGGGTGCCACAAAATGCACAGAATCATGAGCTCCTTGGGTTCTGCAAAAGCTTTATCTAAGAGTAAAAAAGTATTTGTGACGCTAAAGGAAACTTCAGTGAATTAGCCCAGACAGTTAAACGCAATGTGAGTGCAAGCCTGCAGGGGAGAGGGGATGGAGGGAAGTTCTTCTCGAGTATGGTACATGTCAATTGAACCTATCGTTCACACTCTAAGACAATGTACAGTCAGAAGCACAATCCAAGTGGCTGGGATACAGTGCAGGAACATCTGGGTCACGTAAGTATTAGTCCACACGTCTCAGTGGGACACACCTCTGAAAGTGGAACAACAGGGCTAAGGTCTTGTGGGACTTCCAACAGCTGTTGGCCAACCAACCAGACACTGTGGTGGTTGACAAGCATCAGGGGACTGCAGCTGTGATAGATGACGTGATCCCAGCTGATAGCAATGCTAGAAAAAAGAAAAGGAGCACAAGACGACTGCTATGTACTAGTGGCTGAAGGAATAGGCGTGGAAGTCCAAAGTGGACCCAGTGGTTGTTGGGACCGTTAGGGGGTGTAAACTGAGAGAGTGGCCTTAGCAGATTCGGGGAATGTCCTGGGAAGAGTTAAGATACTGTGCGGAGCCCTCAAAATCCCAGACCTCTGGTACAAGACCTGAGCTTAAGGCAGAAATAATACATCAGGAACACATTTAAAACACAAAGCCAAGTCCTATATTATGCTATATAGGACTAATTCTGAGATGTTTGATAAATACAACCCAGAAAAATCTTTATCCTGTTTTCTGTCTTTTTTCCCTTCATATGTAATGTGCTTTATATTTTAAGCATGCATGCTATCTTCTTTACTAACTATGAACAGTTAGCTTTGCAAAAATCAGCCAGAAATAACTGAACTGTAACATAGTTTGCTGCTATATACCTTTTTGCGTATCCAACCATTTGTATCCAATTTCGTAGCACCAGATCCGGGCAGTCTGCTCGGAGAGAGGAATGGCTTTCCAGTGAAGAGTCACCTCAGTCTCAGTGAGAGTTTCCACCTTAAATGACGGCACTGCTAACAGAGCTGATTAAGAAAAAAATAAAAAAATTATTATGACGAGAGAAAAGAGGCTACAGTGGCCTGAAACCATCAAAGGAACAAAGCAGAGAGCGCCACCTTTCTGACGAGAATATCCAATCTCTGTGAAGAGATGGAGGACTTCCTTGCTGTTCAATACCTTGAACACCGACACTTGGTATGCTTTGTACTCCTGAAACTGACCTGTAGGTGGAGACATACAACACACAACAGGGTTCAAAATGCAATCAACAGTTATCATAACAACAACAACTCTTTTAATTAATGAGGTTTGACACATTACAGACCTTTAAAAAATGTTCCGTTCTGGCTTTTTTTCACTCTTATCCAGTCAAACTCTCGGCCAGGTGGAGATCCTGCCTGTTTATATTGCACCACGTATTCTTTTAGCTCGAAGACGTCAGACGGTGGGTCCCAGGACACGCTGAGGTTCTCTTTATTCATCTCGAGGTTAACTTTTAGAACATTTTCTTCTTTACCTTAACAAGAGACCAGTGCTTAAGGTTAAATGTATCCCCTATCGGAGATGGTTAGATGCCGCTAGGGGCTTCAAAGCGTCCTGTAGTTTTTATGAAAGTCTGCACAGTCTCTTACCTGTTGTTGATATAGTCAGAAACGATTCCTTTGTGGCACCTTTAGAACTGTAGGCGATTATGCTGACTGATGACACATCCTTCAGAGTGGCGTTGAGGAACCATTTTGTGGTACCGTTGCTGCACAATTGCTCCACAATTTCATGCATGTACTGCCTGTTTGGCTCGGCCGTGGACATCTGCAATTCAGAGCCGTTGCTGTAGAAAACTGTGAGGTTATATCCACGAATGAACCCACGTGCCTGAGAATCAGAGAGACTCTGGAGGGAATGGAGAAAAGGCGAGGAGAGTGAGGGATGAGTTGGCTCGTGGTGAGACAGAGTGAGCGAGTTAGTTCTCAGCCTACCTTCCAAGTCAGAAAACAGTCAGAGCTTAGAGGGGAAATACCGCAGTCCCTCCATAAATCCACTTCTCCAACAGGGTCTGAGTGGCATTGCAAGAAAGAGACAAAGCCAGGGAGATAAGGCAACATTTTCCTTCTAGCTGCACGAAAGACATGCCACTAAAACAGCTAAGAGAACAGTTACAGTTTAATGCAAAACTACAGTAATCAGCTACAATTCAAGTGGCTTCCCAATTCTGATGTAATATGTGAAAGAATGTTAAAGAGGTTTTTTTTAACAAAAAAACAAAAAAACCCAGAGAAACATGAACCTTTTTTGAATTGTTCTTAAATGCTAAACTTGGGAAAGTGATGCAATCCTCGTGACATTTCTTAGGTTCCACTAAAGGTGCCATAAAGATCTAAGTTATTATTATTATTATTATTTTTATCATCATTATTATTACTCCAAATGAGGACTCTCACCTGACTCTGAGCTCCTAACGCTATGGATCTTACTCCAGTCGCTCATTAATCCTGTACCACAGTCACAACGAACTTGGAATTCATAAACCGTAAAAAGGTCCGGTTCCTCCACTGCGTAGGTGCTATGTACTTCATCCTCAAACTGCACAAGAGGAAAAAAACAAGCTTGAGCATAATTTCACTGGATGACACTTTTGTCTCTCAAACTATACAATTTAACTTGCCTAATAAGCTTTTTTAAGGACTTTATTTCATGTATTCATTTGTTAATGGGGAAGAAAACCCCTAAACGCACTACACCTTTGGCCAGTCTGTTTCTCCCTTAGTCCGATATCGAATGTCACAGCGTCCAGAAGACTCTATGCAGGAAGTGTTCCACAAAAACTCCAACGGTTCCGGTTCGGCTGTAATGTCTTTAGGTGGGGGTGGCTTGGCTAGCAGTGAAAAAAAAAGTTTCATCTTTAATATTACTTAAATGAAAATCAATCATTTGAAGATAAACATCAAAAAATTTTCGGTATTAGGAACTGATCATTATTACTGCCGTTTGTGGTGGCGTTTGTATTTGTGGGACTGACTCACTGATTCCTTCGACGTTAAAGACGACCGGCTGAGATTTGTTGGAGCCATTCTGGTTAACGGCCTCGACCCAAACCCGAAGTTCTCCTCCACCGGAGAAGTCCTCTCGAGGAATGCGACCGTCTAAACTGGTCCCACCTTTCACATGGCTGTCGCTGAAAATAAAGACCAGACGAGACATGACACCAGGAGAAGTTCAAGACAAATTCAGGGGGCATTTCTTATTGTTTACAGCTGTAAAAAATGGGTTTTATTTACTGGTTATGAGCTGGCTCCCAGTGCAGGGTGTAGTTAGTGGGGATCTTAGGGTCTGACTTTGGATCCCAGGTGCACTGTATGTCCACATGGCAGCTTGTCTCGTCACATGGTCTAAAGCACTCAAGATCAGAGGGAGGAGCTGGCGGATCTGAAAAAACACAAAGGACAAACACAAGTCATCGTTACCAATCTGGGTTTTGTTTGTAGTTTTTCTTCCTGTTTTATTTTCAGACCCACTTTCATTATGTTTTATGTTTCACGTGAGTTCATATCTGCTTTTTTGTTTCACCCGCTTCCCTTTGTGTGTTTAGGATGCTTTTGTTCTTGCCCGTGAGAGATAGAAGGAGGATATCCCTCCTTTGAGCTCCAAAGAGGAGAAGTCCAAAGAGGCAAACCTCTCACTGTTCTCTTCCTCCCATTAATGCTTCCTCACTCCTACTGTTTCCTCTGTCTTTCCTCTTCCTTTTCCCCATTCCTTCCTTTTCCATATTCCTTTTCCTCATGTTTGTCTCTTGCTCAATAAAAACAGTTCTTAGTTTGTACACCCTGAACTCCTTTCTCTACGTCTTCCTCTCGTGTTCCATCAGGCCAAGATGCAAGTAAAGGTGATGAGAAAAAGGCATGCTCACTCATATACAGTCATTTTACAGTGAAATCAAGCCCACACACCTACAAATAATGATTTAGAAAGTGTCTCTGTAATAAACTAAATACATGGTTTTTCTGACAGCTGTCTAGTTTGCATTAGATTATGATTTGAAGTTCCGCTTTCCATTAAAGACAGCTGCTGCATTATTAGCCTATGCCCATCCGCTGAACCATGATTCCACACCCTCCCAAATCTGTCAACACAAAGTAGGGGGGACACGTGGGCAGACGATCTTTCAAGGCACAGGCATAGAGTCCATGGGGCACTCAGGGAACACATCGCCCCAATGAAAGAAGCAGAGGGATTACTCCTATAAACCTCAGAGGCAGGTCTTTTTCCAACAGTGGGACTTTTTTTAAATTAAAAAAAAACTATATCAGATATGAGTTTGTACAGTTTATACATGAAATCTTTTGTGCCAATTTAGTGAATGTCTATGTTGTGCACACACATCCCATGGAGGAGCCACGAAATAAGATGAAGAGAAGGTTTGGTGTCAGTATTTTTATTTTTTTTTTAACTCACGCAGCTTTCAGCGACTTTCTCGCCACAGCACGTAGTTCCTAATGTTTTGAGTTGGCAGAGTCATCACACACCAAAGGGATCTGTGTCTTCGACTGGACTTGAACTGTTAACCTTTTGCTTGCCAAGCAAACGTTTTAACCACTACACTAAAGACGCCAAAAGCGTCAGTCCCAGCAGACAGGCCCAGGTAGTCCCACTGTGGGCAGGTCTGGGTGAACCGTGGGAAGGTGTAGGAACGGTAAAGCCACACTTAGTCCACATGAACCCGTAAGGGGGTGGGTGGGGCTTATACCGACAAGGCAGGGAGAACATTACATTACATTTCAGATTACTTTAGCTGACTGCCAACTGTGGGCTGCCAAACAGGGGTCATGTTTACAAGGATTACGATCCACTTTTTAAGCCCAGGTTTAGAAGTACTGTTGCTACTTGGATAACTGACAAGGAAATTCTCTATAACCACAGGCTTTGTGAAAAGTTCTGAATGTGCAGAAAGTCTTGAACATGAGGTGAATATGAGCAGAAACACATATTTCTAATATTGAATAACATAATTAATCCCTGACATGAAGGGGTTACATATTTAAGCATTTTATACTCTGATTTTCTGCGGATCTGAACTAAACACTAAAGAGGACAGAAAATAAAATACATTTGTATCCATGTTGAGCCCTCAGTGTCAGGGATAATACTAGAACAGCGGCCCCCAACCTTTTTTGCGCCATTGACCGGTTTATGTCCGACAATACTTTCACGGACCATTCTTTATGGTGTTTTGGATAAATACAACAAAATAAAACCAGCACCGGTACCAAAAAAAGAAGATTTATTCATAACACACAGGAAAAGACCCAGGGAAACCGAGTTAACGATAAAAACGATAAAAAACAACGCTAAAAACCGATAAAAACTCTGGAAACCATAAATTTTACACCCGAGCCTCAACTCTCGTGGCCCGGTACCAAGCGACCGTGGCCCGAGGGTTGGGGACCGCTGTACTAGCTGACAAAGGTCAAAAGTCTGTTTCAATTATAAACTCAGAGGCCACTTGATTAGTTAAACTGTTACATGCTTCTTGTTAACACAAACATCAAATCACATAGAAAATCAGCATCCTCTGATCCGGGATGACCGGATGCTAATGCTCAGTTCAAACTGAGCATTAGCATGAAGGAGAAATGTTATTGCAGTGACTTTCAATGTGGCTGTTGGTGCCAGATGGGCTGGTGTGGCTGTTTGTCAAACTGCCATACCTGTCATCTAAGAATAGGAAACTGAGGTCAAAATTCACACAGGCTTACCAGAATTGGGTAATAGAGGAGTTTCTGCTTCCTCATTCAGATGGCAGGCTCAGAATTTGGCATACAAAAGCATGGATTCATCCAGGGTTGTATCAACAGTTCAGGTTGCTGGTTGTGTAATAATGTGGGGGAAATTCTCTTAGCAGTCTTTGGGCCAGCCTACCTGAGTATTGTTTCTGCCCATCCCTTTATGACTACAGTGTACCCAGAGTCAGGTGGTTGCTTCCAGCACGATAAAACACCACATCACAAACCTCAGATTGGTTTCCTGAACATGACAAATAGTTCACTACACTCAAATGACCTCCACAGTCACCAGATCTGAATCTGGATGTGCGACAGACAAATCTGCAGCCATTGTAGCAATATGGACAAAATCTGTGAGGAATGTTTCCGGCAACTTGTTGAATCTTTGCAAGAAGAATAAAGGCAGACTTTGATCCAACCCACTACTAGCAAGGTGTGCTTAACGAAGTGGCAGGTGAGGTCCACTCAGTGCCTGATTTGTGTGTTTTCCATTACTTTAACTAGATCTTTTTAACATAAAGTGATGTAGAAAAGTATCAAACATTTCTAAAAATACGAACAAAGTACAGGAAATTCGGCCAGTGATGCACAAAATCTTTCCCAGATGTGTTCCACAACTTGTCCTTTCAATACTGCTCAACCAAAAACCTACGCTGATGCAACACAGCAGCACGCTGAATATAAAAACTCCCAGCTCACAGAATGCAGGAAGACAGAGGAGAGATGAAGTACAGAAAAAATAAACTGCAATGAGTTCCCACCTCGTTGTCCATCTAATCAGCCTGCACTCATCCACTTCAAGATCCCACATTACTTAAACCACACACTGTTCCTACCCAACATGCACTCTCCCTTCTCCAAAATCCAGCCTTAGCTCCCTTCTCTAGTCACTTTCTGGCAGTTCTGTCAAACCTCTCTCTCTTGCTACACCAGTCACCTTCACTGCTGCTAAAACCCAAACACACTAACAGCACGAGTATTTATTTAATATATTTAATGTGGTTCTGCGTCTTGCTAGTGGGGGCTAATTTAGCTTTTTATAACAGCTTTACTGTTAAAAAGCTCCAGATGTGTTTTAAATCAGCTCCTTTGTCTCATTTCCTAGGAAATAAAACTAATGAAACAAAAGACAAAGAAAGGAAAGTGACAAAACGTCTGCAATAAAACTATATTTGGTAATATCCCCACGAGTCACAGTAAAGCAAACTGACCCTGTGTGACAGACTGCGAAGCTACAATGACTCACAAACTCAGACACATGTAATGAGTGAAGAAATAAGAGTGAACACGACTGATTTACCGTCAGTTCCAACCATATTCTCCACATTTATTATCATTTAATAAGATTGCATAAGTTAAGGCTTTTAGCAAAGGTGACTATAATTGTTATAAAATGATACAGGAAGTGAGAGATGATGAAGAAAAGGGGGAGAAAGCAATAGATCTAACACTGTTCTCAACCACAAGAAAAAAAATGTGCGCGCATCCGTCTATCTGTGCGCACACACACACGCATACCTTTGATTTTACTCATCGCAAGATTGCCACCTTTACACGTTTCTTGTAAGCCTCTACACTTTTAGCAGTAACCCGTTTGTGCAGTTTGGATCCAAAACAAGTGTAGTCTAGTCAATTATGACCACTTCTCTTTAAAAACAGCACAAACAATGAGGAAAGACTGATAGGTGTGATAGATGGGCCACCAAATAAATAAATAGTGAGAATAAATAGTAAAAATGTGTTGAGATTGATGTAGTGTCCTCAGCTTCAGGAAAATGTGATGCACATAAAGCTCCCAACTAACATTTTCTGTTATTGTACAGGTCAGTCCTTTACTAAGAACTAAAATACTCATTCATTTATGGATAGCATTTGCATGTGCCTAGTTGAAAAGTGGAAAATAATGTGAAAATTAAGCTTTAATATACTTGGTCTGCTCTTGGTTAGTCTGCAACCATTCCCTTGTACTGTGCAAAAGTCTTGAGCTACCCTCTTTTCTTTGTATGTTGCATCTGGGGAGCCAGACTGTTTTGTAACCTTTGAAAGTGGTCTAGTTCTCTTGGAACATGTTTCTTTCTTTGGTTGTTTGTTCCTTTTTTCACTCAGGAATGTCCACACACTATTTTTAGGGCCACTTAACACTGACCAAAGAATCATTCAAGCATAAAAAGGGATCAAAGTCAAAGGACGAACCAGTGTTGTGCCTACATAAAACACAGAACTGAGCAAAAACCCATTTTTTTATTGTATTTAGCCACTTTTTTACAAGCAGCCTGTCTAATAAACAAATAATTTGCTTGTATTTCTTTAGTTAAATCTAAGAAAAATATCAAATATAACCTAGTTTGACAGGCATAAAATAGGATTTTTGTAAGATGATTCCAAAAGAGCTTTTAGCTGAAAACATGGCATATTTAGGCATAGTGTGCAGTGTGTCCTAAAACAAATTTGAGGAAGCTACAGCTACAAAACTACAAAAGAAGAACTGTCAAGCCTAAAAAACTGTCTACAGCAGACGGACACTACTGGAAACTCACGTTCTCAAAAACAGGAAAAAATGTGACCAGAACAAACAAAATGACCTGAGAGATGCATCTGACCCTTCAGGTGATTCATCTACTGTTCACTGAAGCATTATCAGAAATGGTCTCAGTGGAAGAATGGCTGAAAATTCTCAATAAGGGTGAAACAGGGAGAAAAAGCTGAGGGATGCCAAATTACACCAGAACTGGACTGAAAATCAGTGGGAATGATGGGGTGATGATTCTAATCTTAAAATGTATAGAGAAGGTCAGGACAGCGGTACCACAGTGAGTGTCTACAAGTTTAAGTTTAAGATTTTAAACCAAAGTATTACTAAACAAAGAAAGCAGTACAAAGAATGAATTTCTAAAGCATTAGAGAACAGGAAAAACAAATCATTTAGGGGTTATGATAAAGCAAAACCTCTCAAAGTACAGAATTAATCAAATAATCAGTAAACATGACTGTAAAGAAAACAGCACTGCAGATAGCATGGCATTTAAGTGGGTTAGTGTAACAGGGTGTTAAAGTGTTGTGGTTATTACAGTTGATAAAGTTGTGGGGTACAAGGCGACAACACTTCCCTTTGAATGCAGGCGCAAGTACTTTTTATGAGTATTTGTGCACAAGCGCTTTTGAACAGGCCTACCTGCTGCAGCAGCAGAGACACTGGTCACCAAGATGGACAGAAGCCACCTTGTTATAGGTCTGGCCATCACATTTAGACAAGGGCATCTAGTGCCTGCGAAAAGCCCAAATTCATCAGGAACTCTCACATACAAAATAACAACAACAACAATAATAATCAATCACAAGACATAGTCAAAAACTCTGTTGGTCTTACAGAAAGAGTTCACGCATTGACCTGTAGCTGCAACATGTGGGGTAACTACATCCGTATCACAAATACAACATCTGGCATAAATAGCCCAACTGCAGACAGACTGACAGTTTCAGACTTTCTCTTGGGTGCAGTGGAGCGTAAAGTCATTTGGTGATTAACAAAAATAGGCGTATTGCCAGATAGGAGGGAGCAGCTTTGTGATAAGTACCAAATTACCAGACACTCGGCATTTTATTCAGTCTCAAATTCTATTAAACCTTAATTATGATCTCTTTTTTTTCTAAGTAAATATTAAGTATTATTAGGGTACAAATGATTTACCTCCGGGTGAGACACGCTGAGATGTGAGCCGCCCATGCTCTGCAGGAACACGCAGCTTTTGTTTTAACTGAGAAACTTGCTGTGAAGTTCAGAAATGTCTCCTCTCCGCAGTTACCGATTCGCTCCACCCAGTTGCTGGAATTGCCAGTGACGTCAACTCACCCGCGAGTGCTCGCCGGCAGCTAGTCGTGTCAGTTCTTCCCACACACTAACTCGCTGCAGGTCCCGAAACGTGTCTGTCGTAGCTACCCTGTATTTTTTATTTTTTTGTTTTTTAATTACGCAAACGCTTTTCATAAGTTCAAGAAAAGAAAGAGAGATATCACGTGACAAAAAGTAGCGTAAGATATTTAGGTTACTGAACTTTGAGGTAGTTTTGTTTTGAATTTCTGCCGCTCAAACGTGAGCACGTGTATGAAAGTGTCTAATTAAAATGACAGCTACTAACCTGAGTGTATAAAGCATTTTGGGCTTATATAAACTTTTGAACACACCATAATTCCCTCTGTTTTAGAGTCTGTTACCTGTTTTAAGAAACACGTTTGTGTCTGCTTGTTTCCTTTTTAAAAGAATATCCTGAAGGTTGTTTGCAACCTTTAAAAATCATTATAGGAAAGTTCTCTAAACGTATTCATGTGAAATCTATGTGTCCTAATGGTCATTTGAATTAAAAAATATATACACTAGCCATTTTATTACAAATCTGTATGAAGTGGATGGTAAGTGTGTTTGTGATAGAGCAGTAGAATAGTAATATCAGTTTGCTAAAGCTAAACTGTTAGCTAATATAACATTAGACCAACTAAAAAAATATGTGGCACATAAAACACAAATCACAGTAACATGTGTTAACCTGCATCAGAGGCTCTTCGTGCATGCATTTCCAGAGGGTATGTTTACATGACATGAGATATTGTTCTTTTTTGTGACCCCTTGTGAACTTGTTGACCTAGATAAATAGCATCAGTGATCAAAGCTAAAAAAAAAAAAAAAACCAAAGCTAACTAAACTAAACCTAATACTGAAACTAATAAATAGTAAACTGAAACTAAACAGACATTAAAACCTAAACTGAAAGCAGCATATCAACTGTGGAAACCGACTCTGCAAATATAATTTCCCCCAAGTAAAAGTCATTTTTATGCTGCAGTGACTTAAGTATCGTACATTTTAATGTTTGCCCCCCTTCCACCAATTACAGCATGTTTTTAAGGAAGTGGAAATGCCTCAAAAGCTAAGTAGGCCACAGCAGCATATTTCATGGGAAGCAAAGCTGCTGTGTAAGCATTGGGGACTGAGGTAAAAATACACATCTACCTGTCACTTTATGTTTGTTATAACACAGATTGTAATGAATTTTCCATTCATTTATCCCTCCGTGTCATGTGACGAGTGTGTTTGTTAGTTTTTTAATGAACTTGTTCTCAAATGATTTTAGCAAAGCATTTTATTCCCTTGAGCTCTCATCAGTTGCAGCAGAGAAAGTTACTGGTAATGTAAAAAGAAAACAAGCAAAGACGTCATAAAACAAACGTGTCTCTTTATATATCATACTGGCCACATAAAGATTTACTTGATACTGAAAATTAAAGACATTAAACAGACTTTACTGAACAGACACACGCAGGATATAAAATTCACAAAAAAGTGAATAAAGAAGAGTGCGTGTGCATATGTGTGTCTCTGTTTGTTTATTAAGGTGTACAACATGCCTGGCAGCCAGCGCGCTCAGATTGCATATATCGACCCTCAGCAGAGAGAGCTGATCTCGCTCTTGCTGCAGCCCCACTTGCAGCAGGCGTTGGAGAGACCCACCACCACATCGCGGCCTTTGCGGTCAGCTTTGCGAAGCGCCTCCAGTATCTCTTCGGTGATGAATGAACGGGTGGAGCGGCTGAACGCTCCCTCCTGGTTGTCTCTGGATGCGGAGCTTGGATCTGTGTTTCTCTGAAGGAGACTCTCCACCGCAAAATTGTGATTCAAGCCCTCTGAGAGTTCATCCTGAGGGGAGGTGAAGGGGTCCTCTGAAGCATCTGTGGGAGTAAAAACAATAAAGTATGAAGGAATGGGTTTCTCTTGCATCCAAGCAAAATATGTGCATTATTTGCATTTCATTATTGCTGGAGACGATACGATGGAAGGAGCGAGGGTGGGATGCCACTGGATTGTTGCCAAGTGTGCCTGGTGGGTTAGATGCTTAAATGTACATTTGGTGGTTTATAGCTCAGAATAGTAAGCGCACATCATTATAGTAAATGAAAACCAAGGCACTTTGATTCAGAATATCACATTCTCAGCCTTTCAGGGCTGAGAGCAATTACATTTTAAGCTGTAGTCATTTACTGAACAGTTCATACATTTTTTTGTAAGTAATAACATAATTCAGTGGATACACTCAAATTCAATCTTAAACAACAATACAGATAGATAGATAGATAGATAGATAGATAGATAGATAGATAGATAGATAGATAGATAGATAGATAGATAGATAGATAGATAGATAGATAGATAGATAGATAGATAGATAGAGAGATGTGAAATGCAAAAGTCATAAAATTATAGTTAATAAGGTAAAAAAAAAACAGACAAGAACAACAACTATAATAATACTACCATTAATTATAATAAAAAGCTAAAAATTAAGTAGGAGTCACTCGGTTTTTGTAATCTGATCATATGTAATCCATTGCTAGCTAACCAGCCATTCTAACCAGCCGGCCAGTCATTCTACACTTAAACTTACAGGTGATTTCCTTCCATCATTTCTCTGGATACCTCTGCATGATCACAAATGAGCAGAAAAAGACTAGTCTAAATTATTTACATAGTCATGGATGGCACATTGCACGTCTCTGCTCAGCTGAACACTCAAAGCGCTTTCTACTACAAGTGTCATTCACTCATTCATATAGAGCTTTTATCTATGCCTGAGTGCTTTCTGACATTCACACACTCCGACAGATGCATCGGGGCAACGTGAGTTTCAGCATCTTGCCCAACAATACTTGAGACTGGAGGAGTCAGGAATCAATCCACTGGTAGAAAACCTGCTCTATTACCTGAGCCACAGCCACCTCGATTCACAAATAGAAATTTTAAAAGTGGTTGCAAAAGGTAAAAAATAAAGTGAAATATCACCGGGCTTACCTAAACTCCTGAGTGACCGTCTCCATCGTGAACCCCCGCAGGTGAAGATGACTGCCCGGATGAACTCGCGGCCACAGAGCTTCACCCCATACGCTGGGTCATCCATGGGCTGAACGCCAGCCACAAGCAGACACACAGCCAGCACCACAGCTTTCCACATAGTCGCAAGGCAAGAAGTGGGAGGAGAATATTTGGTTTAACTCGCTCTTTGCATAAGCAATGACTTTTTAGATGACCCAGGCGCGCTTTATAAAGGTGTTTGAACCCCTGAAAAGGAGGAGATGCATACTGCGCATGTAGGCCTCCTCTGAGAGAAGAACAGATCTGAACAGGAGATACAGTGGGAGACCTTTATGGAGACAAAAAGAAGACCAAAGGTGGCATAGTTAATGAGTTTGTTAGAGGAATCTATAATCTAATAGTTTAGGCAAATGTTTGTCCCTCTATATAATAAAATGACCAGACCAGAAAACCCATATTGTGTACAGATCACTGACAATGACAAACACAATTAGACTGTTATAACAAGATTACTTGATTGCTGTTTGGTATACTAATTATAACCATTTTTATATACATATTGTATATCAAATGTGAAAAAAAGTTTACAAACACATGTATACATCTCCTTTAGCACTTAAAAAATACATATAGTGTTATTAATCAGTGTATAGCACATATTTGTGTAGTTTTCTGCACAGACCATTGGAAACTGAATGACTTTTACATGTTCAATTTTTTTTTCAAACAAATCCAATTTAATTCATATAAAACTGTATTATTAAAAAACAATGCCAACACACTGTAAAAAAATATGGTCCCTAAAGAATTAACATGTTAGTTCTGCCGACGCATGTGGCCTTTAATTGTCTTGATGACATTTAACAATATTACAGCTATACATTCAGGTTTTTGCAATCCTAGTTCATTACATCACCTTTGACACAGTTAACCTACGTAAAAATTCTTTATGTAGAACTTACCTTTTCTGCAGGAAATTACTCATCCTGTTAGCTCTTTGCCAAAAGGTGAATTGAAGAAGAGAGACTGGACCAGTGACATTTCCAAAGTCTGATAACACAGAAGTCTTATTATGAGTCAGAGACAAATAAAACACATTCTTATCTGTATATCCGCATAGCCAAAGGTCGCTCATTTAGGAAATTACAAAAGGGGTGCTGAATTTGTAATTAATGTGATGATACAAAGCTAACAAAATGACATTTTGGGAAGGTATCCACCATGACACTTGTTAAAACACTGTCATGCTGGGGCAACCTGTGGAGGTCAAGGGAGCAATATCAAAATGCTACAGACCACAGTAAATAAACCAGTGGTGTGTGGGAAAAAAATGTATAAATTATGTTGTATGATGAGAACATTGTCTTTATATAGCCTTGTGTTTCCTTGTATTCATTTATTTGTAAAACACTTTGTAATGTCTTGTTATGGACTGATATTTACATTATTGTAAAAGGAGGGTAAAGAAAAGGAAGAAACATATTAAAATAAAACAACACATCAATAGCCCATTCTTCAGGTAGGCTACTAATGGACCCTTGGGTAAGTCACTGAATGAATGTAGCCAGATGGATCAATTTAAATGACAGTCCATATAGGCTGTGCATTGATTTTATTCCAATTTAAAAACAAACTACAAACAATTCTATTACTTTCACTGGGATTTAACTGGGAGCCTCCACCTCTGGGATTTTCCACAAATGGGCGTGGAAGGCTTTGTAGTAAAATTTTCCTGGAGCTGTCACTTTAAGACAATTTGGCAGCTCTCAGCCAATCACAACAGCAAAGGAGGAGGGAAGGGAGCGGGTGGGTAGCAACAGTTGCCCTGGTGAGGACGAAGCGCCATAGCCACGGTAGCCCTGGCGACAAGAACCCAGCAACGAGAATCAACAACAACAACAACTGAAACCGCCATAAAAATAAAAGAAGATATTTTGCCAGTGGGAAATACACACGTGGAACCAGAGGTGAAGCTCTTAACATGATCTGTAGCATTTTATGTCCTCTAACGCTTCAGCTGAATTCTGCTATTGCTTTTCCCCCTTGTTGTTTCAGTAGCCATAACAGGCAACTGCCTCCCAGTGTTAGCTGGGGGTTAGCCTGCAAGCTAGCCGTCATTCTGATAACCGGTCGGGCTTTCTAGTGTGCGATAGTTTGTGCTTGCTTGCTGCACATCTGTGTGACTCTGAATTTCGCCTGCCATGACGACGCAGCCATAGATGCATACCCAAGCAGGCCGTTGTTATGGCGATGTCAAATGCAAAAGGTACAAAATGGCGGTTGTTGTAGAGACCAGTTAGCTTCCTGATCCTGCTATCTCGCTACACAGCTAGCATCAGTGGCTGTCACGACAGGCTAGTGCTTGCCGCCGCTCGCAGCCAACGTCTGTTTGACTATAAACGGACACTCATCTTGTTAACGGTGAATTATGTACAGTCAGTGATGGGTTTGCACTTTATGTTTTTCTCCGTTAGCTGACTAGACACACATATGGTGCATAAAGCTAGCGACAGCCCCCATCCCTTCCAAAATAGAAGGGAGGCCAATTTGGGATTGTAAAATTAATAGAGGGACGTGTTTTGTGTTAGTTTTGAGCAGTTAAATAAATTGAAGGCTGACTAAAATGCCGTTCTGTCTTTTAACGGAAAGTTTAGAAAGCTGTGGCAGGTGGCGGACATTTAATACGTAAGGGGCGTGGCGAAGGAGGGCGTTCTGCAGGTGCTTTCTAGGTTACAGTTCACTTTCACCTCTTTGTTCACTGACGCAGACTCCTAAGTGTACACCTTTACAGGTTCAGATTCATAACAAGCTCCCTACTATCTAACTGAAAAGAAGAAAACACACATTTTCAGTTACAAATGTTTCTTTCTGCTGTGTTTATTTGACTTGAATTATTGACAGCCAGAAGTTAACTATCTGTGTTATGGTATTAAAAATGTGGATTACGGTGACAGTGTACATGACATAAAGCAAAATAATAGACAGCACTGTAGCGTTAATACAGTTTGGTAAGGGATTTTCCCTAGCTGTTCTACGGGCATGCCTATGTACATCAAAGGCGGTGCGATCACATTACAGGTAATGAGACACCAAAATGCTTGTTCCCATCAATGCTCCTCCCCCGCATCCCCTCATGAGTTGCACCACTGAGAGGCCCTGGCCACAATAGTACTTTCAGACACCCCCCTCGAGCATTCATTTACATCTAGGTGAGAAATGAGCATGTAAAAATATCTGTGTGGTGTATGAGCTGCTTATTACAGGCTAATATTGTTAGAAAAGACGTGATCTAATGCTGATTCCTATGATAGAGTTTAACCTCCTACCTTCTGTTTAAATGTTACCTATGCAATTGACAAGTTAGACTCCTTATTCATGATTGTTTACATATTTGTAACCTTTACTGGGACCTATGATGTATATATTTTGGTTGTACTAAATTTGCCTCATTGCCTCTTTTTTTTTTAACACAGCATTGTCTACTACAGGGTGGGCCATTTATATGGATACACCATAATAAAATGGGAATGGTTGGTGATATTAAAGTCCTGTTTGTGGCACATTACTATATGTGAGGGGGCAAACTCCTCAAGATGGGTGGTGACCATGGTGGCCATTTAGAAGTCGGCCATCTTGGATACAACTTTTGTTTTTTCAATAGGAAGAGGGCCATGTGACACATCAAACTTATTGGTAATGTCACAAGAAAAACAATGGTGTGCTTGGTTTCAACATAACTTTATTCTTTCATGAGTTATTTACAAGTTTCTGACCACTTATAAAATGTGTTCAATGTGCTGCCCATTGTGTTGGATTGTCAATGCAACCCTCTTCTCCCACTCTTCACACACTGATTGCAACACGGCAGGAGAAATGCCAGCACAGGCATCCAGTATCCGAAGCTTCAGGTGCTGCACATCTCGTATCTTCACACCATAGACAATTGCCTTCAGATGACCCCAAAGATAAAAGTCTGAAGGGGTCAGATCGGGAGACCTTGGGGGCCATTCAACTGGCCCACGACGACCAATCCACTTTCCAGGAAACTGTTCATCTAGGAATGCTTGGACCTGGCACCCATAATGTGGTTGTGCACCATCTTGCTGGAAAAACTCAGGGAACGTGCCAGCTTCAGTGCATAAAGAGGGAAGCACATCATCATGTAGCAGTTTCAAATATCCAGTGGCCTTGAGGTCTCCATTGATGAAGAATGGACCCACTATCGTTGTACCCCATATACCACACCAAACCATCACTTTTGTTGTTCCAACAGTTTTGGAGGGATCCATCCAATGTGGGTTAGTGTCAGACCAATAGCAGTGGTTTTGTTTGTTAACTTCACCATTCACATAAAGGTTTGCCTCATCACTGAACAAAATCTTCTGCGTGAACTGAGGGTCCTGTTCCAATTTTTGTTTTGCCCATTCTGCAAATTCTGTGTGCTGATCTGGGTCATCCTTGTTGAGCTGCTGCAGTAGCTGGAGTTTGTAAGGGTGCCATTTGTGAGTAGCTAATATCCGCCGAAGGGATGTTCGACTAATGCCACTCTCCAGTGACATGCGGCGAGTGCTACGCTGTGAGCTCTTGCTGAATGAAGCTAGGACAGCCACTGATGTTTCTTCATTAGTAACAGTTTTCTTGCGTCCACATTTTGGCAAATCCAACACTGAACCAGTTTCACGAAACTTAGCAAGCAGTTTGCTAACTGCAGCATGGGAGATGGGTGGTCTCGTAGGGTGTCTTGCATTGAAATCTGCTGCAATGACCCGGTTACTGCGTTCACCAGATATCAACACAATTTCGATCCGCTCCTCACGTGTTAACCTCTTCGACATGTCAATGGCTGTGAACAAAGAGAAACTTGTAAATAACTCATGAAAGAATAAAGTTACGTTGAAACCAAGCACACCATTGTTTTTCTTGTGACATTACCAATAAGTTTGATGTGTCACATGGCCCTCTTCCTATCCGGTTGTTCAGTCTGACGTCACTAGCCGTGTCTGGGTCTAAACTCCGCTGCAGGTCCATATATCAAACGATCACTATGGCATTACTGAGAGTTGAAAAACTGTCTAAAGTCTTTCATCTTTAATAAAATGATCAGCCTTCTCCTCTACCAGGTGTAACAATTGAGTTTAACATCCAGGCATCCATGAAAACGGAATTTATGACATTTAACGGAGTTAGAAGTTAGCAGGGAGTTAGCTCGCTAGCTTCTATCTAAATACAATATAGCATGTCCTGACTGCAGGGTTTTGGAAACAAATTAAAACATACAGCTTTCTTATCACTTCCAGCATAAATGAAGACAGGAAACTAAACAGCAGTGACGTTTGTAGGGTTACTGAAGTTGGGCTAGCTGGTATATAATGATGTGCTACGTGACAGCTAGCGACACAGCTATGTTAGCATAATATAAACAAGCTAACTTTTTTTCCACTTGATAAAAGTTAATGTGAGTGTTCTCGGTGGTCAGGAACAAATGTAATCGCATGGCAGGATGCTGTAAAAGGACCAAACTTCAGCCAGGAGAACAACTGAGATAATCCATCCACAATACGAGGTTAGTCATTCATATACTGCTGCATGGGCTGGGCTGTAGTTACATCCTAAGGTTTTAAAAACTGAGCTTAAATAAATGATTAGCGGTAATAAAAGCCGAGGGAGGTCAACAGTGATCACTGACTGTTTTAGGAGCTTTTTGAGATCAAATAGAAGAAAATACATAACATTAAACATGTTAACAACACAAAAGCCATATTAAACGCAGACTACTTTAGACCCGGAAGTAGGATTCGTCGCGTCATCACTGAACAACCGGATTGAAAAAACAAAAGTAGTATCCAAGATGGCCGACTTCTAAATGGCCACCATGGTCACCACCCATCTTGAGGAGTTTGCCCCCTCACATATACTAATGTACCACAAGCAGGACTTTAATATCACCAACCATTCCCATGTTATTACGATGTATCCATTTAAATGGCCCACCCTGTAGTTTGAAAACAAACAGCTTAGGTTGAAAATGTGTAACTTGTTGTCTTGTTTTCTTTTTTCCCCAGCCTGATTCCCTGCTCTTGTAATGGCCACTACAGGCTACGTAGGTGAGATCCAGCCAGCGGCCCAAACTCAGGGGACTGCTGTCACTGTGACAACGGGTCAACCTGATGCCAGCTCCACCCCTGTAACTGCCCCACAATTTTTGGCTGAGATTCAGACTACTGTGGCTGCTCCCTCTGTGGTCACACCCACAGGCCAAACTACTCCCACAGAGCAAGCCGCTTCCATCACCACCCAAAAGCCCGCTGCTAGTCAGACCCAGTCCACAGTGCAAGCCCAGCCAGCTCAGACGCAGTATGTGACTGCAGAGATCCAGGGCTCCCCCACGCAGTCAGGAAATGCTCAGAGCACTCCACAGTACATCGTTGTTACTGTCACAGGTAAAGGCTTTCTGCACTAACAGTGCATGTGATCCCAATTAAATATTTATTTTATTTATTTATTTTTTAGAAAGAGGGGCAATACATATTAATGAACATTTTAACAAATGTAAATATGCCAGATTATAGCCTTAGGCTAATTTCCATCTGCAGACCCTCCGGCAGGTTGGTGTTAAACACAAGTTAGTAAAAACATACAGAGACACTATTTACAGGTCATGTGACAAGGACAAAAACAGTGATCACATTATACTACAGGGAGTGCAGAATTATTAGGCAAGTTGTATTTTTGAGGAATAATTTTATTATTGAACAACAACCATGTTCTCAATGAACCCAAAAAACTCGTTAATATCAAAGCTGAATGTTTTTGAAAGTAGTTTTTAGTTTGTTTTTAGTTTTAGCTATTTTAGGGGGATATCTGTGTGTGCAGGTGACTATTACTGTGCATAATTATTAGGCAACTTAACAAAAAACAAATATATACCCCTTTCAATTATTTATTTTTACCAGTGAAACCAATATAACCTCTCCACATTCACAAATATACATTTCTGACATTCAAAAACAAAACAAAAACAAATCAGCGACCAATATAGCCACCTTTCTTTGCTTTTGGGCACTCCAGTGATGTTGCAGCTCTGAAATATGGCCAAACTGGTGGCAAGTGGCATCTTGGCAGCTGCACGCTTGACTTTTCTCAGTTCATGGGCAGTTATTTTGCACCTTGGTTTTTCCACACACTTCTTGCGACCCCTTTGACTATTTTGAATGAAACGCTTGATTGGTCGATGATCACGCTTCAGAAGCTTTGCAATTTTGAGACTGCTGCATCCCTCTGCAAGATATCTCACTGTTTTTTACTTTCCTGAGCCTGTCAAGTCCTTCTTTTAACCCATTTTGCCAAAGGAAAGGACGTTGCCTAATAATTATGCACACCTGATATAGGGTGTTGATGTCATTAGACCACACCCCTTCTCATTACAGAGATGCACATCACCTAATATGCTTAATTGGTAGTAGGCTTTCGAGCCTATACAGCTTGGAGTAAGACAACATGCATGAAGAGGATGATGTGGACAAAATACTCATTTGCCTAATAATTCTGCACTCCCTGTAGCACAAACAGTGACAAGGAGAGTGGACACAGAGGACAGTATAGATAACAACAACAACAATAACAATAACAATAACGGAAACACATCAATTATATTGCACAAAACCCAGTATTGTACATGCCCTGACCATCGTGATATTGCGTTCACCCATTGCACTAACAGTTGTTTCCCTTTTTGTAATACACTAACTCTTTTTCCCGTCCAATATAAAACATGATTATTAAACATGATTACATGTTTGTGTGTCCCTCAGCCGCCCTTTTAAGTGACTCTTAAAGATGGGGAGACTTGTACTTTCCCTCACTGACAGTGGAAGACTATTCCAGAATCTCACTCCCTGATATGACAAAGCATTCTGTGAAAAGGTGGTCCGCCTGAATGCCAGTTCACAATCACCTCTAACAGTGGCTCGAGTCAGTTGAGACCCGGCAACACTGGTAGACTTTTGTTTAATAAAATCACTCATTGGTGGAGGCGCCAGACCATGTATAACTTTGTATATTAGACAGGCAGATTTAAATAATTTGAAATGAGTAAAATTTAAAAACTTGTATTTTTCTAAAATTTGACAATGGTGATATGAAAAAGGTTTTTTATCTAATATTTTCAATGCTCTTTTGTAGCATACTTCAATTGTCCCAATAGCAGCAGAGCTCGTATAGGACCAACTTGTAATACAATATTCAATATGAGCCAGTATCATTGAGTGCAGGAATGTAATCGCTGCTGTGTCTGTTAATGATGTGCAGATATGTCTAAAGTTCTGTATATTAACATTTACAGTTTTCACTACTTTTTCAATGTGTTTTTTAAAGGATAATTTAGTCTAGTAGCACTCCCAAATACTTAAATTCCTGAACATTAATTAATTCTTGTGCACCCAAGCAAACTTTTACTGCAGCCACGGTTGTTTTAGGTTTACTAAAAAACATTGATACGGCCTTTTTAAAATTAAGGCACAAGCATGAGTCATTCAGCCATTTTTGTAAATCATGTAATGCCAGTGAAAGCTGATGGGCGGCATCATCAGCAGTTTTGGCTTGCATAAAAATTACCGTATCATCCGCATACGTATCGGATGTGTCCACATTTTTGCACACATTAGGCAAGTCATTTACATAAAGTGAAAATAACAGGGGGCCTAGAATTGAACCCTGGGGGACACCTTGCGTACAGTAAAGATAGGGTGACTTGCTATTCTTTATTTGCACGCATTGTTTTCTATCTGATAGATAAGACTGTATCCATTTAACAGTGTGATTACTAAAGTTAAATGTTGACAGTCTAGACAAGAGCTATTATATCATAACACAAGTGTCCTAGAAGTTCCTTGCTTCAGACTGTGTAAATATGTCTCTATCTGCCACCCCACAGTCATATAACACATCACAAATAAAGATCTGTTGGCGCAAGGCCTGAAGTTAACCAGTCAGAGGTGTTTCACAATGGATGATGAGAATTTATCTTAAGGGGTTTTTCAGACTCATCATTTTATTTGACAAAGCAGATTTGATTTATAGGGACAAAATCAAAAAGGGTGAGGCGTGGAGTTTAATGCACAGGTTCTAGAAGTGGAAGGTAAGTAAACTAGTAATTAGCTGCAGCAGAAATACCTGATTTTGCCCGACTTATTGAATTCGACTTGTACAGTCAAGTATTTGTAAAGACAAAAACGCTCGGCTCACATACCGGATAATCCCAGTTTGGTATAAGGGTGTGTGGCGAATGAAGTAAAACTGTGTTACAGTCACAGGCTTATCCTCTGTGGTCAATTTTAATTGTGTCTTTAAAATATGTTTTTTTTTTTTTTATTACTATCATTAGTTTTCATAAAGGTTTTTCAAGCAAAAAGTTGACAAATAATTAAGTGCAAATGTTTTTTTAGGTGGGAGATTTTTGATTTGTGCATACTTTTATGTGTTTAAAGACATGATTTTATCTGCTTTATTACACCATTAGTGTTACCACTTTATTATTAATCAGCTGTAGCAAGAGATGAGAGGCAGTGTATGATCAGCTTAATGAAGTAGAAATAATATCACTAATTTGTGCAGGTACTAAGATACCCTCTTTATCTTTCAGAGGGTTCCCTTCACTCAAATGACAGTGTGTCAGACTCCAGTCCACCTCCAGCTGTGGTGCAGACTGGAGTCCCCACACAAGTTGTTCAGCAGGTGCAGACAGCTCAGCAGGTAAAATTTGCACACATACATGGTTATGTCCGTCTATGTTATGTTATGTTGTTTTCTTTGCTCTTGAATCTTCTCTTCATCTCAATAGAGGTCAGTGGTGCAGGCCACCTCCCAGATTGCCAAAACTGAGCCAGGCACACAGCTCAGCGTCACCAGTCTACAGCCTGTCCACATCACCCAGGAGGTAAGCCAAACTCCCAGTGGAGTTTGTCAGTGGTGATGGCATATACGTGATGTCTGAAAATAACTTATGCTTTCACTAACCAGTGTGTAAATGCGAGCTAGTCATCACAGCTTCACTTCACTAAATGTGTGATCAATGTGACTTGTGATGCGTACAAAACTTTGCAACTTCCTTGTGTTTTGGCTCAGTATTAGTCAGCTCATCGTTTCTGTGGTCAAATCTGCAACTTTTCAGCTTCCCCTTAGCACGGAGGTGACCGGTTTAGTCAGGGATAGGAAACTAGAAGATTGGCAGCTGCGTCATGAGGCAGAGGAGTCAGTCTGCCTTGCCTGGATGTCAGCAGACTGCGTAAACGGCTACTGCTGCAAACCCGTCTACCTCCCCTTGGATGAGTATTGGCAGTCACTGTGCATGCTCTCTGTGCATGCTGAGAGAGAGATAGGCTACCCTGCCATCCTCAGCTCAGGTCCCAATCAGCCACCTCTGCACACAGCAACCGCCGCTTTCCAAGTAGGTCAGGGACACGAGGGAATCTGCTGCTACAAAGATGAGTGGACAGAGAAGCTGTCAGTATAAGAAATGTTTGTAGTGCAAAAACAAGGCCGGACATGAAAGATATTAAGATTCTAAAGGATGAAAGAGTTGATGTGGTTCAATAAGATGGCTGAGGATTTATTGGATTTTGGTGTGTGTGTGTGTGTGTGTGTGTGTGTGTGTCTGTGTGTGTGTGTGTGTGTGTGTCTGTGTGTGTGCGCGCTCACTCCTTAGGTCCAGCAGCAGCTCACATCAGTGCCAGTGCAACATGTGTACACCAATCAAGTGCAGTATGTTGAAGGAGAAGACAACAACTACACCACCAGCACCATGTTAGAATGAACCTCATTTTCTAACACTTGTCCACACAGAATTATTGTTTTCTTTGTCTTACTTCTTTCTTCGGCTGCTTGGTTTTGTAACCCATCTTTGCATGTCTCTCATCCAGTCGCTCCGGCACCTTCCCTTACACCGACACCCCTTTGTACACCCAGACCACCGCCGCTCCATATTACGAAGGTCAGCCGACTTCCGGCACCCAGGCCTCCACGCCCGGCACACCTCTGACTGTGTCCGTGACAGCCGGCACCACAGCGGGCGTCTCGATGTTCGTGGCCCAGCCTACCACCGCGGCGGGGGGAGGGGCCACAGTGGTGACGGCAGGCGGCACGACCAACGGGGCCGGAGAAGGGGCAGGGACCAACGGCGGCGCGGCAGGCAGTTATGTGATCCAGGGGGGTTACATGCTGGGCAGCGGCGGCAGCAGCAGCAGCAGCGGGTCGGCAGCTGGCAACAGTCAGAACTACTCACACACTGCCCGCGCCTCTCCGGCCACTGTGAGTATTACAGAGGGCGAGGAGAGTAGCGTGCCGTCGGCAGACAAGAAGGTATGCAGAGGCGCCAAGCGCAGGAATTTCTTCTCATTCTGTTCTCATCCACACAACCCCCCCTTTTGGTGGCGCACACTGATGACGTCATAGTTTGAGTTTTGTCAAAGTGGAAAACACAAGTGAACAATTTGGAGATTAGGAGCAAAAAATGTTAGCTGAAATTTTATTTATTTATTTATTTTGCTTTAACTGTGATTTCCTCAAAGAAAACAAAACCATGACCTCATCATTTTCATACCATTGCAGTGCATGTAATGAGGGGCATTTTTAATTTGCCTGAAATGCCTTGACACTATACTGTTCATCCCAAATTCATCATATTGAACCCCCATACAATGGCCATAACCAAAACATGTCTGGCCGGCATCCCATCAGTACTCCAGGTCATTGATTCATTGCATACCAAAGTTGTATGCC
The DNA here is from genome assembly GCF_963969265.1 of Rhamphochromis sp. 'chilingali'. NCBI lineage: Eukaryota > Metazoa > Chordata > Actinopteri > Cichliformes > Cichlidae > Rhamphochromis > Rhamphochromis sp. 'chilingali'. The sequence continues at coordinate 18,205,851 of NC_137942.1, read as the reverse complement.
ACGGCACGCAAACAGATGTATTTGTGTTTTCATTCCTGAATGACAGACGGACTGTAAATACGAATGGATTTGCGTTTGTATAATACAAATACCAGAGAAATCTGTGTGTGTGTGCGTGTGTGCGTCTGTGTGCATGTCATGTACATGTATCTGTTCAAAGGTGTGATATGTGTGGTAATAGTTATGCATTTATCTGTTGCTCTATGTTTTTCTGTATATCTGTATATGCTGGCTTTGCTAACTGCACCAGCTATTTTCTTTGTTCCATTGCCTGTGTGTCAGGTACAGTGGTTGCTGGACAACTATGAGACAGCTGAAGGAGTGAGTCTGCCCCGTTCCACCCTTTACTGCCATTACTTGCTGCACTGCCAGGAGCAGAAGCTAGAACCTGTTAATGCTGCGTCATTCGGGAAACTCATAAGATCTGTGTTCATGGGGCTACGCACACGGCGTCTGGGCACTCGGTAAGCTGTGTAGTCACCCAAACTCATAGGGTAAAAAATATATATGCAACCCATTTATATCCATTAGTAAAGAGAGAGGTGAAGAAGACAGGACAGACAGGGTCGAGTGGGTGGAGACAAATGCTAAGGGTTTGTGAAGGAAAATGTTTACAAGTTGGTAGAGGGAACTTCTATGATTTATGGCTTTGAGATGGTGATGCTGACAAAAAGACAGGAGGCAGAGTTGCTAGGATTTTCATTGATAGTGACCAAGAGGGACAACTTAAGTTGAGTGGTTTTGAAAGTTAGAAAGTCAAGGCTAAGATGGTCTGAACATCTGCAGAGGACGGATAGTGAATATATTGAACAAAAGATGTTGAAGATGGAGCTGCCAGGCAGGAGGAGAAGAGGAAGACCACAGAGGAGAGATCAGACAAACACATCACACATTCCACTGTGGCCTTTTCTGCTGCAGTGATGCATGTCAGGAGCACAAACCCAGTAGTCCTCCGTTCATTTCACCAGACACCAGTAGTCTCCATGTAACTGACGTGCGTAATGCTATGCATGCACACACCAATCAGGCATAAGATTTGACTACTGACAGGTAAAGTGAAATCACTGATTGTCTCTTCACCGTGGCACCTGTTAGTGGGTGGGATACATCAGGAAGCAAGTGAACATTTTGTCTTCAAAGTCGATGTGCTAAAAGCAAGAAGCAAAAGCATTTCTCTGAGTTTGAAAGGGCCAAACTGTAATGGCTAGAAAACTGGGTTGGAGCTGGGTTGTTATCAGTCTCCAATGGTAAGCATCTATCAAAAGTGGTCCAAGGAAGGAACAATAGTGAACCACTGTTATGATGACAGTATCATGGGCGGCCAAGGCTGATTGTGGTTTGATGCAGCCACGGTACCGTTCCTGTAGCTTAATCCTGGTTCTGATGGAAAGGTGTCAGAATGCACTGTGCATCACAGCTCGTTGTGTGTGGGGCTGCATAGCCACAGTACACCCTCTCATGGAAACAGTACTCCCTGATGGCTGTGGACTCTTTCAGCAGAATAACGTGCTCTGGTTGGTTTGAGGTTTGAGGAGCACAGCAACAATTTTGAGGTGTTGACTTGGCGTCCCAATTCCCAAGAATTTGGATTGTGCTAGTTAAACAAGTGCGATCCATGGAGGCCGCACCTCGCAACTTACAGGACTTAAAGGATCTGTTGCTAACCTCTTGGTGCCAAATACCACAGCACACCTTCAGGGCTCTAGTGGAGCCCAAGCCTCGACATATCAGGGCTGTTTCAGCAGAAAAAGGGGGACCAACACAATATTAGGCAGGTGGTCATATGTTATGCTTGATTGGTGTACCTTAAATTAGTTTCCAGCAGAAATGCAGTTTTTTTTGTGTTGTTTTGTTTAAATTTTTCTAGGAACATCTATAAAGCTCTCTGGAGCATTGGGAAATGTTTGCCTTGTGTAGGAAGACATGTGGGTAGTGATGAAGACAGACAGCATGTGTGTGGGAGAGTGAGTGAGCTAGTGAAATGACTTTTTAAAAGTATTTAGTGCTATGGGTGCAAATACTTTGTGTTTTATGAAATTCTAATTCAGTGTATAGTAAGACTATACATGTGGCTTGTATGGAGTTAACATACATTTAAACAGACAGCATAAACACTATGCTCTCTATAGAGTTAGGCTCTTTTAAAAATAAAAGTCAAACCACATTTGTCTTCCTGTTAGGGGTAATTCTAAATACCACTATTATGGGCTGAGAATCAAAGCGGGCTCTTCTCTTCTCCGGCTGATGGAAGACCAACAACACCTGGCTATGAGGCAACAGCCGTTCTCACAGAAACAGAGGTATCCACAGAAATGTCTACACATTCAAGCGCATCTTCTCTATCATTACACAGTTGACCTTTTTTCTACCTCATACGGTTTTTGCCACCGGCTCCTGTTTTTTCTCCATCTCTCACACCATGTCTTCCATTCTTCTCGCGGCTCTGGGCATCTGCTGCTCTTATTATAAGACTGAATTACAATTTCATTTCACTTCATTATTTATCACCTTTGTCTAGACATGAATGCCTGATGTGCTTTTTCGCTCCCTACCTATCAGGTTGAAGCCTGTTCATAAGGTGGAAGGAATGACCAATGGAACGGCAGCAGGAGCAGGTCAGCAGCAGCAACAGCAGCAGGGATCGGGCCACGTGGATATCAGCACCCAGGTTCAGCAGTACCAACAGTTCCTTGGTGAGCTTAGTAAACAATGAACACACTTGTTAGTGAGTGCTGCTTTTTTTTTTTAATGTTAATTTGGTTGAGTCACAAGAGTGAGCAAGCAAAATATTCTTGTAAGCTCTCAGGGCTTGTTGTGAGGACCTTGCATTACAGTATGTGGTTGTTTAGAGTGCATGGGCTGTGCCTGACACAGCACCAGTCTTTGAACTTGCTTTTCCCTGTGAAGTAAATTGTTAATTTGGCCTGACAAAGTGTGTCTCCTCATCTTTAGGTTTTAGGCTTTTTGGGAAGCCTTCATTTTTATTAGCAGCAAGGACCTCCATGCCCTGTTAACGGACTGTCAAATCCAGTAACAGAATCTGCTGTAACAGTTTATTACAAGTATATAAGGCATGGTTTCCTATTTATGTAAGCATATAGCACACAGGGCTATACTTATGCTGCTGTGTTTACTTGAATTGCGTAGTTCCTTTGTTTGATAGCATGATGGGATTTTTACACCTGATATATGTTTAACATTTCTATATGCTGCTGTGCTGGCGGTGCAGTGGTTAACACTCAGAGCCTCACAGCAAGGAGGTTCAATTTCATCACCAGGACAGGATCTTCCTGTGTGGAGTTTGCAGGTTGTCCCCGTGTTTGTCTAAATTGCCCATAGGTGTGAACGTGAGTGCAAATGGTTGTCTATGTCTATGTGTTAGCCCTGCAACACACGAGCGACCTGTCCAGGGTGTACTCCACCTCTTGCCCTAAGACAGCTGGAATAGCCCCCCCCCCCCCCCCCCGCCCCCTTTCAACCCTGAATTGGATAAGCAGAAGAGAATGGATGGATGGCTATTTCTATATGTGTAAGGCAGGATGGTAGTTAGCACTGTTGCCTCACAGCAAAAAGGTCCTGGGTTTGAATCTAGCATATTTGGTTGTGGCCTTTCTTTGTGGAGTCTGAATGTTCTCCCCGTGTTTGCATGGGTTCTCTCTGGCTTCCTCCCACAGTCCAAACACATGCAGTTAGAGGGGCTGGGTTAACTGGTGATTCTAAATTAGCCATAGGTGTGAATGTGAGTTTAAATGGTTGTGTCTTTGTGTGTTTGCCCTGTGACAGACTGGCAATATGTCCAGGTTTGTTCGAGACCTACCTACTTATCCAATTCAGGGTCTTGAATTGGATAAGCAGATGGAAATGGATGGACGGATTATATGTTTTTAATCTGAACATAATGTAAAAAGACAATCTCATTACCAACATTTAAATGCCACATCCCTCCTACTATGAGCTAAACCACAACAGGCATGTCCATCTAAGCACATTTAGTGGCATTCACATAAATGTTGATTACTCTGTGCAGTTAATGGGATTTCTCTCTTAGTATCCACTGCTCCTTTGTCCTGTGTCCAGATGCATCCAGAGCTCTCCCAGAGTTCCCAGAGATCGATCTCCAGGGGAAGTCTCTGCCAGAGGGCATTGAGCTGGAGCACATAAAGAGCTTTCAGCTGCTGTACAGAGAACATTGTGAGGTAACCGAAATTGGAACCCACTGACTATTTACTGAAGTTTTTCCTTTGTGTGTAGTTCCTTTCTGTGAATCACTGCAGGACTACTCTAAATGAAATTACACCAATTATAACCTTTTAGTGGGAAAAACCGACTGTAATTTGATCAAAATGTCAAGTTCTTAAAGATGTAGTGGTGAAGATGAGTTTTAAGGTTAGGAAGACCACATTGAAAGCAAAATCCAGAAATGCAGAATGTTGTTTTCCGCCCCACTACCCCCACCCCAATAATCTATTTGTCCTCAGTCTTCGATTCTTCGATGTATGGATTCTTTTCTTTCCGTTCTTTCAGGCTATTCTCGATGTGATGGTTAACCTGCAGTTTACCCTAGTGGAGACTCTGTGGAAGACCTTCTGGAGGTTCAGCCAAAGTCAGGCCGGAGATGCCACGTTGGCCGTGTGAGTGATTGTACTCCACAGGCAGGCGTTCATTCAAGATCCAGATTGTGTCCTAAGATAGTAAAAACATTTGTCTGTTGCCGTAGCATTACTATTTCCATACAAACTGTGTGTGCGTGTGTGTGCGCCTCGGCAGTCACGATGAGTCAGAGAAGCGTCTCCCTAAGTCCTGCCTGGTGTTGCTGTGCAAATATGAGCCAGTGCTGCGCTGGAGCCGCGACTGTGACAACAGCCTCTACCAGGGCCTGGTGGAAATCCTCATCCCTGATGTCCTCAGACCCATCCCCAGTAAGGCTCTATAGGAAGACTGATTATGTAGTGAACCATGTAAGCATGCTTATCCGTGCCTACAGAGTGTGTTTATACAAATAAAGAGCTATTCCTAAAACTCAGTGCCAATTTAAAGTTGTTGAAATGAGCCAACTAGGGAGCAAAGATCCTCCTGACAGCCTTTTGGATGTGTAGTGAAAGAATACACTGTTTTCCATCACGTGTACCCATTGCGCTGCCCTTACTGGCAGCTACACTTATTTCTTCTGGTTTCGGTTATAGTTTTAGTCAGAGTTTAACTTTTAAGACCTTGAACAGTTCCCTTTTGAATATTCGTCATTTTCTTTCCCATCACAATGCTGCCAGAGAAAAAAATGTTCCACATCCACATAAAGTGGATACAAGTCTGGTTATTCAGCTGTAATGCCAAAAAGAAAATAAATAAAAATTGAAAAATCTTTGACCAGCAGAACCTTGGCTAATTGTCTAGACATTAGATAATCGTTTTCCCACTCTAGCAGTGACAGACCCATTTCTGCCCACAGGTGCCTTAACTCAAGCCATTCGCAACTTTGCCAAGAGCCTGGAGAGCTGGCTGACCAATGCCATGATGAACATCCCTGAGGAAATGGTCCGCATCAAGGTAAAGCCCTCCATTATTAGCTTGGCGCTGATGGAACCGCATGTTTTCTGAGCCATGGAGCAAACAGTCTTTTCAGGCATGACAAAAACATCGTCTTATTGTGTGGGACTCTAAGCTCAGACATTATTAGATTTTTGTGAGCAGGAGCTAGAGTTGAATTTATATAAAAGCTCTGCGGTGCAGCTTTTGTGAAGAAGGGAAAAAAGAGGTTCCATCAAAGTAAATAAATGACAGCAGATGTGAGCAGCTATCACAGAAAACATCTGTTATATACGGATATTTGTGAAAATATTGATATGCATCTTTTTCTGACCCGTCGTCTTCCTCCTCTCTCAGGTCACATCAGCCAATGCTTTTGCTCAGACCCTGCGCCGCTACACCAGTCTGAACCACCTGGCCCAGGCAGCCCGTGCTGTCCTCCAGAACACGGCTCAGATCAATCAGATGCTGTCCGACCTCAACCGCGTCGACTTTGCCAACGTCCAGGTCGGTTCAGTGTCTAGCAGCATTCTCATTAAATCGCGCTGATGACATTGTCAGTGGTTGAATGCCGCTTTGGTTTTGCAGCTGACTCTGTAGCTTGTGGTTACACTGAGGTTTCATGTGTTATTTGTTTATCCAACTTCCGTCATAGTGTCTCTTTTTTATTTTACTGTTCAGGAAGCTCACTTGGTTTTTCTAAGAAACTGCTTCTTCCGCCTGATTATATGTTCAGATACTGAACAGTAAACTTAGTGCTAGTGCGTGGTTTAAGTTCCATCATCTGCTGCTGTTTATAAATATAAGGTCATCCAGCCTCTTTTACTGGTGCAGATGTGACTGCCCTATAATGACACTTTGCCTTTTTCTCCCTGTTTGTGCTTTTGTAGGAGCAGGCTTCATGGGTGTGCCGGTGCGAAGACCGTGTGGTCCAGCGGCTCGAGCAGGACTTCAAGCTGACCCTCCAGCAGCAGAACTCACTGGAGCAGTGGGCCGCGTGGCTTGACGGTGTGGTCTCCCAGGTCCTAAAGCCCTACCAACAGAGCCCTGCTTTCCCTAAAGCTGCCAAGCTCTTTCTGCTCAAGTGGTCCTTTTACAGGTGGGGAGCAGTCAGAAAGAATGAATTCCAAGTTCTGTCTCTCCTGACCTTTTCTGAGTCCATTTTTATTTGTGTTGATAGATTTGATTTGGTTGGATCTTTATTCTCCTCTTTTGAGCTAAATGTCTGGTAAAAATGATGAAGGAGGAGTGTACGAGTGCACAATAGCCAGTAATTTAGAGCTGAAGTATACAGGGCTAAAATGGCCTTTGTCAGTTTGCATTATTTTTTGTGATGTTGTATTCAGTTTGAGCTGCAGGCTTTAGTCCTGAAGTTAAAACAAACCTAGTCTGTACTTTGTTAAGTCATTGCTAACTGTAATAATCACAAGATAATCATCAAAACTGTCCAAATTTTAAATGACTGGATTTTTTAAAATTAACAAAACAAGAGAGCAGTTTAAAAAGTGATAACCAAGACAAGGACATAGAATACTTACAATAACAACACAAACTAGAAAACAATCACTAGGATAGTAGAGATAAAAGGATGAGTGTACTACTCATTATAACCATATTCCTAAATAAATGCTAAAAGTAACAGTAACAATAATCCTCATCCACCTCTATGCTGTAATCTTAAGTATGCATCCATATACCTTCCTATGCACATATGCCATAGTGATAAAAAAAAAAAGAAGCAAGGATATGCATATATATATATATATGTGTGTGTGTGTGTGTGTGTGTGTGTGTGTGTGTGTGTGTGTGTGTGTGTGTGTGTGTGCACAGGACCCTCAAGCTCCTAGGCCTCTGGTAGAGACATGAGCTTGAAGGATAAAGATAAAGAAGGATAAAGGGCGAGTGGGGAATTTAATTTATTTATTTATATAAATATATATAAAACCAAGCTCATCCCATAAGCAGGGTCTTAGTCAAGCAGGTCATTACAAGTCAGTTGCCATTCATTTGCCTCCTTTGGAGACTGGATGGAAATCCGAAGGCTCTGAATCGCTCTCAGACCTGTCTGGAATAAATAGCAGAGCTGAAATTTAAAATCCAAACCACCCCACATCACACAGCTTTATTGAAGGAACTTATCAAATACTCAAATTGAGTAAATAAGTCACCGACTCGACTTGTGGTGTCAACCTTGTCCCAGTAAAGCAGTGAGATAGAGGAAAAAAGCAGTTTCTGTTTGTAAGTTAGAGAAGTGGTACATGTATGAAGAGTGGCTTGTTTCCCATTTCTGTTCCTCAGTTCCATGGTAATCAGAGACCTCACCCTGCGGAGTGCCGCCAGCTTCGGATCCTTTCACCTGATTCGTCTGCTATACGACGAGTACATGTACTACCTTATCGAGCACAGAGTGGCCCAGGCTAAAGGAGAGACCCCCATTGCTGTTATGGGAGAGGTATCAACATACACGGATCCAGAAATGCAAATACATTCATATAATAGTGTAAGCCACATTTACACCACTAACCAAATCCCCTCTTGCCATTAGTTTGCCAGCTTAGGCCGAGGTCTGAACCAGCTGGATCCGGATAAAGGTCTGCACTGATTCTGCTGTAGCTCGTCTTAACTGACACCTGTGCTCTAAGCTTTGCTGGTAACCATCTCTGTTATGCTGTCTGTTGTAGAAGAGGAAGAAGAAGAGGAGGAGGAGAGTGATGAAGAAGGTCAGGAGCTGTCCCTTCCCTCAGACGGGGCCGTGCTCGGAGAGGAGTCTCTGGAGCCGCCTGCCAAGCTGGCCAGAACTGACCAGAGAGTTCTCTTCGCCACCGGGTCAGCTGACAACTAGCCGCAGTGTAAATGACATGTGCTGATCTCACAGACACACACGCCGATGTACAAAGAACAGTAATTTATACCCCCTGACACCTGTATATAGAGCTTGTTGAGGTGCGCCCGCGTGCACTCTCGCTGCATATGGTTCTGTTTGCGTGCAGTCCTCAGGCACACACAATCAAAACACACTCAAGTCAGTAACTGCTGCTGCCCGGATGGCACAACCGCCTGTCGCCACCATTGATTACTCCCACAGTCAGTGGCGTTTTGTAACAGGACGTGGCTTCAGAAACCCAGGGTCTCTTGATGCAGAGAGGACCTTCAGTTGTATGAATCTGTAAAAACAAAACAAACTAAAGCCAGGCACTTCTTTTCGTTTATCTCCTCATCGCGCCGCAGCCTCGCTGTTTTTCCCTCTCATTGCTGTAAAACGAATGCTCGCCCTCCCACCACTGTCACTGCCGTATCAAAGTGGTCTTTAAAAGGTACTGCGGTGTGTTTGTGTGCGGAGCGGACCGTAAGCGGTGTTTGAATTTAGTCACTACTTCATTTACCGCTTTGTGGGAGCGTAGGGGTTTTTTGTTGTTGTTGCTTTTTTTTTTTTTTTTAAAGACAGCAGGCGACTTTTTTGTGTGTGTCAGTTTGTACGAGCACTGTGGTCACACCGCTCTGCTGTTATTTGTAGAGGCCGAGTGAACACGCGTTTTTACCCGGTCGTGCGCGTCTGTTTGCGTGACTCATGCCGAGTGGTGACTGTTGTGTAGATATTTTCTAGAGCATTCATGGTTTGATTTTTTTTTTTGATGGCGTGTGCAGATTTCCTGTGTGATTCACCTGTTAAAAGACAAAAAAGAAAAAAGAGAAGCTCTCGTGTTCTCGGAGTGCCTACCTCAGCTGCCACAAACACTTGTAAAGATGAAGCTCCAGCTGTGAAGTAGGAACTCCTGTTAGTTGCTGCAAGAAAAAAATTCTCTTTTTTTCCTTTTTTTTTTAAAACAAGAACATCTGGTTCCCACGAGAGAGAGAGAAGTGCCGTACGTGTACCATAGTTTATGTTTAAGTGCTTCAATCCTATCCACCCATTAAGTTCCTCTGTGCCCTCATTTGCCCTCGACTCGTTATGTTTTTGCCTTATTTCATTCTGTTTCTGTTTTTTTTCCCCACATTTGTGTGTTTCTGGGTGCCAAACCGGTTTGCTTTGATCCTCGCTGATTTTTCTTCTTTCTTTTGTTTTTTTAAGAACTGTGCCTGAGTAAGAACGGTGATATACTTATATTCTACTGTATATTTATCCACTATTTTGAATTTCGTTGTCACTAAGTGAACCTCTTGTGCAGTGTACGGTGCTGTGTTGTCACACATTGTAAGCGACCCTCGTGTGCATTATTGATTTGTGATTGTACGTTCGGTTATCGATCCTCTTTCATATCTGATGACTTTTCCACTCACAGGCTAAGTAAGGCCCTGCCTCTTTGCACATGTTGACTTTATTGTCTAAAAGTTTTTTTGTTTGTTTTTTCCCCCCTCACTTTCTTCGAGGTGTTTTTTTTTTTTTTTTTGTTTTTTTTTGTTTTTTTTAAACGGTGAGATGGAGGCGTCAGATTTCATGCAAATGTCTCTCACCCCTCGGTGAGATTCAGAGAAATCGACCGAGGTGAGAGATCTGCTCAGTCCTCCACCACCGCTCATCTCATTCCCCTCGTCTCACTATGTTTTTTTTTTCTCACTCTCATGCCCGATGGCTTTGTTTTGCTTCTAAAACACTGTTGAGATCAGTTGTCATATTCCTTTTTCATTTCTGTCAATACTGTCTATAAATAGCGGTGCGTGTTTTTTCACAGGCATTGCCAGCCTCAAACCAGCACATCATCCTTTATACGAAGTCTAGCGCTACCACAGCTGAGTACATATCACTCCAGTCTTTTAATGATCTACAGCGTGCAGAATGGCCATTGTTTACCCACTAAAAAAGGAAAAAAATGTTCGTCATTTTTATAGTGCGTTGTTTCTTATGTACAAAACAAAATGAGAAAAAAAAAGATGTTCAGTGGCAGTGTTTTTTGAATTTTGGTCTGCTCTAAGTATGACTGTGCCTTTGGAGGTGGTAGAATGCAATTCAGATGTTTTTAATTTTAAAGATATAAATTAAAGAATTTTTAAAATTACTCCGGATATCTCTCGTGGGTTTCTGAGTCTGATTTTATCATCTCTGTAGTCATTACCAGTGTAAGGGCGGGGTTACTGTCTGAAAAACAGTCACTTTCTTATTAAATTTGACACCCTTGGCTGAAAAAAAAAACCAAGACCGTGACTTCCTGGGCCACGCTCACACGAACACACTTGTCTGCTACCACTTCTGCTGCTGTATAAATAAGACACTGGAACAGGAAACGCAGAATACCTGAAACTCAAAAGTCAGCCTGCTTTAAGCAGAGCAGAAACGGATCAATTGTGCTGGCAACTTTTGACAACTGGTAACCCGAGCGTGTTCACTGAGAACAGCAGAGGTGGAAGAATCAGAGGTACAGAGCAGAGAAAGATGTTATTGGTGCAGTGTTTCTGCATGTGCGAGGTCCCATGGTACACACAGGATTTTAAAGTTTTGCAATAAATAGCTGAGCAATATTCAGATAAAAGCAGAAAAGCGCAAGTAAATGACTGCAAAGTGTCATAAAGTGTCAAAGTACCATGAGTGGCCACACCTAATGAGGCTCAGAGACACACAAACATGTCATTTATGTCAAGAGACCCTCCTTTACGTATCACGTCAGGTAAGCTAACAGTGACCCCTAGTGGTGTTTTCCCTCAAGTGCTCTTTTATGGCTGGCAACAGCAGGGCATGTATTATATACTCTGCAGCCACTTCATTAGTTACTGGTTTGGAGCCACTATTGCTTTTTAAGCTGCCTTAATTCAACAAGGTGCTATAAACATTCCTCGCAGATGTTGGACCATACTGACATGATAGCATCACACAGTTGCGGAAAATTTGTCAGCTGTACATCCATGAATGAAATCATCCGTTTCACCACATCCCAAAGATGTTCTAATGCACTAAGATCTGGTGACTGTGGAAGCTATTAAAGTATAGTGAACTCATTGTAATGCTCAAGAAATGTTCTCATTCTCTAGAGATGTCTGTGTGGGGACAAGCTGAACAGATCAAAGTTCATAGTCACTTGAATCACCTTTTTCTCTGTTCTGATGCTCATTTTGAACTTCAGCAGGTATTTTTGGCCACATCTAGATGCCTAAATATGTTGGGTTGCTGGCATGCGATTGGCTGATTAGATATGTGTTAACAAGTAGTTAAACAGGTGTACCTAATGAGTGCATTTGGTCCAAAAGCGACACAGACACGATATTCAAGATTTCAAAGTAGCTGATATATTTATTTCAGATCAGTGCTGCTGGTGGTCGTCTGTTTATAACAATCTCAACACAATATCAACCCAAAGGCAAGACTCGCAGCTGCCATTCAGAATACAAGAATCATACCTGATACGTCTCCGGAAGTGAAAACCAGCAGCTTTATATTGCTGAATATACAGTTTGTGTATATACAATATATGTTAAAGCAGGACACACTTGGAAGACTAAAGTTCAAACTTTTGCACAAACAATGACCGTGGAAGGACAATTAAGAAAAAAAAAAAAAAAAGGCAGCGTTTGTAAAAAAGCTTTACAAAATAAAGGAAGACAACATGCAACCTGGAGTCTGCACAAGCGACAATGAACTGAGGGATAAATTGCTGTAGGAGAACTCAGCAGTACAATCTACACAAGAATATAACTACACTTTAAAGTCTCCATATGCCGCCATTCTGAGGTGTGCTGAAAGCCCTTCTGAACTTTCCAAATGATAAGAAATAACGATGATTACTCACAGAAAGCTGGCCAAATCTGAAAAGCTATCCCCCACCCAGCCCCATCTTTCCAGTTTAGCCTTTAGTCCACAGTAAGCCGGCCTTTTCTTCTAACCCAAAACTAAAGCGGTCAGGTGGAACAAACAGTTCACGAGATGGGACGTTTCAAGAGGCAAAAAGGTGTTGAGCGGTGCGATTTAAAATGAACAGAGGCAATTAATACATTATTCACATTCGTGCTTCTGAACCTTGCAGCTCGGGGCTTCTTTTCATAAATCTAACCTGCGCACAGTCACCCAGATATACACGTGTTGAAACACCCTGCAAGCCTCTGCAGAGGAAGCAAAAAACCAATATGAGAAAATCAAATGAGGCATGTCTCCTCCTGTGTCTCACACACACACACACACACACACGAACACATAACATGATTATAGTCCTAAAAGCTCTGTGCAAGTCAGTTAATACAACACTGGGATATGAAGGTGAGTACTTTAAAATGGGGCTACGGGATGACTGAGATGTGCTGAAAACTCTGTTAATGAAATAACCGCTCCGGGGCTCCCGTGAGTATTTAAATCTACGCTCAGGCAGCTCTGAGTAGCTCTGTGAAATGATCGCATTTAATCAGTCTTTTCCCTCCCGTCAGCAGCGAAGCACAGGAGCATCGGGTTCAGTTCACATTATTATCAAAAAAGGATCCAGATGATGTTCACATGTGGGGAAGCGTTTCACTTCTAGTTGCAACGGATACAATATATATGAATAAAGGGATCGATCCTGGCCTAAGACTTCAGAGCCCTCTTCTTTATCCCGTCTTCTGCCACGAACTCTCACTGCATCTAAAATACAGACGTTTGGAGGTGAGATGTGAGACGTGAGGAGGTAGATTAACACACACAGAAACAAGACCTCGACGAGGCCGCTGCACCAACCTGTCCCTGCTGGGGATTGGCCGGCTGGCCGGAGGGCTGCTGTCCTGTTTGTCCATAGTACGCAGCCTGCTGCCTGTAGTACTCCGCCCAAGCTGCGCTGTAGTCCTGCTGGCCTCCCGTTGTGGATGCTGAACCTCCTCCTCCTCCTGCTGCTGCTGCTCCTGGAGCTGCAGCTGCTGTACCGGGTATAGAGCCGCCTGCCTGGGCTGAGAAACAGAAACAGACATGAAAAATTAAACAACAACAACAAAATTACATAAATTACTACCTAACATATGCAACATACTCGTACCCATCTTCTTGTAGTACTCCTCCCAGGCCTTGGTGTAGTCCGGCTGGCCCCCCGGTGTCTGTGCAGCCTGGGTCTGGTCACCTGCGGCTTGGGCACCTCCAGCCTGGTTTGCGGGGTACGGGGCTGGCGCAGCCCCCGATGGCTGCTGGTAGTACTGAGCGTAGTAGGCCGCCCAGGCTGCATTGGGGTCATTGGCTGCTGCCTTGCCTAGAAAAGACGCAGGGTGGAGGGGGTGAGGTCCTCATAGGGTGAGGGTGAGCCCCTGCTACTGGCCTGGAGACCGGGCTTGGAGACCAGGGGGAGGAAACAGAGACAGGGTTAGAGCCAGAGCTGCTACAGATAAAGACACCGCATCTCATCACATTTCCATCAGAACTCCTGTTGACCTTCTCAGATTAAAAAAAAAAACAAGTATAATGAGAAATAAGTGCGAGGGCTGAGCAGTAAACACTTAAAATCAGCAGAGGTGGTGAAGCCAGCAGTGACTCACTGGGGTCATGTGGTGGTTGAGGCTGCCACTGCTGGTAGGTGTTGCTCCAGCCCTGCGAGCTGTACTGGGGAGGACCTGGAGGACCACCACTGAGGAAAGAAGAAGCGCTTTCTTATTTAAAAAAACCAAAAAAACCAAAAACATCTCAGGGTCATCGTCAGTTCTCTGAAATCTGCTTTAAAGCTGCAGCCACTCACTGTGGAGGTCCAGGAGCCCCAGGCGGTCCGGGGTTGTAGGGGTTTGGGCTGTAAGGAACCATTGGCCCAGCAGGACCTGGCCCAGCTGTCCCCGGGCCCACAGGACACAGTGGACCCTGAAACACATCACATGATGCCACATGCCGAGTGTTCTTCTTGATCGGTAACTTAAGAAATAATAATTAAGAATAATGATAATCTAGAATGACAAGCACCTCGATCTTCTCCTCAATGAGCTGCTTGGCGTGGTCGATCTGCTGCGGGGACCCACGAATGATAAAAAGCTTAAAGTTGGGGTCTCCGTTGGGGGGTGGCTGTCGAGAGATTTCCACGAATGCCCCCGTCTGCTGGTTGATGGACTTGACGTTCTCTCCTCCTCTGCCAATCACAAGCCCACACTTTTGGGCGGGAATAGAGAAGGTCATTTCCCCTCCGGGGGGACCCCAACCGCCTTGTCCCCCACCTCGCCCCCTATTGCCTGAAGGCATTCCTGGAGGACCTGGGGGACCCTGTGGACAATTATACCACATTACTTCACATATGCCCAGTACGTCACAGCCTCTGGTGATTTTGCCTCATCTGACTACGTTAAAAACAAACAAACAAAAAAAAAAAACGAAACAAAAAAACAAGGCTAAGCACTTAATTTATCCAAATATTTATGGACGTTATGATGTGAGGCCTTCATCTATTGATTTATGATGTTTTAGAGTGTGACAGCTGATCCGTACCCCCTGTCCCTCCTCTCTGACCCGGATGCTCTGCAGCAGGTCGTTGATGATCTGAGCCGCGTGCTCGCAGCGTTCAGGCGGACCGCTGATGTGTGCGATCTTATCTGGACCGGTCCCGTCATCTGGAAGGGATTTAAAAGTGCATTAAGCGTTTGGGATTAACACTAAATGAAATCAATCAGGTCAGCTTCCAGCACCGGTCAAAGTGAGAATTAACAGCTTTCTGTAAATTAGGATCTCAAAAAAAGTGCAAAGTGGTAAAAAACAAAAACAAACAAAAAAGAAAACACGCTAAAGGGTCATGCCAGGTGACGTTCTGATGTGACCATTGTTCTTGTAACACTGGATTGTTGAAAACACGCAGTTCTTTGAATCTTTGGGCTGAAGGAGGGACAATACTCGGTGTATAAATGCTCAATCAACAATCATTTATTTCCATACAATTCAACAGTCAGAGCATTACAACGTCCGGACGGGAGAGATGCTACCAGAGGGTCAGGCACATGTCTCAAAATGGTGACGGGTTGCTCAGCTTTTTATAGTCTCTAGTGGCCCCCAGCTAGTCGTAAAAGCCAAAACATCACATTTTTTTCTCTGTTACAGCGCCTAAGTTATGACCTCGGCAGTTGTTTCTCTGCTTTCTGTAAGGTGGGGGTGTGGAATGTGGTCTATCTATCTCCCCTGTCTTTAGACACAGAGTCTCCTGCTTACAACCTTCTCTTCATGATTCAACAATTAAGCATGTCAAGAAAACAGTGTAACACATTCCCAGCAGATCAAGGATACAGAGTGATGCACATTTATCTAATGAACTAATATGTGAATATGTTCTGTTAACTCAAAAGTATAATGAGAACTAAACTACATACAGCTCACACACTCTATATTAAAGGGTATAATATGATCTACAGCAGTATTCTAATTCAACTACTTTGATTACATATATAAGGTAACATATAATAACAGAATAATATCACAATACCCTCTTTTGATCTCTCATTAAAGAGATCACTAATAACAAGCACTTCAGCGTTGCAAGGTCCAAGTTTTCTTGATCCTGAGGCCCTCTGTCCCCCTTTAACGGGTGGACCATATGGGGGATGACCTCTGTGTTCACGCAGTTCAGATGCAAGCAAAGTTAGATTTACAACCATAACAGCAGTTACAGATGACACTCCCATCACTCCCCATTTTCCCACAGCTTTATTTTGGTGCTCCAGTTTTCCTCTCCCATTTTAATGCCCCCTTATACCTTTCAAATGTACTTAGACTAGAACCTCTGTCTAAGGAGCTTTTAACCTTTATTTTTATTGCTGCAGCTACCAGTGTCTTCCAGTTGGGTGATTCTCAGCTTCTTTCTTCGACCTCCGGGGTTAGACCACCCTTTAGTCATTGCACAGTTATTCTGCCCCGATTTCAAACAAGGATCTGTGTGTTTTGGGTTCACCGGCGTGTCCCCCTTTTTGCCAAGAGCCTCTCGAACCTCGTTGGTCTGGTGTTCCTGGTTTTCGCCAACCCCTTCATGGTTATCGCTGTGTTTGTGGGATCCATCTTCTCCAGGAGCCCAAACGTCATGACACTTGACCCCAGTTGCTGTCTCGGCAGTCCCTACATCTGTCTCTGCTGTGAAGGGTCCTCACATCTCCGGGTCCCCGTCTGGTGTCTGTTCCTTTCTCTGCAAGAGACAGAAAACCAAAACACCTCTCTCCCTAGCCTTGATAATCTAATATTGTTATCCATTGTTCTTCTAATGATTCAAATTTGGTTTAAAATATTATGTTCAGGACTTATTCTAATCATAATCTATGTGTGTGTAAAAGAAATCAAAAATTAGTGAACCCTTTCTAAGTCTAACACATTATAAGCTTAAGTTTTACCATAGCTAATTTATTAAACACAAAAATAAACTCATAGAAATTTTCATATCACCATTGTTTGATGTTCAAACTCAACTCCCCCTTTTTGACACACTCCCATGTGTCAATTCATTGGAGCTAGACAATTAAAAGAGAAGGTTAGTGACATCATATCTCAGAAAGTATCAAAAATCCTTCTCTCGAGTACCGTTGCTCCAGCCTTGTCATCCCTGAGGATCTTCGATCCCGAAAATGTCCCTTCTCCTCATGTAATAAAGTCTGTCATCCTTCCATGCCCTGGTAACTGGTCCATCCAGAGCTGTAACATTTTGAAATGTACATACAACAAGCCAAACCACACCTTGGTCACACCAACCCTTTTCTGCCCCGAAGATGTCCAATGCCATCCTAGTATGGACCGTCAAAAGTGGCTTTAACGCTGACTTTCCTGACAATCCATTTTATAACGTTTCCTGGTCAGATTTGCCAATCTCTGCACCAGGGTTGTAATAGTTTTGCAATTTTCATCAGTTTTTATTAGTTTTTACCAATTCTTTGCTAGTTTAGTGTAGTTTTTATTTTCTGAAAATCCTTAGTTTCAATTTAGTTTTATTTGTGTTTTGCAAAAATTAAGTGTAACAAAATCCCAGTCCCACCATATCAGTCATGCTCTTCTGGTTATCCTTGGGTGTTGAGACTAATAACTATTAACTCTTGCCGCACCGTGTGGTCCTAATTTTGGTTCAAGTGAATTGATAACCTTTTGAAGGCGATTGTTTCACACCTTTATTTAGATGTCCCAGTCCTGTTGTCTCGGGATGCATCACGCTGCCTTATCTGGGGTTAGCTGTTTTCTGGGGATGCGGGTTGAGTGGGTGAGCTCTTCAATGAGGGGGAGTGTGCTCCCCCTGATGAGGTCTTCTAGGTAAGCTAGGTTAACCTTCTTGTGTGGGCTTTTCAAGTGCACTTTAAGGTTAGTGGGACTTTTAGTTTTATAAATGTCCCTCATGACCCCCTGATGACCCAGTATTTCATTTTTGCACACTGTAGTACACATTTTAGTTTTTGCTTGTAGCTCGCATACTCTACTTGCCACTCCTCTAATTCCTGATGTTTCTTAGAGAGGGCAACAGTACCTTTAAAAATATATCACATGTGTGGGGGTGTGGCCTTGCCAATTGTTTTGCCCACCTTTTCAAAATGGCTGGCGTGCCCACAAGCACATTTCATGGAAAAAGAAAGGTAAGCTTGATATTTACATTCAAACTGTTTTGTTAAACTCAGATTTTTATTTTATTCTTTTTGCAAGTACCCCTCCTCGGTGGCGAGAAACTGTTGGTGTGGTCAAGTGGGTGCTCTGGAAACAAACGCTCAGGACAGAACAGTTATCAGTCATGTACTTCCTACAAATTTTGCATATGTTTTATTCCATATTGATCCTCTGAGTGTAATGGTACATTTTAATTCGAATTTATCCAAACTAAACACAATATTTTCTTTATTTACTTTGCTCTTGTTCTTTTTCAGTACCACATCCTATCAAATGTCCCTGTCGATTATATTCTACATTTAATAACTTACTATTTCAAGTGAGAACCTAAATCATGTGGACCAATGTTTATTATTGCATATCTCTATTCTGAATGTGGCCAGTCATTCATAGGTATTGTTCAATTTTGGCGATTTTCCTCTATAAAATTTAATTGACTTTTTACAGTGGCCTGCTGTGGTTAATAATAACATATTCCAATCATGAGTGATATCAAAAGTCTTCTCCACTGTAGCATTTGGCATTCCCAATAATATAACATGATACCTTAATCAAAACACAGCTAATATAGCACAGTTTTCTTGATGCAAACATCAGTAACTCAAAATCAGCAACCACAGTGTTAAGTCTGCAGTTCATACTTATGTGAAGCTAGAGTCTCCTCCTCCAGTCTCTCTTATCCTCCTGCTCCTGAAAAAACAAAACAAAACAAAGCGAAGCATCCACCCTTCTCTTGTCGGCTGGGTGACTTGTTTATTGGCATTTACTAATCCTAAAGTGGGTGCAGTCATTGTCTCAGTATCAAGTCAGTCAAAGCTTTTAGTCGTCAGTCCATCACAGTCCATTCACATGCATACCTCCCTACACATTCATACCAGATGTTGCTGATAATGGAGTCTCCCGCGCAACCTATTCGAGCGTCCATCACCAGCAAGATGACGTCATCATTTTAAAGGAAAACAATTCCTTGTTGTTTTTTGGGCCGGATTGACTCGGTGCAATCCTTTTAGACTCAGAACTTCTCAGTGTTCCCTATAAGTGAATTTCTCCCAAGCCAATTACAATCATGGAGAAGCACACTTTGCAACTGTTTTTGTAAGAATATTTCATAGCGCTTTAAATTTCAATCTTTCAGGCCTGGTTTAAAGAGCTGATTGTTAAATCATGAACTCACAAAATATCAACATATCACCACCGGTGGATCACACCTCTCAGATGTTTTTTTCTCCAGTGCACTGTAACAAAAACGAAAACAGACATAACCAACAAAATACTACTAAAATAACACAAACTAGGGCCCGTTGCAGACATGTCCAAGCATAAAACTATCCCTCTCTCGCTTACGAGAAAGAACACAAGCCAAAGCTCACTGATAAAATCAAGCTAGCCCCTCGTCTCACTATGTTTTTTTTTCTCACTCTCATGCCCGATGGCTTTGTTTTGCTTCTAAAACACTGTTGAGATCAGTTGTCATATTCCTTTTTCATTTCTGTCAATACTGTCTATAAATAGCGGTGCGTGTTTTTTCACAGGCATTGCCAGCCTCAAACCAGCACATCATCCTTTATACGAAGTCTAGCGCTACCACAGCTGAGTACATATCACTCCAGTCTTTTAATGATCTACAGCGTGCAGAATGGCCATTGTTTACCCACTAAAAAAGGAAAAAAATGTTCGTCATTTTTATAGTGCGTTGTTTCTTATGTACAAAACAAAATGAGAAAAAAAAAGATGTTCAGTGGCAGTGTTTTTTGAATTTTGGTCTGCTCTAAGTATGACTGTGCCTTTGGAGGTGGTAGAATGCAATTCAGATGTTTTTAATTTTAAAGATATAAATTAAAGAATTTTTAAAATTACTCCGGATATCTCTCGTGGGTTTCTGAGTCTGATTTTATCATCTCTGTAGTCATTACCAGTGTAAGGGCGGGGTTACTGTCTGAAAAACAGTCACTTTCTTATTAAATTTGACACCCTTGGCTGAAAAAAAACCCCAAGACCGTGACTTCCTGGGCCACGCTCACACGAACACACTTGTCTGCTACCACTTCTGCTGCTGTATAAATAAGACACTGGAACAGGAAACGCAGAATACCTGAAACTCAAAAGTCAGCCTGCTTTAAGCAGAGCAGAAACGGATCAATTGTGCTGGCAACTTTTGACAACTGGTAACCCGAGCGTGTTCACTGAGAACAGCAGAGGTGGAAGAATCAGAGGTACAGAGCAGAGAAAGATGTTATTGGTGCAGTGTTTCTGCATGTGCGAGGTCCCATGGTACACACAGGATTTTAAAGTTTTGCAATAAATAGCTGAGCAATATTCAGATAAAAGCAGAAAAGCGCAAGTAAATGACTGCAAAGTGTCATAAAGTGTCAAAGTACCATGAGTGGCCACACCTAATGAGGCTCAGAGACACACAAACATGTCATTTATGTCAAGAGACCCTCCTTTACGTATCACGTCAGGTAAGCTAACAGTGACCCCTAGTGGTGTTTTCCCTCAAGTGCTCTTTTATGGCTGGCAACAGCAGGGCATGTATTATATACTCTGCAGCCACTTCATTAGTTACTGGTTTGGAGCCACTATTGCTTTTTAAGCTGCCTTAATTCAACAAGGTGCTATAAACATTCCTCGCAGATGTTGGACCATACTGACATGATAGCATCACACAGTTGCGGAAAATTTGTCAGCTGTACATCCATGAATGAAATCATCCGTTTCACCACATCCCAAAGATGTTCTAATGCACTAAGATCTGGTGACTGTGGAAGCTATTAAAGTATAGTGAACTCATTGTAATGCTCAAGAAATGTTCTCATTCTCTAGAGATGTCTGTGTGGGGACAAGCTGAATAGATCAAAGTTCATAGTCACTTGAATCACCTTTTTCTCTGTTCTGATGCTCATTTTGAACTTCAGCAGGTATTTTTGGCCACATCTAGATGCCTAAATATGTTGGGTTGCTGGCATGCGATTGGCTGATTAGATATGTGTTAACAAGTAGTTAAACAGGTGTACCTAATGAGTGCATTTGGTCCAAAAGCGACACAGACACGATATTCAAGATTTCAAAGTAGCTGATATATTTATTTCAGATCAGTGCTGCTGGTGGTCGTCTGTTTATAACAATCTCAACACAATATCAACCCAAAGGCAAGACTCGCAGCTGCCATTCAGAATACAAGAATCATACCTGATACGTCTCCGGAAGTGAAAACCAGCAGCTTTATATTGCTGAATATACAGTTTGTGTATATACAATATATGTTAAAGCAGGACACACTTGGAAGAGTAAAGTTCAAACTTTTGCACAAACAATGACCGTGGAAGGACAATTAAGAAAAAAAAAAAAAAAGGCAGCGTTTGTAAAAAAGCTTTACAAAATAAAGGAAGACAACATGCAACCTGGAGTCTGCACAAGCGGCAATGAACTGAGGGATAAATTGCTGTAGGAGAACTCAGCAGTACAATCTACACAAGAATATAACTACACTTTAAAGTCTCCATATGCCGCCATTCTGAGGTGTGCTGAAAGCCCTTCTGAACTTTCCAAATGATAAGAAATAACGATGATTACTCACAGAAAGCTGGCCAAATCTGAAAAGCTATCCCCCACCCAGCCCCATCTTTCCAGTTTAGCCTTTAGTCCACAGTAAGCCGGCCTTTTCTTCTAACCCAAAACTAAAGCGGTCAGGTGGAACAAACAGTTCACGAGATGGGATGTTTCAAGAGGCAAAAAGGTGTTGAGCAGTGCGATTTAAAATGAACAGAGGCAATTAATACATTATTCACATTCGTGCTTCTGAACCTTGCAGCTCGGGGCTTCTTTTCATAAATCTAACCTGCGCACAGTCACCCAGATATACACGTGTTGAAACACCCTGCAAGCCTCTGCAGAGGAAGCAAAAAACCAATATGAGAAAATCAAATGAGGCATGTCTCCTCCTGTGTCTCACACACACACACACACACGAACACATAACATGATTATAGTCCTAAAAGCTCTGTGCAAGTCAGTTAATACAACACTGGGATATGAAGGTGAGTACTTTAAAATGGGGCTACGGGATGACTGAGATGTGCTGAAAACTCTGTTAATGAAATAACCGCTCCGGGGCTCCCGTGAGTATTTAAATCTACGCTCAGGCAGCTCTGAGTAGCTCTGTGAAATGATCGCATTTAATCAGTCTTTTCCCTCCCGTCAGCAGCGAAGCACAGGAGCATCGGGTTCAGTTCACATTATTATCAAAAAAGGATCCAGATGATGTTCACATGTGGGGAAGCGTTTCACTTCTAGTTGCAACGGATACAATATATATGAATAAAGGGATCGATCCTGGCCTAAGACTTCAGAGCCCTCTTCTTTATCCCGTCTTCTGCCACGAACTCTCACTGCATCTAAAATACAGACGTTTGGAGGTGAGATGTGAGACGTGAGGAGGTAGATTAACACACACAGAAACAAGACCTCGACGAGGCCGCTGCACCAACCTGTCCCTGCTGGGGATTGGCCGGCTGGCCGGAGGGCTGCTGTCCTGTTTGTCCATAGTACGCAGCCTGCTGCCTGTAGTACTCCGCCCAAGCTGCGCTGTAGTCCTGCTGGCCTCCCGTTGTGGATGCTGAACCTCCTCCTCCTCCTGCTGCTGCTGCTCCTGGAGCTGCAGCTGCTGTACCGGGTATAGAGCCGCCTGCCTGGGCTGAGAAACAGAAACAGACATGAAAAATTAAACAACAACAACAAAATTACATAAATTACTACCTAACATATGCAACATACTCGTACCCATCTTCTTGTAGTACTCCTCCCAGGCCTTGGTGTAGTCCGGCTGGCCCCCCGGTGTCTGTGCAGCCTGGGTCTGGTCACCTGCGGCTTGGGCACCTCCAGCCTGGTTTGCGGGGTACGGGGCTGGCGCAGCCCCCGATGGCTGCTGGTAGTACTGAGCGTAGTAGGCCGCCCAGGCTGCATTGGGGTCATTGGCTGCTGCCTTGCCTAGAAAAGACGCAGGGTGGAGGGGGTGAGGTCCTCATAGGGTGAGGGTGAGCCCCTGCTACTGGCCTGGAGACCGGGCTTGGAGACCAGGGGGAGGAAACAGAGACAGGGTTAGAGCCAGAGCTGCTACAGATAAAGACACCGCATCTCATCACATTTCCATCAGAACTCCTGTTGACCTTCTCAGATTAAAAAAAAAAACAAGTATAATGAGAAATAAGTGCGAGGGCTGAGCAGTAAACACTTAAAATCAGCAGAGGTGGTGAAGCCAGCAGTGACTCACTGGGGTCATGTGGTGGTTGAGGCTGCCACTGCTGGTAGGTGTTGCTCCAGCCCTGCGAGCTGTACTGGGGAGGACCTGGAGGACCACCACTGAGGAAAGAAGAAGCGCTTTCTTATTTAAAAAAACCAAAAAAACCAAAAACATCTCAGGGTCATCGTCAGTTCTCTGAAATCTGCTTTAAAGCTGCAGCCACTCACTGTGGAGGTCCAGGAGCCCCAGGCGGTCCGGGGTTGTAGGGGTTTGGGCTGTAAGGAACCATTGGCCCAGCAGGACCTGGCCCAGCTGTCCCCGGGCCCACAGGACACAGTGGACCCTGAAACACATCACATGATGCCACATGCCGAGTGTTCTTCTTGATCGGTAACTTAAGAAATAATAATTAAGAATAATGATAATCTAGAATGACAAGCACCTCGATCTTCTCCTCAATGAGCTGCTTGGCGTGGTCGATCTGCTGCGGGGACCCACGAATGATAAAAAGCTTAAAGTTGGGGTCTCCGTTGGGGGGTGGCTGTCGAGAGATTTCCACGAATGCCCCCGTCTGCTGGTTGATGGACTTGACGTTCTCTCCTCCTCTGCCAATCACAAGCCCACACTTTTGGGCGGGAATAGAGAAGGTCATTTCCCCTCCGGGGGGACCCCAACCGCCTTGTCCCCCACCTCGCCCCCTATTGCCTGAAGGCATTCCTGGAGGACCTGGGGGACCCTGTGGACAATTATACCACATTACTTCACATATGCCCAGTACGTCACAGCCTCTGGTGATTTTGCCTCATCTGACTACGTTAAAAACAAACAAACAAAAAAAAAAAACGAAACAAAAAAACAAGGCTAAGCACTTAATTTATCCAAATATTTATGGACGTTATGATGTGAGGCCTTCATCTATTGATTTATGATGTTTTAGAGTGTGACAGCTGATCCGTACCCCCTGTCCCTCCTCTCTGACCCGGATGCTCTGCAGCAGGTCGTTGATGATCTGAGCCGCGTGCTCGCAGCGTTCAGGCGGACCGCTGATGTGTGCGATCTTATCTGGACCGGTCCCGTCATCTGGAAGGGATTTAAAAGTGCATTAAGCGTTTGGGATTAACACTAAATGAAATCAATCAGGTCAGCTTCCAGCACCGGTCAAAGTGAGAATTAACAGCTTTCTGTAAATTAGGATCTCAAAAAAAGTGCAAAGTGGTAAAAAACAAAAACAAACAAAAAAGAAAACACGCTAAAGGGTCATGCCAGGTGACGTTCTGATGTGACCATTGTTCTTGTAACACTGGATCTATGCAGGGATCCTTCTTTATCTGATTTTCTTTTCAACATACAAGTCAAATCAATAGAAGAAGAAAAGGAGCCAATTTTACCAGCTCTACACAACAGCTTACGCAAAAGGCAATCACACTGCCTGAGTAAAAGATTCACCTGATACAAAGGGGCAAAGTACAGCAGATGCACAGGCTGTCAGGCTAGACAGCGAGTTTGTGACGCTTCATTTGTAGGCAAACTTTTACCCCCTCAAAAAATATCACTGCAATGGAGAAACCTGGTAATTATGTGTTTTAGGGCTTGTACTTCCAGGGGATTTGTGCCACCTAAAGACTCTCTGATGGATGGCAGTGCCAGCTGCCAGCATCTGTTCTGGTACTAATAACATTCATATTGATTTTACTAAATTTACTAAATTAAGTGGTGGCAGCTAAATGAGACCAAAACAGAGGAAAGCAGAACGTCAGCAAATGCGAAAGACGTATAAATGAAGCCACAACGCCGTCGTCAGAGCGTCCCACCTTGTTTGAACTGTATCCTGACTCCGGCATCATTCTGAATTTTCTTGATCATCTCTCCATTGCGTCCAATGACCACACCCACCGAGTGTCGTGGTACTGGGATCTAATATGACAAAAAAAAAAAAAAACATCTATTGCTTCCTCTGTTTGTGATTTGGTTAAAAAAATGTTTTTAAAAACCCTCTGCAGTCACTTCCAGTCTTGCTCCGACACACAAACTTACATCCATGCCGCCTCCCATTCGGGAGCTGAATTCGCTTCTTTCGCTGTAGCCGCCTTGGTCTCTGTCCCTCAGAATCTCCTGCACCATCTCCTGGGCTTGCTGAAAAACCATTAAGGATCAGGAAGCTCGGCACTATGCCACATTTACTTAGACACAATAACAGGACTTTAAAGTTATACCTGGACTTTGTATGGGTCTCCAATAATGCGCAGAGGCTTGTCAACGTTGGGTCCCTGAGAGGCATCCTGGATTAGGATCATCTTGACCCCTGCACGCTCCTGCATCCAATAACACATAATGAAACATAATTATCAGCCATACGCACTTGAAAGTGTTTACCTACACTGGAGTTGCCTCCACTTAGGCTTTTACTGGCACACTAACAGGCTAATTTGGCTATTTTATATACAGTGAGCTTAATGTATAAGAATTATACTATCTATTATAAATTAGAAACATTAATGGCTTTAAAATGAATGTTGTGCTCCTCTTTAGTCCCACCCTTGCATGGTGCATGGATTGCTGCTATAAAGCATCAGGCTGACTGCTTTCAGTCTGCAGGAAAGCTCATGATCTTGCCCTGATCCAGTGTAAGACAAACCCAATTAAAAACCTCACATTCCTGTAGGATTAAATTAACTCAGACCTTTGCTGCTATTTTAATGTGAAAATACTGACTTTAAGAAAAAGGTTCAGATTTGGCCTAATCAACTCTGGTTGGGTCATGCTGACTTCTAAAAATGCTGAAGCAAAAAACATGAAACTTACCTGTAGCTGTTTGATGGTCTCTCCTCCCTTGCCGATGACTAGGCCGGCCTTGCCGGCTGGGATCATCATCTCATGAACTGCGCCGTTCTGCCCGTTGCTGGAGTCATGATAAGAAGAAAGAGGGGGAGTACCTCTTCCTCGGGAGACTATCTCATTTAGCAGCCTCTTGGCTTTCCTAACCAAGGGAGGAGCTGATTGGTTACTTCATTTAAGAAACACATCACTCTAGTGTTTAGAATTAAGCACCAGACCGTTAAAACGCTTCCACATAAAACTGCAATGAGTGTATTTGTATGACGTCTAAAACTCACTGTATGGAGTCTTGTGTCCCTGTGAGGGAGACGTTTCTCTCTGGAAGACCTCCACTGTCTGCACAAGCAGAAAATGTTCATATTTAACAAACTGAGCATAAAAATAATAATAATCAGAAGAAGTTTACACACACTCATCCTGGGCATGAATGTCATGGTAATTTCAGGCTTTTAATCATTTCTTTGAACTGTTCTTTATCCAGGGTGGTTAGTGACTGTACAGCATACACCTTTAATGACTTAAAAAAATGTAGTTTCAATATTTTTTCGATTTTCTACAATCCACACAGTCTCAAAAGTATAGATAAAGTTAAATGTCTGTTAGTGAGTTGTACCTTAACCGGATGCTTTTGGTAGTCATCAAAAAACTTCTGGCAAAATTACAGCTGGATATCTGACCACGCTTCCTGACAGAATTTAGAAGAGTTCATTTAAACTTGTTGGTTTTCTAGCACAGACTCAGATTTTAATCTTAAAGCATTAAGCATACAATAGGGTTGAGATCAGGGCTTTGGGAAGACCATTCCAAAAGTGTCAGCCTGCTTTTATCTATTCCAAATGCAGTTTTGATTTGTGTTTAGGATCATGGCCCTGGTGGGACACCCAACTGTGTTGGAGTTTCACTTATCTAGCTGTTGATTTGAGGTGAAGTTGAAGAATTTGGAGATAGTCCTCCTTCCTCATTATTCCAACTTCTTTGTGCAATGTACCAGTACCACTGGCAGCTAAACAGTCTCAGAGCATGATACTACCACCACCATGCTTGACATTACAGCGTTAGATACAGTGTTCTTAGGTGCCTTTACTCCTCCAAAGTAGTAAAGGAGAGGCCTCTTGTGGGAAGCGTGACCATAAAGCTTTTCTACAGAAGGCATTCAGCTTGTCCATGTGTGGAAATTTGAGGAAAGCCTGAAGGTGTCCACTTTGGAGCAGGGGCTTCTTTCTTGGTCGGCACCCTCTCAGACTACGTCCACACTAGCCCGGATAGATTTGAAAACGTCGTTTTAGAAAGTCTGCGTTTTTGAGTGTCCACACTGCGACGGGACAGCTCTGTTTTCAAATGTATGCGTTTTCAAAACGCCGTCTCAGTGTGGACGGGAGGCCAAAACGGAGAGAAAACGATGCATTTTCAAATGAAAACGCATTAGTGTGGACGTAGCCTCAGTTCATGATGATGTAAAGCTTGTTTCACTGTGGCAGTGACACTGGTGTTCCAGCAGTCTTTTATGGCAGGCTTGAGTCTTGGTGGTTCCTGGGTTGTTCCTAAACATCTTAACCAGTTGCTTTTAAACTGAGGGTGACCGCTGGGGTCTTCTTCAGATCTTGGCAAAGTGGTGACATATCTGAAAAACTTTACTTCAGATATTTTTTGTTTGAATCCATGATTGTGATATCTGCAGTTGTTTAGAAATGGCTCCAAGAGACTCACCCACCTTGTGTAAATCTACAATTCTCCATCTTAGATCTTCACTAAATGCCTTTCAGTGAAGAACAGCATTAAGTGAGCGTATGTAAAGGTTTGACCCTATGTGGATTAGAGAAAATCCAAAATAAACCCAAACTTGTACACTAAATTCTTGTTTTATAAAGTAATTAAAGATGCATGCTGTACAATCATTTCACCCTGAAAAAAGAAAACCCCAAATTACACTGACATTCACGCCCAGGATGAGTATCTGTAGACGACGAGTGCAACCAGTACCTGGAGCTATCTGAACCTTGCAACCCGACTCTTGCTGTATCTTATTGATCTGTTCACCGCCACGGCCAATAACTGAAGAGAGAAGGTGGGGTTTAAAAAAAAGTGTGGTATACAGTACGTGTTAAAATAAAGCTGGGCTACACTCACTGAGTCCCACCATACTGTCTGGAACACTGTACTCCTCTGTGGTGGAGGTGGGTCTGATGCCATGATTACAGGAGGGATACAAAGGTGGGGGGAAAAAAAGCAATAAATCAGACAATAGCAAAGTCAGATTAATACACAGTCACCTGAGAGGTACGAGATCTCACCTTTGCTGTGCAAGAGCAGCTAGCTGTGCACCAATAGCTGAATGAGAAAACAAGGCAGGGGAGAGGTTTAGGATTACCAACGGACTAATGTGGAGGACGCAGACACCCACTGTTGACTGTAGGTCACAAATAACAATGCATGCAACAGTAAGATGAACTCACACAGCGCTTTGGCTGACTCCAAGTCACTCTGAGCAGCCAGCTTCTTAGTCTCTGGCTCATCTGTCAGAGGAGGAAATGAAATGAATGTTCATAGGAGACTCCCTGGAACTAAAATAATCACAAAGCGAAATAAAGGTGCAGTCACCAGTATTTGTGTCCTCTAGCTGTCGTTTCTGCGCAGTGAAGGGAAAACTATCTGGAGCAGTGCTGTTGTTCACAGGAGGACCAGCGTCGCCCCCGATCTTAGCTGCGATCTGAAACACAAGCAGAAGATTTGCCAGATAGTTCACTGTAGTGCAGCAGATCTACAGTATTACTGCTTTTTAATGATTTTTACACATTTTTCTGATTTCCTCCCAAGCTCCCTCCTTGGGGTTAACCCACCCCACCCACGGAAATCCTGGGAATGCCTCTGGCGTGACTGTAGTTTATTTTATGGATCAGATCCACCATTACATTAAGATAAATAGAGTATTTTTTTTAATGAGCTATGTGATGGATACTGATGTGTTTTCTATTCTTTGGCCTTGAGGCTGCAGCACACACCTGAATTATCCTGAAACACCTTTATATCAACTACTAACATTCATAATGTAGCTCAGCGCAGAGGAAGAAGCTGGTAGTGAAGTGAAGATAATAATGTTCTCTGAAGGTTTTCAGTGTTGTCACACTGGATATTTGGTGGGACGCTGAAACTGTCCGGCCTCAGTTAAAGCTAACGCTGACATGTGATGGATGAAGCGGCAGAGGTGTGCCTGACTGTAGACACATTCACCATGAAGTGTTCGAATGTCAAATTTAACCTGGTCTCAGGTGTGTCCGCCTTCATACATGCTAGCTTCTTAGCTGTCTGTCTCATCCCTGCCTCACCTGCCGGGCCCGCTGCACCGCGTCCGCAAACGCATCCTTCTTGGCGCCCCCCGCTCCGTTCCCCACAGCCGCCTGTCCGGGCAGAGGAGCCCCGGGGACGGGCGGAGGTACCGCGTTGTACTCCGACATGGTATCCAGAAAAGACCGAAGAGGAGAGAGAAGCAGAAAGCCGGGATCAGAGCTACGCAGGAGTGGGATGGGAAGTCAAGAAAGTGACGGGAAGGATATCGCCAGTTGGAGACACGACGGAGGCCGGCGAGGATCATTCGCAATTTTATTGTTGTTTTGGTGGTAGCTGATTTATTATCATAGAAAACATGATCAAAGCTCATATGCAGGATGTAAAAGAGACTTTTTATTTTAAAAAAAAATAGTTGTGCTTGAGCGATTTAACAGCCTATCCAAAGCCCAATAACTTATGTTTTTTAAATAGATTTTGTATTATGAACAAAAAATATAAAAAGGAAAAGTAACCGAACTTTAATTGTGGTGGGATACAGGTGCAATATAGCAGAAATGAACTACTTTGGTCCAGCACTACAGTAAACATGGTTTAGGTATTTTCCACCTCCGTCCCAAGTTACTTACATCTTCCCAATAAGATGACTCTTGCTTAAAAATATAAAACTGCAGTCGACCTTTCAAGTCTGTTTTCTGAGTAAAGTTTGAGCCAAATCATGAAACACTTGAAATGCAATTATCGTAATAAACTCAGCAACCATTTCAGATTTTTTAAAATCAGCTGTGATTCTTATGGTGCACTTCTATGAAATGCGATCTAATATCAGCTGTACTTGTACTCCAAGTTTCTAGTATCGGAGAGACTTGGGCTATATGTGTCTTATGGACTTTGAATCAACACTGGGACAAATATTTTGTCATGTATTCAAGTAACTGTGAGTGGAGCTGTGGAACACGCAAGATTTCTTTGATGGCTTGTCGATTTCTAACATATCTCCCAGGAAGTCAATATAGGTTCTCCTCTATATTGACTTCCTGGGAGTCAATATAGAGGAGAACCTTTCCTGGAGTGTGAACACCTCCGAGCTGCTGAAAAAGGCCCAACAGAGACTGTACTTCCTGAGAATTCTCAGGAGGAATAACATCACACAGAAACTGCTGGTGTCCTTCTACAGAGCCACCATTGAGAGTGTTCTAACTTACTGCATATGTATTTGGTACACTAGCTGCACAGGGGCTCAGAGGAAAGCACTCCAAGGGATCATTAACACCGCCCAAAAGATCACTGGCTGCCCTCTCCCCACACTGGAAGTTCTACACAACGCCCACTGTTTTAAAAAGGCCCAAAACATCATAAAAGACACCTCACATCCTGGCCACTCCCTGTTCGAACTGTTGCCCTCAGGCAGACGGTACAGGGCAATCAGAGCAAGGACTAATAGACTCAAACACAGCTGTTATCCAACTGCAATAACACATCTGAATACTACAAAAAAAATGTCCATCACGCCACTCTTGTGTTAATCCATGCACGGTCTGAAGCATGTGTGTGGGAATGTATGTGAATGTTTTACTGTTACATCTTATTAGTATTTTAAGTATTCTATCTATTTTATTTATTGAATTTTATTGTTTTATTTATATTTTGATATTGCTAGGGATGATGCAATGATCGGGGACCATTCTTCATTTCGTTGTTCTCGTGACAATGACAATAAAGTTTCTGATTCTGATCAATGACACCGTAAATTTGTAGTTTTTTTTAAAAAAAAAAAATGCATTGTATTAGTTGCATCTTTAAAATATGTTTATCAAAATGTGTAATTCTAATGATTATTTAAACATAATTTTATGCAGTAAAATATATGGAAATTAAATTAGGGCATTAACAGATGGAACTAAGTTTTTTACACTGCAGCATTTTGCTGTAAATTCTTTTCTTAGAGTGAAAGTACTGGGTTGCAAAATTATTACAGTCTACATTTCAAAGTTGTTGTTTTTTATCACAAGCAAAATACAGAAAACAGTCAAACATAAAATCTTTATTGAATTCTTAACGTTGAACCATTTAATGTAGAACCAGGGGCAAATATAAGGTTTGGGCTAGGGTGGCATCAGCCGTTTTGACAACGAGAATCTGCTAACTATATTAAAACCAACTGAAGGTTGCATAGCTTATTACATAAAAAAATAACCTATTTTTAAAAAATCAGGATCTTAGTACCTCTGTTTCAATCCAGTTTTTTTTAGTTTGCTTAGCAAGTTCCTGCATTTGAGTTTTTATAGAGTTTTTCTTCTAATGAATAACTATCTTGTCCGTTGTGGGAATTGCTGGTTAATCATTTTCATCAGGCAGAGGACTTTCATCCACATGACTGGCTGAGGCGCTCATGCTGCCAATCCCCGAGGTGACATCAGAGTTTCCAGCTCTGGTCTTCAGCCATTCAGACACTTTGGCACGTGCTCTTTGATTAAAAAGTTCTGACATGTTCCCGAACTCGGAGGGAACGTCTCCGCACACTGAAACAGAAATTGAATGCTATTTGATATCATACCCACAAGTAAAAATATAAAACAAATTCAGAGTTTTCTCTAATTAATATCAACTCACTGCTTGGAATGAAAACTCCATCCAAGCTGGCTCCTCGCTTCACAAATGGTTGTTTTGGCTCTTCTGGTTCATTTACAACAGCTCTCAACATTCGGTCTATCAGCTCTTGCTCCCTCCTGTTCCACTCTTCTTCTGTCAGCACAGGCTGTTTTTTCCCTTGTTTGCTTTCAGCAGTGAAGCATTGTTCCTTGTTCCGTGTAATCAAATCAATTATTTTTTGGAAGAGCAGTTTGACAGGAAAATGATAACCCAAACCATGGCAGTTGAGGACATGATATCTGTACCCACACTTTTCCACCAGCCACTGGAGGCTTTTCCCCTCTCCTGCAATGTGCTCCTCAATGAGTCTGTCATTCAGCCAGTCTCCCCAGGTGAACAACACCATGCAATGTCTCCACACTCTCTCTCCAAAGGGCATCAACAGCTCAACCAGTGCTTTGTGGTCTTCCTCTGTGAATGCTTTGGAAATGGGAACAACCAAGAGAAAAACATGAGGGCCTGGAGCGCACATGGAGACGCTGCGCAGAACTTCTTCTTTTAGCCAGACAGGAGCCGTCGTGTCTGCAGGCCAGCCTGGAGTCTCAACGACTGCAACATTTATTCCACCTAAATTTCCTTCATGCTTTACACACTTTTCTGTTCTTCTCTGGTCCTCGAATTCCTGCATAGAAACAAAGATCCGAACATTATTTAATGATCATGACACCTGATAAATTACACGTGAACCTCGGGCATTATATTTGGTTACCTTCTTCACCCAAACTCTCTCAAATGTCTCTTCAAAAAGGATGTTGTTTCCTGCCATACTCTTCCCAGATTCCTCTCTGCCAAGCAGTACAATCCTCAGGTCAGTGATTGTCAGCCTCTCTCCTGTAAAAAAGTAAAGTTTAAACTGAAAGAGTGACTAAAATAATGCCATAACTATTTGATGATTTTTTGATTACCTTCAAATAACTTTCCCAGTATTCTTGATTGTCTTTCAGTGGTCTTTCTGATCCTTCTAGCTAATTTTCCTTCTGCCTCTTTTCTGGCCTCCAGCTGTGCTTCACGATCCGGATCAACTTCATAATGTGAGTTTTCATTTCCTGCCCACATCTCTTCAATCTTCTCCAGGAGATCTTGTACCTGCATCTCATCATTATCCTTCATGTTGTCCAGGACGTGGTACCTGTTCCCACACTGCTTCATCAGCCACTGCAGACCTTCCTCACTCTCTATACGTTCTTCCACAGTCTTCACTCCCAGCCAATCACCTTTAGTGAACAGAACAATGGTGTGCTTCCAGACATCATCCCTAAACAGACTCATGTGCTCCTGGACTGCTCTATGATAGGATGTATTAAATGCAGATGCCAGGCCGACCACGAGGAGCACTGCGTGGGGTCCTGGAGTGCACATGTACACACTGTTCTCTATTTCATGTTTATCTGTCTCAGAGGTGTCCTGAAGGGTGTGGTTGTAGAACCAGCCAGGAGAATCCACCACTGCGAGTGTCCTTTCTCCCAGAATGCCGTGATTAATTTCACTGGACATCGTTGTTCTTCTGTGATGAACAGCAAAAGCCTTTTTCCTCAGAATGGTGTTTCCAGCCGAGCTCTTAGCTGACCACTGAGCACCAACCATCACTAGTCTTAAATGTGCTGGTGGGGTTTTACCACCTGCAGAATTGGAAGGTAAACTAATCAGGAATGTAGTTTCATGCATCAAATTACATTTGATGGTTAGATAATGATGTGGGCCACATAGTTTATCAAGAGAGCTCCTCTTACTGCGAAAGCCATATTTGGCTGTGAGACATGACATCTACAAGGCAAATGGTTGTAGTTCATCTACAGTTTATAGTTACAGCACAATTTTATATTCGTCATGTGATCACTGCGTTTAGCACATTAAAATATCTTTGTAAGATCTTGACTTAGTATAAGTACAAATATTTTCTTTGACATTTTACTTTGGAGCTTTATTAGCATTATTTATGTTTAAGAAATTGTTTTACAAAACTCTGTGATTCTGTGTTTGATCACAAACATCTGGATTCACCCATTTATTTCAAATTTATCCTCTTCTTTCTATCATGGTGGGTATTTTGTAAAATGTGAGGCCGTACCTTCAATTAGTGCTCTGAGTTTCCTTCTGTGTGTCTGCACCTCATCAAACCTCTTAGATGCTCTGTCACTTATTGCTTTCATTTCCTCCCTCAGAGCGTTTCCATGAGCACGATCAATGGGATAGTGACGGCCTCCATTCGTAGCGACCATTGCCTCGATTTTCTCAAAAAGCTTTTCAACTTGACTGCTGTCCTCCCTGTTACTCATACAGAGGACATGTTTTCTGTTTCCACATTGCTCAAGAATCCACTGCATTTCTGACCACTCACTGATTGTAGTTTCTACATTTTTTTCATCCCATGCATCTTCAGCAGTGAACAGTACGATGGTGTGATTCAGCACATCCTTGTGGAAGAGTTTCAGGTGCTCTTTTAAAGATGATATGAAGATCTGGGGCAAAAAAAAGCTATGATGAAATACCAGAAGAAAGGCGTGAGGTCCTGGGGGACACAGATGGACGCTGTTCTGGATTTCTATCTGATCCAGCTTTGGGGTGTTTTCTAGTGGATAGTGCCACCACCAGCCTGGAGTATCCACCACAGTGACCCGTCTGCCATGCACCTCCTGCTGCCCCGTCACACTCTGGGCAGTTCTTCTGCTGGTGTCAAAAACACTTTGACCCAGTATGATGTTACCGCTCAGACTCTTATTACTGGGCTCTCCTGTTAATTCTCTGCCACCTATCAGCACGATCCTCAACTCTGGAGAGTCGTGACTGTGCCCTGCAACACAGATGCAGCACTGTTTATACGAGTGGTATATAACTTTAAAAGTTTAGTTATTGTTAGCAATCACAAAATTATTCGTTAGTTAGAAAAAGAAAGATCATTATATTCTGCATGTATTTTGTCAAGACATGGATGTGCCCTTAAACACAAACAGGAAGTATCACATAAACAGTCATCAGATCATGTTTCCATCAGACAGCTCAGTGTGATATGGATCGGTACAACATTTCATCCTGTCTATTTAAATTTGCCCTTAAATTCAAAGCCAAACTATAATAACAGGTTTAGGCACAAGTACTACAGCTACATCTCTCTATGCAGCTTTGCTGACATAGATTTGTTGTGTGTGATCACACTGAGAGATGAGTGTGATCACACTCTAAACAGTCGTACTTTATCAACAAATAATCAACAAGTAGCAAAAATCAAACCTATATTCTGTTACAATGACATAAGATGACTCACCGAGGCTAGAAACAGCATGTTTATCAGCCATTGTTTTAAACAAAGCTATTTCTGATTCAAACGATGACTAAAGTGACAACTATACAAGTAGGAACTCTTCACAAAATAAGGTGTGGCATGTACTTTGAACTGTTGTCTCTTTTTTTACTCCCTGGCTGCAGTTAGGTGCATCATTTGTTTAACTGTTTAGGGATTGCAGACACTGACTGATAAGTAGTTTCATTGCTGGGTAACGCTCATTCCCTTGTTATTTCATGACAAAAATAGGGCGATCGTGGCTCAAGAGATGGCAGTTCATCTTGTAATCGGAAGGTTGCCGGTTCGAGCCCCGGCTTTGACAGTCTCTGTCGTTGTGTCCTTGGGCAAGACACTTCACCCGTTGCCTACTGGTGGTGGTCAGAGGGCCCGGTGGCGCCAGTGTCCGGCAGCCTCACCTCTGTCAGTGCGCCCCAGGGCAGCTGTGGCTACAATGTAGCTTGCCATCACCAGTGTGTGGATGACTGAGTGTATTGTAAAGCGCTATGCAAATACAGGCCATTTACCATTGCAAATTGAAATTAAGCAAATGAACAATCTGAAGATGATTCCTGTGACATAAATGACAGACCCGACCACATAGCTCGTACGTTTTACACTTTTCTTTATTTCGGTTGTCGTGTCCAAAGCTCACAGCCGCAGCTTTTCAGCTGCATCCTACACACCACAACAACCCCAACCTCGGGTCCCGGCACGTTTAATACAGGGGAGGCATGATGAGCTGATGGAGCTCCGGTGTGTCAACCTCCCCTGTGGCTGCGCCATGAAGCATGCTCGTCACAATGTTCATGCAGGTCAAGAAAGCTATCATTAGGCTGAAAAATAGAAATAAAAATATCAGAGAGGCAGCTGAGGCTGCACTGGCCTGGGAATGCACTGCCCAGCTCACTGATGCCAAAAGGCCCGAAAGACGACAGACGATGACTTAAAGTGCAATCACAAGGGTCTCAAGGTTTACAATCAAGAGATGCCTTCATGAAATTACAGGTTTACAAAGCTGGGTATATTTAAGAACAGGGAGGACAGATTAGACTTCACAGGAAAACATCTAAAAGAGATGCACAGTTCTGGAAAAATTATTTGAACAGATTAAACCAAGATGAATTTGTACTAGAATGAGGACACTTCAATGCTGATTGGATAATGATCCAACGCCTACTGCAAAACAAATCCAAGAGTTTTTCTGAGAAACTGAACATTCCTAATTGGTCAAGTCAGTCACCTGATCTCAACACAACAGGGCACATTTTTCAGCTGCTGAAAACAAAACTGAAAACAGAGAGAGACCCACAAACAAGCGGTTAGGGTGGCTGCAGGAAAAGTCTGGCAGAGCACCTCAAGGGAGGAAAAACTGCATTTAGTGATGTCACTGAATGCAAAGGATTTTAATTCAATTTTTTTTTTTTCAAAAACCCTCGATTTAAATTATATTAGCTTGTCCAAATACTTTGAGCCTCTGAACACCAGACTATCTTTAATAATGTTTGTAATTCCTAAACAGTATATGTTAAACCCCCTGTGGTTTTATACAAAGACATTGTACCACTCAACGAAGAAAACATCTTTGGTTTCTAAAAAGTTTTGGAAAGTGAGTATTTACCTGTCAGCAGAGGTGACAAGTAATGAAGTACAAATACATCATTACTTCTTTAAGTTGCTTGAAGATGTTTCACCTCTCATCCGAGTTGCTTGAAACGTCTTCAAGCAACTTAAAGAAGTCCAGACGCTTTTCTTTGCAAGCTCCTTTGACTACGATGACCTGGATGACTGAGAACCTTCACAGACAAAAACATCATTACTGTAATTAAATACAATATTCTGGTATCTGTAGTACTTATTTTTCTGAAACCTTTTACTTTTACTCAATTTTTACAAAAATATCTGACCTTTCTACTCTTTACACTTTCAAAACAGGCTTGTTACTTAACACATTTGGGGGAAGTATTATTTCAATCCACTGTGGGTCTTCAAACCAATAAATATGGGACTAACAAAATGGAACAAAGATATATAAAGACCATTCTACTGGTGTATCCATCACCAGTGCTTATTGCATACAAAGGAATGAAGGAGGCAAAAAGGTAGTTTATGCAGTGTGTTTGCAGTACTTCAGCATTAAGCTAGCCCTACAGAAGAGGAGCAAGTATAAAGGGAGTAAGAAAGTTTTTTGTTTGTTCTTTTTTTAATGGCAGATAATTTCAAATGCAGTGTTTATGTAAGCTCAACAAATATCAGCAAACACACAAATTGTTTCTGTGTCACACAGGTACAGGTACAGGTGTTTTATTTCACAGGGAAGAAAGAAATGAGAGCTGTTCACTCAGAGATGGGGAAACATGAGAAAGGCAGAACAGAAGAAGAAGAGAGGTTATTTTTAAAGGTAAGGACTACTCGGGGACATTTGATAAACAGGAAATTTGAAGCTTACATGTAATGTGTTTATTTTTTAAATAAGATATTGGTTGTGTATGATGTGAAGTTCAGCTTTTTATATATTGTGATATACCCAGCAAAACAAAACAAAGTGTGTACTTAGTTTTTGTTATTCAGATGTTCCATGACAATACTCAACAGTTTAGTGCAGGATAAACATGTTAGATTGTCACTGTGATGAATCTACAATAATGCACTGTGTTGGTGCACAGTTGCTTTGGTGTTCATGTCACAGTTAGGTTACATAAAATGTAGCAGAGATTATTTTAATTTAATTAATTTAAATCCACAAAAAGCAGTAAACCTCAGAGCAACAACAGAACATTGAAGTGACAGAAATGTTCGTGAGCTGTGATTCTTTACCCACTACAACGATTATTTTGACTTGCTTTACTTTGAGAAAATTTCGTAACCTGTACCCACAAAACATTGGACATCAGATACATGGCCATCGGTCCATGACCAATTCTGGGCATCGATATGACGTTCAACACTTGACCTTCATGTCTGTGACAGGTGCAGGGAATTTACATGATTAATAAATGTAATATTTCTTTATTTACAAAAATTAACATTGTTTTTAAATGGGTCTGTTCTGTCACCATGTAACCGTATTCTGTTTAAATAGATTTTCCCTGAGAAAGTTACTCTTTAGTGCCCCCTTTTGGCATGACCTGGTGTAACGTGCTCAAATCCGTCTCTGTTCTATGATGTCATCAGAAAGCGCATGTTATTGTTTGGGGAAAGGACTTCTCCCGTTCTCCCGTCCGCTGCTGTAGTGGCATTTGTCTCCCTTAAGACGGTCTTTAAGGGCATTGTCGGTATGTAATTCTGTTCCATCTTTACTAATGAACAATCTACTTGAAGAAATGTGATTGCAGTGTTTGCTTAATAGAAACGTTTGTAAAGAGGGAATTAGCTAACGCTTTCGGCTAAACAAGTCATTGTACTGTTATTGTGTATTTCTCCTCATCTATGGTTTCTAAGAGCATTTCATGTCATGTTGTTTCTCAGTTTTACCCTACTTCAACTGGCCTAAGTAAAGGGAGTGAAGTCAAACCCTCTTGTCTGCGTGGTCATTTTGAAGAGGAGTTTAGTCTGAATGTCGACTCTAGCAAGGCGTTAGAGGCAGAGGACATTACAGTAAAACGACAGCCTCTCAAAGACCAGTCTCGTGGGGAACTGGACAGCAATTAGAGCTATCCTCCGGAAACAGCTCAGATGTAGGAAGAAATCCAATCGACAGCAACATGTCGCAGAGAACCAGCGCATCAATGAAAACCAGATCTAATATATCTGGCTCCTCCAGGCATACCAGGAGCTCAGCTGCAAGTAAGGCAGCCGCTGCACAAGCACGTGCAGAAGCTGAGGCGGCTAAGGCTGAAGCAGCATTTGTGGATAAAGAGAACGATCTGAAGCTGCAGCAAGCGGAACTGGAAGCTTCTATGCAGCTTCGAAAAATACGTCTTGAAGCGTCATTAGATAAAGTACGCATGGAAAAAAGGGCTGCAGCTGCAGAAGCAAAAGCAGAAGTTTTGGAGGCTGCAGCGATCCAAGATGATGGCGAGGGTCTTAGTGAGATAGATGTTCCTGCTGACGACCCAGTAACGCGCACAAGAGAATATGTGAAGGGTGCCTCACACGGCAGCCAAACCACGCCCATTCTAGAAACCTCCAATGATAACACGGAGACGAAACTCCTTCAGCATTCACCGACCATAGACTCCTACTCCAAGATCTTTACGCCAGGATCTGATGTACATTTTCGACCAAGCCTCAAGCCAGTTGCGACACCACACATCCAAACCCAAACCACACCCATAATAGCAAATCTAAAGGATCATTTCCCAGGCAAAGCTGATCAAAGTGAGACCTACACCCCTAAACAAGAACCAACGGTCAATTATGCACGACAGCCTCTGGACAGCGGCTACACCGGCGCGGCGTATATCACAACCCTAGACAACTCCGGTCACCCACATGAGACCACATGCCGGGAAAGGGGCCCACTGTACACTCCACTAGAAATGGAGCAGAACATGTCAGACCTTGTTAGATTTATGGCTCGACGTGAACTGGTGACTACAGGGCTCCTTCACTTCAACGACCGTCCCGAATGCTACAGAGCCTGGAAAGCATCGTTTATGAATGCCATCAGAGGTCTCAACCTCTCACCAAGTGAACAGCTTGACCTCCTCGTGAAATGGCTAGGTAAGGACTCAGCTGAACATGCCAGACGAATACGATCCGTGTATGCGAACCAACCAGCTAACGGACTCAGAGCTATGTGGGACAGGCTTAATGAGTGCTACGGTGCACCAGAGGTCATCGAGGGTGCCTTTTTGAAAAGATTAGACAACTTTCCCAAGATTCCAAACAGAGATGGTCGTAAACTAAGAGAGCTGGGAGACTTGCTGTCGGAGATACAGGCTGCCAAAGAAGATGGTGACTTGCTTGGGCTTAGTTATCTGGATACCCCTCGTGGTGTTACCCCTGTCGTCCAGAAGCTGCCATTTTATCTCCAGGAAAAATGGCTTTCTTTAGGCTTTAAGTACAAAGAAGATCGCAGGGCTCCCTATCCCCCATTCGGTTTCTTTGTAGACTTTGTGTGTCGGGAAGCACGGATGCGCAACGACCCTGGCCTCACACAGACAGCATACAGTAGTGAGTTATTAGGCAGTAAGCAATCGTCTAAAGCCGAAGGTCACAAAGCTGTGGCAGTTTTTAAAACGAGGGTCTCGCCGGATCCTCGGCCCCTTTTCAACGGTACAAGGACTGCATCGTTTCGCACCCAATCTGGAAGCGAGTCATCCACTAGAGATGATCCAGCAGAGTGCTGCCCGCTACACAACAAACCCCACCCCTTACCCAGGTGTCGCGGGTTTAGAGAGAAGCCAATGGAAGAAAGGAAAGCACTCTTAAAAAGGTACGGAATATGTTACAGGTGCTGCAGAGCCACACATTTGGCAAGGAATTGTGAAGACGACATCTCCTGCTCAGAGTGTGGAAGCAAGAGCCACATTGCAGCCCTCCACCCTGGATCTGCCCCATGGTCCACCAACACAGCACATTCTGCACCAGATCAGGGCGGGGAGGGAAATTCCAACCTGAATGAAGGTGATGTTTCCACAGCATGTACTGAGGTCTGCGGAAATTATCCCGCAGGGCGTTCCTGCTCAAAAA
The DNA here is from genome assembly GCF_963969265.1 of Rhamphochromis sp. 'chilingali'. NCBI lineage: Eukaryota > Metazoa > Chordata > Actinopteri > Cichliformes > Cichlidae > Rhamphochromis > Rhamphochromis sp. 'chilingali'. The sequence goes on along the minus strand of NC_137942.1, from coordinate 18,164,940 downwards.
TATGTCTGACCAGGGTGTACCCAACCGACTGCCCTGAAGCTGCAGTTACGGTATACACAATATTAGATGATCAGAGCAACAGATCACTTGCACGTACCGAGTTTTTCGACCTATTCAACATTGCAGGGCCTCCTTCACCATACACTTTGAAGACATGTGCCGGAACACAAGAGACAGAAGGCAGACAAGCACGTGGCTTTGTGATCGAACCCATTAACGGGAGTGTCACACTCTCTTTGCCGTCACTGATTGAATGCAACGAGATCCCAAATAACCGCGCAGAAATACCAACACCAGAGGTAGCATTAAACCACAGTCATTTGAAGGCCCTTGCAAAACACATTCCAAAGCTGGACTCCCAAGCTTCCATCCTGCTCTTGCTAGGCAGAGATATCATCAGAGTTCATAAGGTCAGAAGACAAGTGAATGGCCCACAAAACGCACCCTATGCCCAGAAGTTGGATCTGGGTTGGGTTATTGTAGGAGATGTGTGCATTGGAGATGTCCACAGACCTACGGTTATCAGCTCTTGCTACACTAACGTACTGAAAAATGGACGTCCTTCTCTCTTTCAGCCATGCCCAAACGATTACTATGTAAAAGAGAAGTATAGTAGTGATAGCTCCCCCTCATTTCCCCTAACATGCAAACATCTCCCTGCTAGTGAGAAATGGGCCACCTTAGACTGTAATGTGTTCCAGACAACAAAGGACGACGACAAAGAAGCTCCTTCAACAGAGGACGGACAGTTCATCCACATCATGGAGCAAGAGGTCTATAAGGACCAAGAAAACAGGTGGGTGGCTCCCCTGCCTTTCAGATCTCTACGACCAAAGCTCCCTCATAACCACGAGCAAGCACTTGAACGTCTCAAATCTCTACAGCGGTCCTTCAGAAGGAAGCCTAAAATGAAGGAAGAGTTTGTCTCGTTCATGGCAAAGATCTTTCAGAATGGGCACGCTGAAGAAGCCCCACCTCTGAAGCCTAATGAGGAGCATTGGTACCTACCTTGTTTTGGGGTTTACCATCCCAAGAAGCCCTCCCAAATAAGAGTCGTCTTCGACTCCAGTGCCCAGCACAAAGGTTTGTCTCTGAACCAAGTACTCCTAACGGGACCAGACCTCAACAACACCCTGGTAGGAGTCCTCCTTCGGTTTCGGAAAGAACAGATCGCCTTCACTGTGGACGTGCAACAGATGTTTCATTGTTTCAAGGTGCGTCCTGAAGACCGGAACTTCCTCAGGTTCCTCTGGTTTAAAGAGAACAACCCAGAGAAAGAGATTATGGAGTTCCGTATGAACGTGCACGTCTTTGGAAATAGTCCTTCGCCGGCTGTGGCTATCTACTGTCTTAGACGTGCAGCACAGGAAGGCCGGAAGGAGTATGGGGAGGACGTAGAACAGTTTGTCACTCGTGACTTTTACGTAGATGACGGGTTAAAGTCCTTGCCCACAACAGACGCAGCTATCGACCTGCTCAAAAGAACTCAAAAAATGCTGGCTCGCTCTAACCTTAGGCTGCATAAGCTGGCTTCGAACAGCAAGGAGGTCATGAAGGCCTTTCCCAGTGAAGATCATGCCACAGACCTGAAAGATTTGGACCTTACTGCTGACACTCTACCAATGCAGCGTAGCCTTGGGCTGTACTGGGACTTGGATTCAGACTGTTTTACTTACCGCGTCCAGGACGAGAGAAAGGCATTCACTCAACGAGGAGTTCTCTCAACGGTGAACAGCCTGTACGATCCTCTAGGATTCGTCTCCCCCGTGACAATTCAAGGGAAACTGCTGCTTCGAGAACTGGCCTCACAATCTTCAGATTGGGACACCCCATTACCAGCAGAAAAGGAAAAGGTGTGGGAAAGTTGGAGAGATTCTCTGCAGGAGTTAAGACATCTGAGGATCCCCCGACCATACTCAAACATGTCACCATCTACTGTCAAGTTAACAGAACTCTGTGTCTTCTCAGATGCCTCAGAGAAAGCAGTAGCTGCCGTTGCCTACTTGAAGACTGTGGATGCAGATGGGGGATGCTGCACTAGATTGGTTGCAAGTAAAGCCAAACTGGCCCCACGTCCAGAGCATACTATACCTCGGTTGGAGCTTTGTGCAGCAGTCATGGCAGTAACTCTGTCTGAGGTCATCACCTCCGAAATAGACATTGTATTTGACGCAGTCACCTACTACACAGACAGTAAGGTGGTGCTCGGATATATCTACAATGAGAAGAGAAGGTTTTATGTATACGTGAGCAACCGAGTCCAGAGGATCAGACGAAGCACTACGCCACAGCAGTGGCGATATGTCTGCTCAGAAGACAACCCCGCAGACATCGCCTCACGGTCTATCACAGCAGACCACCTTGAGAACACAATATGGTTCTCTGGACCGGCATTCTTGTCTCGACTTGAAGGGGCGTCACCGGTGGTACAGAGGTTTGACCTTTTGGAACCAGATCAAGACAGTGAAATCAGGCCTCAAGTCACAACACTGTCGGTCACTGTCCTCAAACATCTCGGCTCTGGGCGGTTCAATCGCTTCTCATGCTGGGGTTCCCTCATAAGGGCTCTTGGTACCCTTATTCACATTGTTCAGAGCTTCAAAAAAGGAACGGAGTGTGTCGCTCAGAAATGTGAGGGTTGGCACCAGTGCAGCACACCCCCAACCAGGGATATTCTTGAACAGAGTAAGCTAGTCATTATCAAAGCAGTTCAACAAGAGGTCTATAGGAAAGAACTGGAGTGTCTTGCATCAAACGCCAACATTCCCAAGAGCAGCCCACTCGTTGCCCTGGATCCTTTCATTGACTCAGACGGGCTGTTAAGGATCGGGGGTCGCCTCATTGAGGCAAAAATAGGATTCCACGAGAAACGGCCACTGGTCCTGCCTGGACGGCATCACGTAACCACTCTCATAGTGCGTCACCTTCATGAGCAGGTACGTCACCAAGGACGTCTTTTCACTGAAGGGGCTGTCCGAGCTGCAGGTTACTGGATCGTTGGTGGCAGGAGATGCATTAATAGACTCGTTTTCGAGTGTGTCACTTGTCGAAGGCTGAGAGGGAGGTGTGAAGTCCAAAAGATGGCAGACTTGCCACCTGACAGGCTCAGCATGGAACCACCCTTTAGCAACGTCGGCATTGATGTGTTCGGGCCCTGGTCTGTATCAGCCCGTCGCACGAGAGGAGGCCACGCCGAAAGTAAGAGGTGGGCTGTCCTCTTTACCTGTCTGTGTGTCAGAGCTATACACATTGAGGTAATTGAGTCATTGGATGCCTCCAGTTTCATAAACTCATTCAGAAGGTTTATGGCGATTCGAGGACCTTTGAAAAGCATACGCTCCGACCAGGGTACTAATTTCACCAGAGCTTGCAAGGATATGGGGATTCCCTCGAATCTTGATGGGAAACACATGGAGAGGTTTCTGTCAGAACACGGATGTACGTGGACCTTCAACACACCACATTCCTCTCATATGGGAGGAGCGTGGGAAAGGATGATCGGCATCACACGTCGTATCCTGGACTCGATGCTTCTTCAGATGGGCTCCTCCAAACTCACGCATGAGGTACTCACAACATTCATGGCTGAGGTCTCGGCCATAGTGAACAGTCGACCATTGGTGCCCGTGTCAAATGATCCTACAGATCCTTTTATTCTTACACCGGCTTCATTGCTTACTCAGAAAGTAGGTCCATGCCCAGTACCAGAAGGAGATTTTGGACATAAAGACCTATTGAAGCAACAGTGGCGCAGGGTCCAAAGCTTGTCTAACACATTTTGGGACAGGTGGCGGAAACAGTATCTGTCAACACTACAGTGTCGAACAAAGTGGACTTCTGACCGGCCAAACCTTAAGCAAGGAAGTGTGGTGCTTCTTAAGGACAGTCAGTGTAGCAGGAACGACTGGCCCTTAGGTATCATCGTCGATGTGTATCCCAGTAAAGACGGAAGGGTGCGCAAAGTGCAAGTGAAGGTCATTAAGAAAGAGGGACCAAAGCTTTACGTCCGACCCGTGAATGAGATGATCTTGCTCATTCCTCCAGATGACTGAAATGTGTTTGACCTTGTCATATTAATAGGTGAAACCTGCTGAGTTTCAGACGGGGAGTGTTCTGTCACCATGTAACCGTATTCTGTTTAAATAGATTTTCCCTGAGAAAGTTACTCTTTAGTGCCCCCTTTTGGCATGACCTGGTGTAACGTGCTCAAATCCGTCTCTGTTCTATGATGTCATCAGAAAGCGCATGTTATTGTTTGGGGAAAGGACTTCTCCCGTTCTCCCGTCCGCTGCTGTAGTGGCATTTGTCTCCCTTAAGACGGTCTTTAAGGGCATTGTCGGTATGTAATTCTGTTCCATCTTTACTAATGAACAATCTACTTGAAGAAATGTGATTGCAGTGTTTGCTTAATAGAAACGTTTGTAAAGAGGGAATTAGCTAACGCTTTCGGCTAAACAAGTCATTGTACTGTTATTGTGTATTTCTCCTCATCTATGGTTTCTAAGAGCATTTCATGTCATGTTGTTTCTCAGTTTTACCCTACTTCAACTGGCCTAAGTAAAGGGAGTGAAGTCAAACCCTCTTGTCTGCGTGGTCATTTTGAAGAGGAGTTTAGTCTGAATGTCGACTCTAGCAAGGCGTTAGAGGCAGAGGACATTACAGGGTCAATTCCCCATTTTATTGTGAAAAATGACAAGAGTAAGAGAACAAAAATGTAAATATAGAAGTTAGCAGGACTTTATTTTTTCATAAAAATACAGTGTGCCAACCCAAGTGGCTGGGCATGCACTATTAAATCCAAAAAACAATATTTAATATTTATCTTAATTGCCCCTTGGGGATAAATAAAGTCTCTCTGATTCTGATATTGGAAAAAAAGATCAGATTATCATGTGTTACTGTTTTTAACAAGAATGTGTGAATTCAAATTATTATGATTATTTTCAAATTATTTAATGTTTCACAGAACTTGATGGTTAATCGTTTTCATCAGGCAGAGGACTTTCATCCACATGACTGGCTGAGGCGCTCATGCTGCCAATCCCCGAGGTGACATCAGAGTTTCCAGCTCTGGTCTTCAGCCATTCAGACACTTTGGCACGTGCTCTTTGATTCCAAAGTTCTGACATGTTCCCGAACTCGGAGGGAACGTCTCCGCACACTGAAACAGAAATTGAATGCTATTTGATATCATACCCACAAGTAAAAATATAAAACAAATTCAGAGTTTTCTCTAATTAATATCAACTCACTGCTTGGAATGAAAACTCCATCCAAGCTGGCTCCTCGCTTGACAAATGGTTGTTTTGGTTCTTCTGGTTCATTTACAACAGCTCTCAACATTCGGTCTATCAGCTCTTGCTCCCTCCTGTTCCACTCTTCTTCTGTCAGCACAGGCTGTTTTTTCCCTTGTTTGCTTTCAGCAGTGAAGCATTGTTCCTTGTTCCGTGTGATCAAATCAATTATTTTTTGGAAGAGCAGTTTGACAGGAAAATGATAACCCAAACCATGGCAGTTGAGGACATGGTATCTGTACCCACACTTTTCCACCAGCCACTGGAGGCTTTTTCCCTCTCCTGCAATGTGCTCCTCAATGAGTCTGTCATTCAGCCAGTCTCCCCAGGTGAACAACACCATGCAATGTCTCCACACTCTCTCTCCAAAGGGCATCAAAAGCTCAACCAGTGCTTTGTGGTCTTCCTCTGTGAATGCTTTGGAAATGGGAACAACCAAGAGAAAAACATGAGGGCCTGGAGCGCACATGGAGATGCTGCGCAGAACTTCTTCTTTTAGCCAGACAGGAGCCGTCGTGTCTGCAGGCCAGCCTGGAGTCTCAACGACTGCAACATTTATTCCACCTAAATTTCCTTCATGCTTTACACACTTTTCTGTTCTTCTCCGGTCCTCGAATTCCTGCACAATTTTTTTTTAATTTAACAATTGTTACAGATCTGATAAATTAAATTAAATCTTATCCTTTCTATATCACATTTCAATTCAGGCAGCATATTGGGTTACCTTTTTCAACAAACTTCTCTCAAATATTGTTTTGAAAAAGATTTTGTTTCCTGCCATACTCTTCCCAGATTCCTCTCTGCCAAGCAGTACAATCCTCAGGTCAGTGATTGTCAGCCTCTCTCCTGTAAAACAGTAAAGTTTAAACTGAAAGAGTGACTAAAATAATGCCATAACTATTTGATGATTTTTTGATTACCTTCAAATAACTTTCCCAGTATTCTTGATTGTCTTTCAGTGGTCTTTCTGATCCTTCTAGCTAATTTTCCTTCTGCCTCTTTTCTGGCCTCCAGCTGTGCTTCACGATCCGGATCAACTTCATAATGTGAGTTTTCATTTCCTGCCCACATCTCTTCAATCTTCTCCAGGAGATCTTGTACCTGCATCTCATCATTATCCTTCATGTTGTCCAGGACGTGGTACCTGTTCCCACACTGCTTCATCAGCCACTGCAGACCTTCCTCACTCTCTATATGTTCTTCCACAGTCTTCACTCCCAGCCAATCACCTCTAGTGAACAGAACAATGGTGTGCTTCCAGACATCATCCCTAAACAGACTCATGTGCTCCTGGACTGCTCTATGATAGGATGTATTAAATGCAGATGCCAGGCCTACCACGAGGAGCACTGCGTGGGGTCCTGGAGTGCACATGTACACACTGTTCTCTATTTCATGTTTATCTGTCTCAGAGGTGTCCTGAAGGGTGTGGTTGTAGAACCAGCCAGGAGAATCCACCACTGCGAGTGTCCTTTCTCCCAGAATGCCGTGATTAATTTCACTGGACATCGTTGTTCTTCTGTGATGAACAGCAAAAGCCTTTTTCCTCAGAATGGTGTTTCCAGCTGAGCTCTTAGCTGACCACTGAGCACCAACCATCACTAGTCTTAAATGTGCTGGTGGGGTTTTACCACCTGCAGAAGCAAAACTAATCAAGAATCAGGCATATAGTTTTAATGCATTCAAATCATGATATATATATATATATATATATATATATACACATACACATACATCACCAAAACCAACCAGCTGATCTACACCATGGCAGCAGTGATATCACTAGGATATTTTGGATAAAACCTGGGGCCCGTTCTTCGTACGTCGCTTACTACATCCAAGATCAAATGACACATCCAAGATCAAATCATCACGCTAACCGTGAGCTCACTAATCCGGTTCTCCGAACACACCTGCTGTTGACGATTAGTACAGCTGGATGAAGTAATGTGAGATCACTGGGTGTCGTAAAAGGGGCTACGCATCGATAGTAGAAACATTGATCGGCAACCCTCTGATTGGTCGGTGAAAATGTCGAAGGAGCGCGCTCGGTATTTTTCGGCAGCGGAGCAAGAACTCCTGAGTGAGGGATTTCAGGAGTTTCAGAGTTTAATCAGTTGTAGCCACAGCTGCCCTGGGGCAGACTGACAGAAGCCAGGCTGCCATATCGCGCCATCGGCCCCTGTGGCCAACACCAGTAGGCGGTAGGGTAGATTTATTATATCACACTATATTATCCAATATTATATTACATTATATTATATTATGTTATATTATATCCCCTTTCACATTAGATCCACAACAGGACCCACAAGAACATGGGAACAAGTAAAAGTGAAATATAAGAATATTCTACAGAATGGTAATATTTATCTCTTATATTGCTTTTAGTCTCTTGAAAAGAGACCCTGAAATAATCTGTTTGTTTGTTCATAACAGCAACCAAGAAAAGGGCAGAGCAACAACAGGTGGTGGTCCTGCACCCCCTCGTCAACAAGTTGGTTAAGTAAATAATACCCTCACGGGAAGATCGATATCTCTCTATGAGCACACTGTCGCGCTGAGCTAAAGGATCCTGTCTATCCCGCAATATACGCTGAATTCTGAAAACTCTCCTTATCAATCTTGCACCTTCCGCAATGGGTTGCTCGCGTAAACGGACAGGACATGGCTGCGACAGGCTTCCCAAATCCACCTTCGCTTTTATAGCCGTGGTCTCCCATCTTGATTACACAAAGTAATTTGCAATTACTACTCCCGAGCAGGTTTACGCTTACGGCTCTGTTGCTATGGCAGCAAGTCCCGGATGAGCTTCGGGGAACCGAACGATCCAAGATCACGCGAAATCGTCAACAATCAAATCCAGCTAACCTACTTAGCGAGGTATGAAGAACGGGCCCCTGACCAGCAACAAAGAAGCAGTGGGACTAGGCGCCAAGATCAAGGCAGCAGGAAGGGAAGGCCAACTATCAGAGCTGCAAAAAGGAGTTATGAAGAAAGGGATGTCTAAGAAGTACCTGACTTCATGCCTAAGGCCTTGGAAACTGCCAAGCAATGACTCATAGTCTTGGCCAGTGACTTGAAGAGGTATACCAGAGGGATATAAACCAGTTGTACTCCACTGAACCATCCAAGTTGTACTCTCAGTAGCAGGGGAACAATATTGGAACAGCAGCTCCACCGAGGCTGGAGAGCAATACTAGAAGAAAATCTTGGAGAAGGACACAACACATAACAGCTATTAAGATTTATATAATACCCCGGGAAATTAAGGATAAGGATAAGAAAAGTGACTGCCGCTGCTCTCCTGTGCCTAGCGGAACCTCGAGTGGAGCAGCGAGGAAGCGACCGATGACGTGGTCGGCCAGGCTCCCACTGGTGGAATCGGCAGATTCTTCACAGCCAGGAAGTGTGGCGGAGCCTGATCAGGAACTTTGGGACTTAGCTCAGGGACTGAGCATCATCATATTTTTAGTATGCTGAGGTTTATTTTTATTTTTTTCTCTCTCTCCTAATCAGGGTATTTTTAGTGTTGTAAATAAAGTGTATTTATCTTTTGACTATTTTAACCGGGTAATACGTTTTCTGTTTCTGTGATCACCCCCTGCTGCTCTTCCAATTATTGAAGGGGTTCCCTTCTACACTTGTGACATAAGCACTAGAAATCTCAAACCAAGGAGAACAGGAGAGCTAGAAGTACAAAAAATGCAACCCAAAACACAACTGCCATAAAATGTGATAATATCAAAATAAAAGTACAAAAACTCAAAACACTGGGGCACCGACCGAGGACCATGACACATTGCCGTATACATGGATCTTGGAATGCCTACAATTGTCCAAGATTAAAAGGACCCTCAGAGCCTTCATCAGAAATTCAATGGGGATGTGGGGAACAACACTAGAGGCCAACTTCAAGCCAACTGCACAAGTTTCCACAAGGAGATGCTCTGTCCCCATTCGTCATAGTCCTGAATCCTCTCAGTTAAATAGCTGACAAGACTTGCTACACATACCGAATGGAGCAATTATTAGCCACCTCCTCTACGTGGATGACATCAAGCTGTATGCCAAGAGTGAACGAGACATAGATATACTGATCCATACCACTAGGATCTACAGCAATGACATCGGAATGTCATTCGGACTGGAGAAGTCTAGTCAGATGGTAACAAAGAGAAGAAAAATAGTCAGAAAAATAGTCAGAGCAGCATTACAGACCTTAAGGATAGCTACAAGTGCCCGGGAATTCCAATGATAAATAGGAATCATGAAAGCTGCAACCACCAAATACCTAGTGAGAGTAAGGCAAGTCCTGAGGAGTCAGCTGAATGGAAAGAATACGATCTGGGCAATAGCTACCAACAAGATCTGGTACCTACGCTGTCCCAGTGATTAGATATCCAATTGGGATAATAAGCTGGCCAAATAAAAAGATAAAAACTATTGACAACAAGACTTGGAAGCTCCTTACTATGCATGGAGGATTTCACCCAAAATCCAGCACTGTGTGCTAAGCAGAAGGAAGGAGGCCAAGAACTAGTGAGAGCAACAAAGTCAGATGTTTTCTCCAAGTTCAAAAGACCCAAGTAGACATGAGCAAACTGAAAGAAACTCCGTCCCGGGTCTGGTCCGTGGATCGGGTTTCCCCGAGGCGTGGGCGTCTATAAGCAGAGTTTTGTCTTTACCCTATAAGATTCAAAATTATTCTTAAGTAACACTCAGCAATATATTCTCAAGTAGCACTCAGATATGCCGTCAGCGGGTTAGTTACGACGTCGGGAGCAGTTAGGAGAACAAAATGATACAGAGACTGTTCAGGTTGCTTTCCCAAAATCAACTCAAAGTTTTATTCTTTTGTGCAGCGGTATTTATAGGCAGAAAGTTCGTGTGTCAACAAGTTTCAAGTTAAAACCATATAAGGAAGGTCCCCCAGCTCTGAAAGAGGCCTTCTACAATCGTATCTCAACATACCTTTGACAGGTCCGTTAAACACTAGACAGTTAGAATCCTTTGTTCTACAAGATGCACCCTCAAGGCCTATAAATCTTATACAGAGGTCTCCTACATCCGTGAGTTCTGACACAACCCAGATGGTCTTCACATAAACATCTTCTGCAAGGGAGTGATAAGTAAAAGAGTGATTTGTTGGTGTTTTCCCTCCAACCTTAGTATCTACTTTCACACCATAAAATCTTGAGTTGACAAAGCAAGAGAAAATGACGGTTAACATAAAGAGCCTTGTTCAGTCACAGAATCTTCTGTCTAATATCATCAAAAAAAGTACCCAGTACATGCTCCCATAATACTAAAATATCTAACACAAACTGCCATGGAAGTTTCAATGGAACTGAAACTGGAACCTATGGATCGGACCTTATCTCTATAGGGATTCTGTTTTTAAGTTACAAAGTAGCGACAGACCATGAGTCCCTACATTCAGAAGGCAAATATCTCTAATGAATATCTAAATGTAACTGTAACTAGTAACTGGTATCCATTGCCTTGTCTCATGTGGTGGTACATGAAATATCTTGTATGTGTGTGTGAATAAAGTGAGAAATATGTCTCATTTTCTTCTGTAATTTACTTTAGAGATTTATTAGTCTTTAATTCAATTTTATTAAGGGGCGATCGTGGCTCAAGAGTTGGGAGTTCGCCTTGTAATCGGAAGGTTGCCGGTTCGAGCCCCAGCTTGGACAGTCTCGGTCGTTGTGTCCTTGGGCAAGACACTTCACCTGTTGCCTACTGGTGGTGGTCAGAGGGCCTGGTGGCGCCAGTGTCCGGCAGCCTCGCCTCTGTCAGTGCGCCCCAGGGTGGCTGTGGCTACAATGTAGCTTACCATCACCAGTGTGTGAATGTGTGTGTGAATGGGTGGATGACTGGATATGTAAAGTGCTTTGGGGTCCTTAGGGACTAGAAAAGCGCTATATAAATACAGGCCATTTACCATTTATTGTGATTTTTTTTTCAGGACCTCTTTGACTCACCTTCAATTAGTGCTCTGAGTTTCCTTCTGTGTGTCTGCACCTCATCAAACCTCTTAGATGCTCTGTCACTTATTGCTTTCATTTCCTCCCTCATAGCGTTTCCATGAGCACGATCAATGGGATAGTGACGGCCTCCATTTGCAGCAACCATTACGTCGATTTTCTCAAAAAGCTTTTCAACTTGACTGCTGTCCTCCCTGTTACTCATACAGAGGACATGTTTTCTGTTTCCACATTGCTCAAGAATCCACTGCATTTCTGACCACTCACTGATTTTGAAGTTGATATTTTTTTTTTCCCATGGATCTTCAGCAGTGAACAGTACGATGGTGTGATTCAACACATCCTTGTGGAAAAGTTTCAGGTGCTCGTTTAAAGATGATATGAAGATCTGGGGCAAAAAAAAGCTATGATGAAATACCAGAAGAAATGCGTGAGGTCCTGGGGGACACAGATGGATGCTGTTCTGGATTTCTATCTGATCCAGCTTTGGGGTGTTTTCTAGTGGATAGTGCCACCACCAGCCTGGAGTATCCACCACAGTGACCCGTCTGCCATGAACCTCCTGCTGCCCCGCCACACTCTGGGCAGTTCTTCTGCTGGTGTCAAAAACATTTTGACCCAGTATGATGTTACCGCTCAGACTCTTATTACTGGGCTCTCCTGTTAATTCTCTGCCACCTATCAGCACGATCCTCAACTCTGGAGAGTCGTGACTGGGCCCTGCAACACAGATGCAGCACTGTTTACAAACTGTAAAACTAGAAAAGTGTCTTCATACAGAATTTATGGACACGTTTGTGTAACTGCAAGTACTAGTAAATAAAACTGTGAAAACAATGTGAGTAGATAGCAGTGGTATGTTTGCTTAGCTTGTTGTCCATCAGTTTAAAAGCCAAGATGACAGAGGTGTGAAATAAAATGATGTTTTATACACACAGAATAATCTGTAAATGATATCTCTGTTAAGCACTGAGTACTCTACTGAACACTGTGGAATCTAAGCACAATCAGACATGCGACACTGAAAGTCACTTCCCTGTATGCAAAGACACGGCCAGTAACAACTGAGTCTGATTAAAAATGTGCTTCCTTGTTATGTTAACAAATAAATCAAAACAGTCTTATATTCCATTTCTATATACAGGTTTCATGAACAGAATAATATTTACCAGAGCTGGGAACAGCACGCTCATCAGCCATTGTTTAACTAAAGTGAAACAAAGAACAGGAAAGGCAGAACTCAAAGAACCAGTTTTGATCATCTACAAGCTGTTTTCTTAAAGGAGAAATACCAAATATTTACTTTAGAAATGTGGTGATATTCTTTTTAAAATCACTTCAGGCAAACAGTGCTGCGAAGAAGTATTTGTCCCTTCCTGATTTCTTGGTTTTTGTTTTTGTTTTTTTCCATATTTGTTAAATGTTTCAGATGGTAAAATAAATGTTGATATTAGACTAAAGTAACCTGATTAAATACAACAGTGATTATTTAATTTATTAAGGTAAGAAAGTTGTCCAATCCTACCTGGTCCTGTGCGACAAAGTGAGAGCTTAGTTCAGTTTCACTAACCACACCCAGGCCTTATTACTGCCAGACTTGCTGAATCATGAAATCACCAAAAGGAAGAAAAACTGTCTGATAAAGTGAAGTAGGCTAAAAGCTCTCAAACAGCACCACATAATAACACAGTCTAAGGAAACAGCTGAGAAATAAAGCCATTGACATCTCTCAGTCTGGAAAGACAAATGGAGAAGATTTGGAGCATAAAAGATGTCATAAGAGAACCAGAACAACATTTAAAGAACCGCAGGCCTCACTCACCTCAGTCAATATCAAAGTTCATGATTCAACAATAAGAAAAAGACTGTGAAAAATGGCGTCCATGGGAGAGCAAAAAGAACACAAAGGTTCGTATCATTCCCCAAGAAATATATTAAATAAAATAATATTAAATTGAAATTATATATATTATATATAAACTAATAGTCTATGAACTGATGAGGAAAAAAGGTTCATTTTTTGGAAGTCAAACGTGGTGGTGGTAGTATGATGGCCTGGCGCTTCTTTGCTGCACAAGGTCTGCTTGCAGTTTTTAGCAGAGACTTTTACATATCCTTTATTTATCCGGGTAAAAAGTGTCATTGACATAAAAAATGTCTTTTTTTTAAAGAAAGATCTGGCCAGAAGGGAAGCAGAAATTGTAAAAATAAATAAATAACAATAAACAGTTTTATAAACATACTTTAAGTGACTAAGAAGGAAAAGATTGAATATAATATAATATAATATAATATAATATAATATAATATAATATAATATAATATAATATGCAGAATCATAAACATATCTTTATTTCATATATAGGCCCTTCAAAAATCCTTTTTTTAAAAAAAATTGTATTTATACAGCACCAAATCACAAGAGCAGTCGCCTCAAAGCGCTTTTTATTTTAAGGCAGACCTTACAATAATACATACAGAGAAACCCCAAAAATCATATGACCCCTACTGGCAAGAACTGGCGACAGTGGTGGAAAAAAAACCTCCCTTTTAACAGGAAGAAACCTCCGTCAGATCCAGGCTCAGGGAGGGGCGTCTGTCTGCTGCGACCAGTTGGGGTGAGAGAAGGAAGACAGGACAAAAAACATGCTGTAGAAGAGATCCAGATATATATTTATACTTCCCCAGTCTATGTACACTAACAGGCCAGTTGCCATTTCTTTAATGTGAAGGATGTGGACGTCCTGGAGAGGGAGGAACAGAGGGACGGAGAGTAACACAGGTCATTTACATGAAAGGGAAAAGATACCTAGGCCCCTTAAGTGTACCTCTATCTCCAACTTACAATGCTGTGATTGCGTCCACTCCCCAACTCTCTGAATGGTACTCATGGTCAATCAATGGTACAATCATGAAACTGCCCATTGTTAGACATTGTTAGTTTCACCTATTATGCAAATGTACTGTTTAAAAGGTTGGGGAAACCTGCAGTCAGCTGAGAGTGAAGAAGTCACTTGGATGAGTATTGAAATGGTTCTTCCACTGAAAAAGTCCAGGAAAACAGGATCAACTTCTAGGTTTGTAATTTTTGTTTATTCTCTTTAGTGACAGGGTTTTAAATCTGTGCTAATATTAGTGTTTTCTTGGAAAAACTTACTGACAGTGGAACAGTAGGCTGTGAAAGTCTGGGTGAATATAGTTATATAAATAAAGGTAGGAAACTTTGAAGTTAATTTGCCTTCTTTTGGTTGTATGGGTAACAGGTTAGAGTGACGCTCAGTCGGGTCTCAAAAGACTGGATAAGCACAAAATATACCAAAGTAAACTGGTTCCTGACTCAATCATTCTTTTCAGGTCATAGAATTGTTTTGCTCTTCCTTATCCAGGTTAAATGAGCTTCAGTAACAGGGTTGCTGATATGTTTTTGGGGAAAAAACATTTATTATTCTTCATCTTTAACATATTGATGTGATGAAAAAAATGGTGTAACAATATAAAAGACACAATTATAAAATGAATTGTAATTGTTTGACATGAAATATGGTTATCAAGAAGTTATAAAATGTAAAAAAAATAAATAAAAACAGCTCCTTGATCTATTTTGTATTTTAAATATTTTGGAACCATTTTTTAACAACTAGCTTTAGCTTTTTCTCCCAATAAGTGTAATTTACACAAAAAATTATATTTTAATAGCTTTTACGTGGATGGATGGGATATAATTTTGTGAAACGTGAAATGCTCACACTAGAGGGAGCTGTCGTTATTTTACCTCTCCGTTGAAGGCGACGCCACACGCCATCTTTGTTATGGGCGGACTAGGACAGCTGATGACGGAGGCGTTTTCTTCCCTGTGATTGGTGGACTGACGCTATGCCAAAGGTCGTGTATATTTCGCGCTCTTGATTCACAACCGAACTGGCGCGCTATTGAAACAGCCGCAGTATGTGAAGAAATACGAACCTTTGGTTCGGTTTCGGAACAGTTCGGAAAATATCCGTGTAACCTTTTAGCACTTCTTATATACTTGTCTGACACGCTGGTAAATGTTTGGAGCACTTCTGGGATCTGTGGGAAGCTTTTAGACTAGCATCTAGCGAAGACAGCTAGCTTGTTGTTTTACAGTAACATATTTCTTTTGGCACCAAACAGACTCACGCGATGATTTTATGTTTAGTTGTTTGTTCAGTCAGTCGTAGACGTGAATGACAAACCTTTGCAGCAAGTTCCGGTTCGGCTTCGTCGGTGAGTGTTTCCTTTGTTTACGTAGTTTCTCTCTCTTGTGTCGCACAAAACTGGAAGTTCCTGGGCGCCATGTCAGGAATAATATCATTTTACAGCTTAGTTGTTGTTCGCGAACACCATAAGTAACAGACACGTGAGCCTAGTGTTTATCAGCCTTTTCATACTGACAGTGCTTTAGCAAAACTTCTACTTGGCTGTCGTGACATTGACAAAAAGCGCTGACAGAACACTACTTTAAAGAAAAGGAAAGGCTTTGTGTTATCACTTGTAAATACACTTAGTGTTAAAGTAATTATTAATATTTCTGAATGTAAATACCACATGCTTTTATCACAATGTCAAAACATAATAAACGCTCGTAATCCGCGCAACAAAATAAAAGGAAAACTGCTAAATCATCCAGAACATACCTGAATGCAGATGCATCATATAAAGTACAAATAACCTGCACATAGCTTTATTTTAATTGTTGATTTTCATTTCCCCCCCTTTCTTTCCCCATTGTTATTTTTCCGGGTCCTTTTTTTTTTCTTGCCACCGGACTCGCTGCCTGGTGATTGTAGTGAATTTTTCACATTCAGCGACTGATTGCAACTTGCGGTGACTAAAGATTGCCCACTCACGACCAATTTGGATTGCACAGGTTGCCTAGTAGGAGGCAACCTTTTTGCAGTCAGTCTGACTTTGACTGCCTGCCATTACTCGTTTAAGGTTTGCAAATAGTTACATCTAATTTATAAACACTGACTTACTGTTGGTTATTGTAAATATTGGATATTTACAAAGTTTAACTTTGAGGTCATCATTTGCAGTTAACAAAAGGTTCAAAGATCTCAATATATGTTAATGAAATACTCGGCAAAAATAAAATAAAAACATCAAAAAGTATTGTGATAATATCATATTATGGAGTGTCTGGTGAGTCCCACCTGTAGCTTGTAGTTATTATTTTCTCTAAAAATAGTAAAGCCACAGAGGAGGAGAGACGGCTCCTTGGCAGGAATCAGTATGAGGGAAAATTAGAAAATGTCAGGTGACAGGATGGCTGGGTCTCTGGGAAAAGGAAAGTAGTTAAACTTTCACCTGAATCTCTGATGTGCCTTTGCTGATCTGTTCTTCTGCAGAGTTTTGTGTAACAGTGTTTTATTTCTTTCTGCTTTAGGTCTCGTCGGAAAATGGCTGGTGTTGTGGCTATGCCTTCTGTCATTGAGGACTTTGACAGCCAGGTGTGCTATGACACTGATTTGAGCAGCGCATCAAATGCACCAACTATTTTTAACTGCCTTGCATTTTTATCTTTGATTAAATTTGTCTTTCTTTTGCAGCCTTGCAAGAAATCTCGCAAAGATGGTGGCAGTCCTGTTGTCAAAACAATCACCAACTATTTCTCTCCTGTGCCTAAGCCTGTGGAGAAACCCTTCTCTCCTCCACGTTCCAACAACATCATGAACTACTTTAGCAGGAGGGCTCCATCCTGTAAAGTGAAAACCAGCTCACCAGAGCAAACTAAAGAAGCAGGGAGGCCTCATTTTGCAGAAAAACACAACAATTCGGAGACGGTGAAACAGCTGTCTCAGAAACGGGGTCGAAAAACCAGCAAAGCTGCAAGGAAACTTGTGGGGGCTGAAGGTGTCAGTTCCACCGAGGAGTCAAGTTGCGTGACTGTACAAGAATCCCATGAAAGCAAAGACCAGGCTGTAGATGCAGTTAAAAGTTTTGGAGTCCTTGGCAGCGATACAGCAGCTCTACTGGCCCAGGTTAGTGCTGAGAGCTGCATTCCTGCAGAAACATCAGAGAGGAATGCCACTAAGATTATCACGGATGAGCAGGCTGAGAAAGATGATGATCAGGAAGATGGTTCTAAATGTGTTGAACTTAAAACAGCACTAAACACTATTGAGTTGTCTCCGATTGTACCATCAAAGTATGAAGCAAAACAGGTTAAAACCACACCACAAAATACCAGGAAGAGGCAGCAACAAGAGGCAAAGCAGTCAGAGCCAGAGGAGAAAGAAGCAGAAACTGAGAACTCTCTCCGTGATGTAAGCACGGAGGTCAATGTTGATGAGTCTTCTCAGTTGAACAGCAGCACAGTAAGAATCTCCTTTGAGGATTTTGTGCGGAGTCAGAATCAGGATGAGGCTGAAGAGGACAGAGAAGATGAAGAAGTAAAAGATGATGACCGTAAAATAAAAATTGAGACAAAGGAAACAAACTTGGGTGAGCTGGATATTTCCAAATCTGAAGAAAACATGGTTCCTAAGGAGTCGCCATCATTTCAGGTTTCACCCCGAACTGTCACCATCCAGGCTCAAGTGCACGTCTCACCAAAACAAGAACCAAGCAAAGCAGTGGGAAAGTTGGCTTCCATCTTCAACCGGAGAAAAGGCGCGCGTAGTCCTGCAGAGAGATTCTCACCTTCTCTCGCAGAGGCTGGACAGCAGCTTCCTTCTCTGACTACCAAACGGAAATCCAACGTGGTTCTCCAGGAGGAGGATCTAGAGCTGGCAGTGCTCGAGAGCGAATCCACTCCTAAGTGCAGTGAAGTCGAGAGGAAGCAGTTCATGGCCGCTTTTAAGCAGCCCACTGCAGACGGCTCCAAATCCAAGCCTGTCAAGAGCCAAAGCAAGCAGAAGCAACCAGGAGAGCAAAGTTTGGATGCTGCTGATAAAGCTGCTGAAGCTGAAACTGAAAATCTGCTGACTGTTGAGCAAACATCTCAACCCTCTCAAGGAAAGAAAGCCACTAAGAAGAAACCAGCAAAAAAGGGGGGAAAGAAAGCTAAAGAGGGAGAGGAGACTGTGAGTGCGTCTCCTGCTGCTGCTGAGGAAGAAACGCCAAACATGACTGTTGAGGTCGAGGAGAAAAGGCCAGAGTCTCCCATCACCACATCTCCGTCCGTGCCAGCTCTGAGAAGATCCAGACGGGAGGCCGTAGTGCAGAAAACACCTGAAACCACCCCAACAAGTCCTCTCAGAAAAACCAGGAGACAAACTCAAACAGAGTCAAAGGACACTGATGTTACTGCTTTACCTCATCCTGAGGACAGCCCCATAAAGATGTCCACCCCAAAGACCCGCACGTCCAAATATGGCGTCTTTCAATCGGCGCTGATGTGCCCGCCTGACGATAAAGAGAGTCCAATCAGGTGACGCATGCTTTTTCTTTAATCTGCCTCCTGATCTTACCCATTTTTAACATAAAAATGAAAACGTGTAATGTTTTTTTTCTTCTTTTTTTTTTTTTTAGGATGAAATTTACGCGATCCAGTAAAAATCTTTCCACATCAAAGGCTGAAGGCATAAATGCGTCTTTGCCTACTAAAGTAAGCATGGCATTTTTTATTTTGTGACCTTGGGAAAAAATACTAAACCATCATAATTGTGGTGTGAAGATAATTAAACACTTGTTCTAATTCATCCTATTCAGACATCGAGTGAGTCTAAGAAGAGAGAACAGGCCAAGAGGTTGGTGCAAAAAGCCAAAGTGATTCAGCAGAATAAAAAAACTTTGGAGAAGAGCTCTCTGAGGCGATCATCGCGAACTTCCATCAAGAGGAGCTACTGTGAAAATGAGGTAGAGTCAGTGGCAAGCGAGGAAGATGAAGTGTGTGTTAAGATGAGGCTATGAGTGAGTGGTGTTGCGTGACTGTGTAAACAAGAACTAAGGCAGACTGGTCTCAGATTACTGAGACTACAAAATCGAACGTAACTAATACACACGTGTGTTAATACACACTAAACTACACATTTATTTCTCAGTCATGTTGTGGATGTTTACTCAGTTTGTCCTTAAGGGTCTTATGACATTATAAGACATTACTCGGAGAACATTTACATGTGAGGTTTTGATGTCGATTGCAAGTTACTTTAAGATCATCTTTATTGTCACTGACAGGAACAATGGAAGATATTTTGACAGCATAAATGTAAAATTTAAACATTTACATACAGTATAGTGCATAATTGGGCGACCGTGGCTCAGGGGGTTGGGAATCGCATCTGTAACCGGAAGGTCGCCGGTTCGATCCCTGGGCTCTCTGTCCTGGTCGTTGTGTCCTTGGGCAAGACACTTTACCCTACTTGCCTACTGGTGGTGGCCAGAGGGGCCGATGGCGCGATATGGCAGCCTCGCTTCTGTCAGTCTGCCCCAGGGCAGCTGTGGCTACAACTGTAGCTGCCTCCACCAGTGTGTGAATGTGAGAGTGACTGAATAGTGGTATTGTAAAGCGCTTTGGGTGCCTTGAAAAGCGCTATATAAATCCAATCCATTATTATTATTATTATTATTATTATTATTATTAATTGAGTGCTCTAGTGCAGATAAAGGTGGGGATGGATCGTCAGTTCTTCATTCAAGACACATTTCACTGTGGTAGAGGTTTCAGAGGGGTCATTATTTCAAACCTATGCCATAACTTTCCACCTGAAACAAATCCTCAGTCATTAGTCACCACTGACCCAGATGTTTTTAAAATCTGGGTTTAAAAATCTGAACAGTTATCAGTCTTAATGCATCAGGCCTAAATATTACCTCGCTGTCGCCCTCATGAGTCTTTCTGGAGTAAAACTTAAAATACAACACCATAAAAAAGGCTCTCTGTGTTTTTGTTTGTTTGTGTTTGTCAGGATTCTGTCATCTGCGTTGATGACCAGACTGCCTCTCCTCTCAAAGAACCTGAAAAGATGAAAACCCAGAAGCCTTTACGCAGTCTGAATGATGTTTTGGGCAAAGCCGCCCCACCTGGCAAAGCCTCTTCGGGTAGTTTTTATAGTTTCCTCTTGGCTAAAACTGTGATTTATTGATTTATTTTGTAATATCTTCTAACAGATATGTGTTTCCTTTGTTTAAGGCTCCAGAGTGGGCTCACACAGCCAAGACAAGACTGCTCGCAAGGTGTCAGCCGTGATCTCCATCTTTGATGACAGCAGCCGCGAGGGCTCGGAGAACTCGCAGGATGATGAGCATTTCAGGGCGCGCAGAGAGTTCCTGAAGAGCGGTTTGCCCGAGTCCTTTAAAAAACAGATGGCCAAGACTGCTGCCACGAAGGAGGCGTACTCTGCCTCCTGTTCCTCCTTTCAGCTAGTGACACACACCAGGCAACCACCAAACGGTAAGCAGATTCATATTCAGTAGTCGAATATCACGTTGGAGTTTTAAGGCAAAGCCTAATTTCTGTGCATACCGACAGATTGCTCTCTCTGGAGTCTGCCATGGCCCGAGTCCTCATTACTTTGTCAGCTAAAAGAGCTTTGGAGGCAAACATCCAAACCTCTGCCAGCAGTCAGCAGCTCGCTTTGTGTGAAGACTGCACCAGCCTGTCGGAGCTTTTGTAAAAGGGTACACTGTTTTAATAACCTGATCCTCAACACCCATCACTTAATATCCAGCTTTAATCCCTCCCATCTAAAGGCACATGTATAATAACAATGTTATATTTTTAAAAAAGGATGAGTTTATATGAAAATGCAAGCTTAAAACCCCCTTTTGGCTGTATTGTACTGGGATAAATAAAGAGTGGACTTGTTTTGGTTGCAGGGTTCAGGCTGGAGACCTGAGATCTCTGAAAGTGTTCGTCAGCTTCTAGTTGAGGAGTTCAGCACCAGCAACCCTCAGTTCCCTGCACAGATGTT
Source organism: Rhamphochromis sp. 'chilingali' (assembly GCF_963969265.1). Lineage (NCBI taxonomy): Eukaryota > Metazoa > Chordata > Actinopteri > Cichliformes > Cichlidae > Rhamphochromis > Rhamphochromis sp. 'chilingali'. Next base: position 18,143,775 of record NC_137942.1, on the reverse strand, counting down.
CATCGCTCGCTTCCTGAAGAAACGCGCTGACCATCAGAAGCAGTTTACACACTCAGGTCAGTGTCTATAAGCAGATAAGTGCAAGGACACGTGTTAAACTGCAGTAGCTGTGTGTTTTAGGGTTTAATGACAGTCTGTTTAGTCCTTTTGACTGTAATTAATGTTCGCCTTGTTTGAGTGAAAATGGGACAAATGTGCTTGTCTTGAATTATCCTGAACAAATACTGAATTTTCCTTTCTCAGAAGAAGAGGCTGTGACCAGAGATGCAGCTGAACCAGCGGGAGGGAAGAGGAAAAGAACGAGTGAAGGAGAAAATACGGCAAAGGTGGCTAAAAAGCGGCGATCCAACCATTCAGAGGCGAACGTCTCCACAGCAGAGCCAACGAAGCGTGGAGGCCGTACAAGACGATCTCAGAGATCCAGGCGAGGAGAGGAGGACGAGGCGACAGAGAAAACCAAGCCTCCACTCCATCCTGTTCCCATCCCACCTGACGATGACAGCGTGTGCATAGTAGAGGACTTGCTTTCAGGAGAGGACACTGGGAAAAAAGGTGTGGTAGCTTTTCTGTGTGTGTTCTGAATCACTGCTGTTACCTTAAAGGAGTCTGTAGTTCTTCTCAGTATATATCAGTATTTATCTGCTTTTGAGATGAAGTTTGTTTTACAGCCTGTTCTCTGCTGCCCCCAACTGGCCAAAAAAAGAAAAACAGTAATTGCAAATATAAATCCTCAGATTAAAATCTGAAACTCAGTCTGGTGTATTCTTTGTTTTGTTTTTTCCTACAGATGTGGTGAAGGAGGACGTGCTCTGGACTGACAAATATCTACCACAACACTCCAGTGACATCATAGGCAACACCGCCTCAGTGAGGAGGCTGCACAGGTGAGGAAATGCAGATGTAGATGACTCGTTTTTATAATGCTGTGCCTCTCATTTAAAAAAAAAAAAAAAAATCTGCACTGTATGGAGATCAAATACTGACTGTATATATTCTTTTTCGGCTAGCTGGCTGAAGGAATGGAAACTCCGTGCTGACAGAGAAGAAAGAAAAAAGCAGAAGGAGAAGAAAAAAGAGGACGGCAGCTATGGTGAGCGATAAGAACAACAATAAAAATCTTAACTACTACTTTTAGCTCTTTTAACTCTGGGGATTTTTTTTAAAATCCCCAGACTCAGACTGGGACGGTGGAGAGGACGACTCCCAGGATGGAGAGGACATGTTGTGTAACACAGTGCTGATCACAGGACCCACTGGAGTAGGAAAGACTGCTGCAGTGTATGCTTGTGCCCAGGAGCTGGGCTTCAAGGTACAGACGTGTCACGTGACTCTGATGCGATGCGTTTGCTCAATGGATACCTGGATAACTTAAGTTCCTAAATTGTCTCTTCAGGTGTTTGAGGTGAATGCTTCATCGCAGCGAAGTGGTCGTCTTATTCTGTCCCAGCTGAAAGAAGCCACTCAGTCACATCAGGTGGATAGTCAGGGGGTCAATGCCCACAAACCCACATACTTCAACAGCTATGGCACGAGCAGCAGCACTGGCTCGCTCAGGCCTGGATCTTCTCCAAGTATGTGAAAATATCACTCTCTCTTTTTTAAATTTTACATTCTGCACAATCTGCATGAGAATATTACAAGATGACTCTCTGATTCAATCAATCAATCAATCTTTATTTATAAAGCACTTTTCATACAAAAAATGTAGCACAAAGTGCTTTACATAGTTAAAAGCAGCCCACCCCACCCTCCAACTCACTCCCCACACTCTCATTAACATAAATGATGTGAATACTTTGTCTTTCAGGAAAGCTGAACTCCCCTCGCAGGGTGGTTTCCTCCCCCAGGAAACCACAGTCGCCCAGAGGTGTTAAAAAAGGAAGCCTGACTCCAGTTTCTTTAGCTAAATTCTTTAAAACAGCAGCGTCCAGCACCAAGGAGCCACAAAACACTACAAAAGGTAAGCAGATGGGTACATTTTAATCTTCTTTGATGATAAAACCTGCATGAAGGGTTTTAATTGGGGACTTTATTCTTTCATTTCTTCTTCCAGCTGCTTCCAAGAAAGTTGGGAAAGCAAATGAGGCTGTCCTTCCTGTGAAATCACCACCAGCTCCCAAAGAGAAGGGCAGCGAAGAACAGAGCAAGAAGACAGCAACGTCGCTCATCCTGTTTGAAGAAGTGGATGTTATATTTGACGAGGACTCTGGATTTCTAGCTGCTATCAAGACGTTCATGACGACGACTAAGAGGCCAGTCGTCCTCACGACCAGCGGTTAGTCTTTCAGTGTGGCCTGTGCTAACGGTGTGTTTATCTACTGTTTGCATATTGAGTTTAAATGATGTTTGTTTTTGTAGATCCGGCTTTCAGCAGCATGTTTGATGGAACCTTTGAGGAGATACATTTCAAGGCCCCATCTCTGGTGAGTGGAGGGTTGTTCGGCTTGATTGTGTCGGCTCTGATGGAGTCATTCAGCCCAGCATTCATGTTTGGTTTTTTTGTTTGTTTGGTTTTTTTCCTGCTACAGTTGAACGTGAGCAGTTACCTGCAGCTGCTGTGTTTGGCTGAGGACATGAGGACGGACCCCGCGGACATCCGGTCTCTGCTCAGACTCAACGGCTGCGACATCAGGCAGAGTTTGCTGCAGCTGCAGTTCTGGACTCGCAGTGCAGGCGGCCGCCACGGGGCAAGGCCTTTAGTCCCGACGGGCAAAAATGGTAAGAAGATGATCAGGGAGAGTTTGAGCTTTTTTTTTAATACCTTCTGTTTTTGCATAATAAAATAATTTTCTGTAGCTGTGACTCGCTCTAAAAGTGTTTTCTCTCTCATTTTATTAGAAACTGAAGTAAAGCCAGAAGCTGAAGAGGCAGCAGACAAATCCACCCTGCCTCCCTGTGACACTGGCTGCACTGAGAGCAAGCTGGGCCTGCTCAATAATGGACAAGAGACAGATGTTTTGGAGCTGCTCAAGGTAAATTGTTTATTTACCACGCAGAGTGCATAACAGGCAGTCACGTCTATTAATGGATCGTGGCTCTGGTACTCAGGCAACAATTCCTGTCACTGCAGGGGCACCGAAAGTTTACTCACCGTACCTTCAGGCTGCTCATTCTTTCAAGTTAATTTTAGATGTATGGAAATACACTATCAAATAAAAGCACATTAACTGTGCACATTAGTTTGTAACTAAAGTGTGAAGCAGAACAGAAATGTCAGACTTTTAATTGTATTACACGCATTTTGTAGCTTTTCCTGCTGATAAAGAGCTCCTGCGGCCATTCATCCTGCATTAAAGTAATGAGATAATAGATTTCTATAAGTTTACACATTTACTTCTTAAAATTTAAGCCCAAAGAGTCGCAGTGACAGATTTCTTTCTGTTGAAATGCCGATTACTCAGGGATTAAATGTGTAGTTAAACCTCTGTACACTGACAGAAAGGGCAGTTTCAAACTTTAATCTTACTCAAATCAGTTTGACACCCCTGATCTGTAGTGTGGACTTAGTCAATATTATTAAAATCTCATACAGGTAATTTGGCTGCAGTGACAAACAGAAACATGAATTAACTAGTAGTAGGTTGGACATCGTTCTGTGATCTAACATTAAATTACACCAAAGGAATCTCTGATTCCAGTAGGGAAAAATGTTTTTGTGAAATCAAGGAGTGGACGATATAGGAAGAAACGCGGACTGTCGTATCGATGCTTCCTGTTAGACGCTGCAGTTAAAAGTGTCAGTAAATAAAAATCCTTCATCCTTCTTTTCCAATAAGCTGCTCTCAGTGATGACACACTTCCTAAGTAACATAACCTTAAAACCCTCCAGGAGATGCACAGTATTTTCACGTAATAAAACAAAAATATATTTCTACCTCACATGTTGTGCCTTGTAACCAGCTACCACATAACCACATCAATAATTTCCATCCCCTGTTTGCTGCTCCTCTCATATGGAGTGCCGAAAGTGAGAGCACCTTGCAACGCTTGAAGTCCTTTGTTTACATTTGGGTCACACATCACCAGCTCCTCGTATCACCTCCACGATTGATGATTTCACTCAGGAAATCATCAATCGTGACAATAAGGAGAATGATGTGCTGTGTTTAAAGGGGTGAAAATTTTATTTTGAAGAGTAGTATTGGACGCTTATATGGCCCCACACTTTGAATAATGTCTGGCTTTAACAGGAGGAAAAAGTAGACACAGTTTGTTGTTTTGAAAGTTCAAATGCTGTTATAGTTCTGCAGGACTCGCACAGCACTTTGAGCTGAGCTGGAGTTAAGCGTGTCCAGTATGACTGAGTGTGTGTTGTTTCTGCAGAGCCACAGTCTGGTGGAGGAGCCCAGTTGTTGGGAGCTGCTGACGGACTGCAAACGACGTGGAGTCGACTTGCTCTACTCGAACATGGAGCTCCTTTTACCTCTGCCGCTCACACATCTGACTACCTCTACCCGCAACCCAGAGCAGTGCGCTTCTGTATCGCAAGACCAGCCTTCTGCCAGTCCGAAAGAGCAACCGTCATCCACGCTGCTATCGACAGAGTCAGCTGATTGCTCAGACAGCAACAGTCCAGTCAAAATGTCTAACAGGATGAGGAAGAACAAGAGGAGACACCATCTACCTGACCAAGCTGGAGCTAACTCTGACTCAGACTCAGAAGATAGATTTCTTTCTCTCTGTAAGCCTCAGAACGCTCCTCAGGCCAAAGAGAACGTCAAAGCTTCAGAAAGGGCTAAAAGGAAGCCGCTGACTCCTGAGGAGCGCTTAAAAAGCCTCCCAGTGTCACAGTGTCTGGAATCAATAGCAGACTTCTTAGACAGCATGTCCTACATGGACTCGTTGCTCGACAGGGCTGACAGTCACAGAGGTCTGTCATCTGTAAGTGTGGTCATAAAAGATGGGATGACAGACGAGTCAAGTGTGGAGGCTGAAAGAGGGAGCTCGATGACAGCAACTGGCCTGGAGATCCAGGCGGCGGTCGAGGCTCTGAGCTTCCGCAAGTTCCGGGTATCAGCAGAGGAGGCTTTGGAGAGAACACGACAGCTGGAAGGGGAGCTGGCCAAAGAGGCTGCAGCAGAGCTCAGCCTCCCCGTGGCTGCTCATCGTGAATGTTTCAGCTTCACACAGGACGGGCCCTCAGAGCCACAGTGAGTTTGGACCCCGAGAAAATGCCACGTTGCCCAACAAACGTGTAAAAGTAGTTTCAATGGTTTTAGCTGACGTTGATGTCCGGTGTTGCTTTCCAGGTTGGTCGAGCGGAGGAGAGAAGTGATGGAGAGTCTGATGCTGAAAGGAGTGTTTGGTACACTTGGCAACAGTCCACCAGCTGCTCTGGACTATTTACCAATCATGCGCTGCATCTGCAGATCCGAGAAGCTTAAGGAGCAAGGCAAAGTTAAGCGAAGGTGAGGACAGAATTGCTGCTCCTTCAGCCGGTCAGCGGTGGCGGGTTTGGATTTGAACCGTTGGCAGGATGTGGTAAAGATGACGGCGGTGGTAGTGAGGTTTCATTTTGTCACATTTGAATATGAGGCTACAAATAAATAAAATAAAACGTGGTGCATTAATGCAATTCATTTATATGAGTCCACAGATAATGCTGAGCTGTTTATTTTCTGCCTCCAGGTTTCTGCACTACCTCGACGCGATCCACTTGGGTCTCGAAAAAAGGACTCTACAGCTGCTCGCTGAAGATTTCCCCTAAAACAACAAAGACGACCAGACTGGACTCCACAGTCACACACAGGCCTTCAATAAGTACTCTCTGGCTCTCAGAAGGACTGGTGTACAGATCTAAATAAGTGTGTGTCATCCTCTGAGATGGTGACAGAGCACACGGTCAGAGGCGTGTGAGCACAGAGGACCGCTTCCACATTGGTACCAACATAGAGGCGACTGAATAGTAAAGATTTAATCTGAGCTAAAGGACGGACAACTAACTAACCTCACTTGTGTCATCTTTTGGTGCTCTAAAAACTAAAATTTTACAATTTTGTCATCTTTATATTTTTGTACAGTAGTGCTCTATAGGGATGCGTATCGGTGGTTTTTATTTTGCAAAGTGCTGTTTTTATGAAGTAAAAAATTTTTTCTTCTTCTTCTTACTAAGCCCCTGGGGTCCCTCGTGTGTGGGTGTGTGCAAAATATAATTTGTAAGTTACTGAATTGAAGTGCACATGCATGTCTGGCAGCTTCAGATGTCTGCAGCCAGCACATCTTTCTGCACAATAACTTACAATTAAAGGAATGAAGAAAAAAAAAAAAAACTTCACGGGCTCCATGCTTTACACCACATGTAAGAGATTAACATGTAAAATAAATCTTGCTTCTGTATTTGTGTAAATTGTCACTGATTTATTTCTTTTATTATTTTTTTGGTTCATACAGTTAATAAAGACGTGCAGCTCTTGATCCAAAGCTTACTGTGACATCTTCAGTCATTTTGCTGTGTTTAATGCTTTAAATATGGACACTTTCTTCACCACAGTGGGGATTTCCTTACACAGCAATAAACGTTTATCATCCAAACAAGCCTAATGGTGTCATAAATCTGCTAAATTTAACAGGCTTCCGTGTAAATTGGCAGCGCGCTCGCATCTGCGCGGCGGGCAGACCGGTTTGTGGTTAGTTTCCTCTTTACCTTCATCACAGAGAGCAGCAGGGGTGCTCTGTGCACAAAGGTGCATTGTTTTTAAAAAAAAAAAAAAAAAAAAAATCAAAGGGAGCACCCTCTGTGACAAGCTCGCAGCTGGACGCGCTCCAGAGGGAGGAGGGTGGAGGTCCGCTTCGCGCTGAGGCATCCAAAACTCTTCTGTCGCAAGTTCCACTTTTTCTTTCTTTTTAAATTTTTTTTCTTAGTCGCCTTTTGTTGTTTGTCGCACCATGTGACCGCCACGCTCAAGTTCAACCGCGGGATCCATCAGTGTATGAGCCTGACTGTGCAGAGAAATGGCAAACCGTGAGCGGAACAAAAAGATTTTACTGGAACTGGTGAAACAGTCAGACAACAGCCGGTGCGCTGACTGCGGCGAGCCCGGTAAGCAAATATATAAACGTTGGTACGTTTGTTATCGAAATAAAGTGAGGCGCGGATCCGAATTTGATGTGCGGGTACTACTCAGAGGCCTCGAGATGTTCAGATTTGATTTATTTTCATGCAGTTTAACCGGTTTGTTAATGTTATTTATGAGGCTTGAAAAGACTGTTGCTCTGCGTGAACGCGTGCACCCTGAAGCATGTCCGTCACGGCTAAAGCTTGGTGATGGGCTGACATTGAGGGGCTGAAAAGGGTTTCCTGTTTTTGAACTTGAAAACTTAATACTTAAAAACTCAAAAGTCACTTTCCCGGGCATAGATGAGGCCTAATTGTGAACTAAACATTTACAGATTTCAGTGGAAATCTTAAATGATTGATTAGATTTTTTATATGTTCTTAACCTCCTAATAGAGTGGCGGGAAGAAGTATTTATCTGAGTCATGTCTCTTCTTCTCACCTCTCCCAGAACCGGACTGGGCCTCCTACAAGTTGGGGATTTTTGTGTGTCTGAACTGCTCCGGGATCCACCGCAGCCTGTCCAGCCATGTCAAATCTATCAGGCTGGACTTCTGGGAGGACAAACTAGTAGAGGTGATCACTGTTTTATCAGTCACCCACCTCTATTTGTGCTGTATCAGACTGTGTCTGTGTGTAATCCTAATGTGTGTGTGTGTGTGTTTATTCTGGGGGGTGGAAGTTCATGGAATCCAATGGCAATGCCAGGGCCCAGGCTCAATATGAGAAAGCTGTTCCACCATACTACTATCGACCCCAGCGGGAAGACTGCAAGTAGGTCTTTTCCACGATGATGATATTTACCAGCCTCTGTCGCCATGGCAGAATCCTTTATGTGTAATACCAGACTGCTGACAAGGCAGAGCCACAAAGTAGAGAAGTGAGAGCTTCTGGCTGTAGAAGTGAAATGTAGATGAATTTCTGCTGCTAAATCAAGCTTCAATGATTCAGGTTTTTGTAAGAACACATTGCTATTGAACAGTGAATGCTTTTATATTTTCACTTTGATCCACAGTATCCTCAGGGAGCAGTGGATCCGTGCTAAATACGAGAGGAAGGAGTTCACAGGAGAGACCAAGTATCCACCGCTTCCATACACCACAGGTGACTTTTTTAACGATTTACTTATGAACTCTTTGGGGCTCACATTCTTGTCAGTATCGGGGTAAAGGAAAACCTGTTCTTTGCATGCAGAACTGTGCCAGAAAAACCCGTTCTTTGCACAATGAACCATCCAGGAAGTGAAATCTAGCCACTGTCTCTTTGAGCAACCAGAAGGTTTTCATTTTAAGTGAAACCTTTTTTCTTATTCCCCTGTGACTCTCTTGGATTCATACTAGGGTTCTATGAAGGAATACTGTTGAAGAAAGGCAAAGACAACACACAGTTTCTGAAGAGAAAGTTCGTGCTGTCGGAGAGAGAATTCACCCTGAGCTACTACAACAAAGAAGATGTGAGTTCCCTGCAGCTTTGACACAGTTACACCACCCGCTAGAACATGAATCACCAAGAGCGATGACCCTTAAATACTGCAAGATGTGTAGTTATTATGGCATAATCATTGCTTGTGTTGAAGAAATTAGATCTTGTATCTGAGCTCTTTGTTTATCTTTTGCACACACAGCTTCAAATGTTTCTTCAAAGATCTATTGTAAGCAGAAAAGCCACCTTAGAATCAGTCAATCAGTTTCCTATAGCTTCACATACACCAGCAACTATAAAGGCAACGGTCACCATTTACTGGAGGAAATTCAGCTAATTTGGTTTTAGTTTTACCGCTAAAGGTCAAACAAGGAGATTTTTGGTACTCGTCCACAGATGCTTATCAGATTATCAGGTTATTACCATAATCAGCCATCTGCCATGGCCAGCTGAGGTGAAAGGAGGGAAATGGGATAAAAGACACACTGTGGAAGCAATAGTCTTATCTTAGGATTTATTTGACTAATTTCACTTCGATATATGGTGGATGTTTCCATCTGAAATTCATAAACTTGGATGGCTCACAACAAGATAACGGCAGCAATAATAAGAAGTTGCACACATGAAGTGTCCCTTACACATTACGGGGCCTTATCTATATTATTTGCATCTGCATTGAATCCATGTGGAGCCTATGACATAAGCCTATTCAACTGGTCAACGCCACAGATAAACCTGAGCAGCTGTGATAATGGCGACATGCTGTTACATTTCTAGAGAGGAGCGTGTCCGGTTAAGGCGTAGAGTTTCAGAAGAGTTTTAATGCAATTCGTTTCACTATAGCTCTCATAAACGTAAAAGAAAGTTAAAAAAGAACTAGAGGAAAAGTGAGAAGATCACTAAAGTAATTTGGATTCATCCTCTGGGCATCATGAATGTCTGTGCTCCAACTGATGCTGAGCAGTTTCGATCTAAGTGACATTGAGCCAGTTTTTCCAGCAACAACAGCTGTATAAACTGGATGCCTTCCTGTTATGCCTCCCTCTGGGCTTCAACCAGGGATCCTTCACTTTTTATGCGCCTGTGGTAATCACCACTTGCAGCCAGCATGGCTCAGACAAGTGTAAAAACAGCAGCACAAAGCCTCCAAATCTGAACTGCCCTTGTGTATTTGTTACAGGAGTCTAAAGGCCCCAAAGCTGTAATATCCATCAAGGACCTGAACGCCACCTTTCAGCCAGAGAAGATCGGCCATCCTAACGGACTGCAGATCACCTACCAAGACGGGGATCACACCAGGAACCTCTACGTTTATCATGAGCGTTCTGAAGTCAGTCGACATGATCGTCTATAGCATCAATATTAACACCTGGTAGGTCTCATATACTTGTTTTGAGGTTCTAATAGAATCTCAAAGTTTTTGTTTTTGCTTTACTTCAGGAAATAGTCACATGGTACAACGTGATTCGAGCCGCTCGCTATGCGTACTTGAAGACGGCCTACCCGACAGGAAGCGATGAAGAAGTAAGTGTCAAACTATTTCATTTTAAGCCAGCTGTATGTCAGTTTTTAGCTTGTATATTTTAGTATTTGACATGTTTACTGTCTTGTGTCTTCATCAGCTGTTACCAATGATAACAAGAAACTACCTCAAAGAGGGTTACATGGAAAAGACGGGGCCTATGGTGAGCTCACTGAAGTCACTCGAGCGTCATTTGCACGCCTATATTATTTCTCTTTTACTTTGATTTTTACTCACACTCACCAGCAAACTTGTTTGTGACTACATTATGTGTGATCAGTACATCTGAATGTGTTTCTGTTCCTCTTTTAGACTCTGACTCACATGTGCGTGCAGCTCGAATCTTTTTTCTTTTTTAAGAATCAGTTTGTGCGATAGGAGGTTTTGAGGAAATGAAGTCTGATGAGCACATTTTTCAAATGCACATTTTATTTTTGAAATCAAATGCTTTTTATTTTATTTTGTACGCAGCAAACAGAGTCATTCAAAAGGAGGTGGTTCATTTTAGACTCTCAAAACAGGAAGTTGCTCTACTTCAAAGGCCATCTGGTGAGGACACTACCTCTTTTTTCCATCTCACTCTAACCCCACACTGTACACCTATGAAGTATGTGAGTCAAGTGCTTTTTCTTGTTGTAGGATGCAGAGGAGCTAGGGGCCATTTTTATCGGCACAGAGTGCAAAGGTTACTCGGTTAGGGAGTGTGTCCCGCTGAACGCCCGGGGAAACAAGTGGAAGTGCGGATTGATGGTGGAAACGCCCGAGCGACAGTTCGTCTTCATGTGCGAGCAGGAGAGGGACCAGAGGGAGTGGCTGGAAGCGCTCAGGAAGGTTTTGTCCAGACCCATGTCACCCCAGGATTATACCAGTAAGCAAGACTTCAGTGTGCTTTAAATATGCTGGTGCCCAATTTTCCATATTATTTTTCTTTGTATTCAAAGGAAAACTTGAACTCCATTAACTAAATACCATACATGGCCACTATTTAATCCTCCACAGGCACAACCCATAACCATCACCCCATTTTACAGAAACGTTTGGACACTGTGGAAATTATCAGTAAAAGCAGAATGACATATTTTGCACAAATTTAAAATCTTATCTCTTATCTATGATGTTGAAACTGGGAAAATGTGTTGGGTTTTGCTCATTTTGAATTTAATGGCAGGAGCACATTTTAAAAAAAGTTGGGCGAGGGGGATTAAATAACTTGAAAAAGTTGTGTAATGCTGTAAAACAAACATCTGATGGAGAGTGATGACAGTAAATAGTTTAAAATACTATTTATTGTCTATTTAATCCATTACTGACCATTTAATCCAGGGGTGGGCAACTCCAGGCCTCGAGGGCCGGAGTCCTGCAGGTTTTAGATCTCACCTTGGGTCAACACACCTGAATCACATGATTAGTTCATTACCAGGCCTCTGGAGAACTTCAGGACATTTTGAGGAGCTAATTTAGCCATTTAAAATCAGCTGTGTTGGTTCAAGGACACATCTAAAACCTGCAGGACACTGGCCCTCGAGGCCTGGAATTGCACACCGCTGATTTAATCCATCATTGGGATTGTTTCCAGTCCCTATAAGGCAGGGGTGGACAACTCCAGGCCTCGAGGGCCAGTGTGGCTGAAAACCTATATTGCATGACCATTATCTTTAGGTCCAGTCATGATTCTGGTCGCGCTTTATGGTTTTCTCACTGCTGTGCACAAAAATGCAATTTTGCCTTTTTCCTTTTAGATTAGATTAGATTAGATAGAACTTTATTAATCCCTCGGGTGGGTTCCTCTGGGAAATTCGATTTCCAAAAAAGCACAGCACCGACAGAAGTTACAGAGTTATACACACACACATATATATAAATACAGAGACAATATAAATAAAATATACGAAGGGGATAAATAGAATAAATAGGAATAAAAATAAAAATACAAGTGAATTGCACATTTCAAGTATTGAGTCTATTGCACCGTTGACTATTTACAAAAGTATTGCACAAAAGGTATTGCACAGTGAGGTGAAGAGGCACTACAGCTTGCTTGTTCCCCCCTCCTTTGTCCTCCTGTTTCCTCTCCCCTCCAGAGAGGAGTTAAACAGTTTGATGGCGTGTGGGACAAAGGAGTTTTTAAGTCTGTTAGTTCTTGTCTTTGGGAGAAGCAACCTGTCACTGAACAGACTCTTCTGATTGTTTATGGCCGTGTGCAGAGGATGCCCAGCATTGTCCATAATGTCCATCAGTTTCTTTAATGTCCTTTTCTCTGCCACTGTCACCAGAGTGTCCAGCTTCATGCCGACCACAGAGCTAGCCTTCCTGATCAGTTTCTCCAGCCTGCATGAGTCCTTCTTTGCTGTGCTGCTCCCCCAGCACACCACAGCATAGAAAAGTACTCCAGCAACCACTGACTGATAAAACATCCTCAGGAGCTTCCTGCAGATGTTAAAAGACCTCAGCCTCCTGAGGAAGTACAGTCGGCTTTGGGCTTTTTTATACAGGTGCTCTGTGTTGCATGACCAGTCCAGTTTATTGTCCACCCACAGCCCGAGGTACTTGTACTTGTTGACCACCTCCACCTCCTCCCCCTCTATCTGAACCGGCAGTGGACCTTCTCTGGACCTCCCGAAGTCCACAACCAGTTCCTTAGTCTTTGAGGTGTTGAGTTGCAGGTGGTTTGTGTGACTCCATGCGACAAAGTTCCTCACCAGGCTTCTGTACTCCTCTTCCTGATCATCCCAGATACACCCCATGATGGCTGTGTCGTCTGCAAACTTCTGAATGTGGCATAATTCAGAGTTGTAGCAGAAGTCAGAGGTGTACAGGGTGAAGAGAAGAGGGGACAGCACAGTTCCCTGTGGTGCTCCTGTGCTGCTGACCACTGTGTCAGACGTGATGTCCTTCAGCCTGACGTACTGTGGTCTGTCGGTGAGGTAGTCGGAGATCCAAGCCACCAGGCAGGGGTCCACCTCCATCCTGTTCAGTTTTTCTTGAAGCATACAGGGCCGGATGGTATTAAAGGCACTGGAAAAGTCAAGAAACAGGATCCTGACCGTGCCTTTTCCCCCATCCAGGTGTGAGTGGGCTCTGTGTAGGAGGTACAGGATGGCATCCTCCACTCCGACACCCGCCTTGTATGCAAACTGTAGTGGGTCCTGGGCATGTTGTACCTGTGGTCGGAGGAGGTTGAGGAAGAGCCGCTCTAGAGTCTTCATAAGATGTGACGTCAGTGCCACCGGTCGGAAGTCATTCAGCTCATTGGGCCGGTTCTTTTTGGGGACCGGGACGATGCAGGATGTCTTCCATAGGGCGGGCACTCTCCCCAGTCGCAGACTGAGGTTGAAGACTCGTTGTAGCGGCTCCCCAAGTTCAGCAGCACACGCCTTAAGCATCCTAGGACACACCTTGTCTGGGCCTGCTGCCTTTCTGGGGCGAAGCTTCCTCAGTTGTCTCCTGACCTGATCCACTGTGACACTGGGAGATGTTTGGGAAGAGGGGAGGGGGGGAGATGTCTTGCTGCTGAGAGAGGGATTGGAGGAGGGGGGTGTCATGGTGTCAGGAAGGGGGGGAAGCGAGGGAGGTAGGAGAGTGGGGATTGGACTCTGTAGTGAAGGTGAGGGTGGGGGGGTTGTGGGCTGGTCAAACCTGTTGAAGAAGTTGTTGAGTTCGTTTGCCTTCTCCACAGTCCCCCCCACTGTGCTTTTCTTGGTGTTGTGGCCTGTGATGGTTTTCACACCATTCCAGACCTCCCTCATATTGTTCCTCTCCAACTTCTGCTCCACCTTCCTCCTGTAGGTGTCCTTTGCTTCCCTCAGGCAGCGTTTCACCTCCCGCTGTGCTGCCTTCATCTCCTCCTTCACTTTGCTCCTGAAAGCCTTCTTCTTCATGTTGAGGACAGCTTTGACTTCCTGTGTTACCCATGGTTTGTTATTAGGATAACACCGTACCGTCTTAGCAGGGGCGACCGTGTCCACACAAAAGTTGTACTTTGTGAAGAAAAAAAATTTTATACTTCAGGAACATTGCCACCTTCTCTGGACCTTAGTTTTTTAAGGCATCACTCACCCAGGCCTAGAGACCGATTGGCCAACCAATGGTCACTAGGGAAAAATGTGTATCCCCTCCCTGATTGGCGAGTAGTTGCTAGGTGACACACTCACAATGAAGGATCTGCACTAAAAATCTCTTCATGATTGTTCTGGTTGCTAGCACATGGACTTGCAGGGATGACATTTTGTTTGATAAGTGTTGCTAACTACTGGCTGAGCTGCAGTGAAACTTAAAAAAGTGCAACACAAACTGGAAATGGAGAACTTTCACTTTCAAAAATTCCAGCTTTACTGCTTCAACCAGTTCCATTACAGTAGTGCAACCTTTACTCTGAAGGTGAAGGGTCTCCGTTCAAAAGCTTGCATCTCTGTTGGTATGGAGGCACATCAGTGTCCATGGAATTGGTAGCTTGCGCATCTAGAAAGGCAGCATTAATGCTGAAAATACATACAGGTTTTAGAGCAGGGGTGGGGGAACTCCAGGCCTAAATGGCCAGTGTCCTGCAGGCTTTAGATATCACCCTGGTCAACACACCTGACCACCCTTGAGGCTTGGACTTCCCCCACCCCTGTTTTAGTGCAACACATGCTCCCATCCAGTATGCTAAACCACATACTGCTCAGTTTAAAGATTCATTATCTATTGTGTTCTACTGTGAATAAAATATGTGTTTAAGTTGATATTTCCAAATCATTTGAATCTGTTTTTATTTATATTTCACACAGCACACTCCCATCTACTTTTTTAACTAGGGTTATATTTGGTTTCAATGAAGGAACCTTGACATGTATTTACTTAAGATATAGTGTGCAGCAGCAAGACACATGCTGTCTGTAGCTGTTTCTGTCTGTCCGAGAAGAGGCAGAGAGAAAAAAAGCATCTTGTGTTATCACAGTTACAGTATGTATTTTTGGCCTTGTTTAGCACATTCAGATATGGTGTTGGTACGTTTTTAGGTAATATTTTAAGCCCTTAGTTGGCATGCTTATCCTCTAAATGTAGCTCGTAACAGTGCAAAAGCAAAGTGCCTCAAGCAATCTGGCCTCCCTGCTACAGCTTTAATATACATATGTAATCATTTATAGAAAGCTGTAGTAGCTGATCGTTAGTGTGTTAAGCTCTAATGATATTCTTTCTCATTCCAGCTGAAGCCGTCATGAAGTATAAGCGATGATCGATGAAGCTGCGAGCGAGAGAACAGACCTGCTGTCGGCTGCACTGACTCTCAGTACTGACTGATTCATGCTGTGCAGAGCATTAAAAGGCTTCAGTACGCTCACTTCAACTGACACTGTTTCTAATGCTAAAATAAGGCCTCACATGTGTTTATCATTATACATAAAATGCATTCTGCTGTTAAACACCTGATCAGCATTGATATATCACTGGGTACACCCATGCTGTATATGAATGTATTTCAAAATTTTAATAAATTTATTTTGGATATTTAATGAGTGGATACATTTATATTTGAAAGTGAAGATGCTACATGACACTATGGCCACAAAATAAATGTCTTTTTTTTTGAATGGTGTCTTTTTTGCAAGGTTTTTTTTCCCATGTGCAGACAAATTGCAAACACTTATTAGAAATGATGCTAATGAATCAAGATTATGTCACAATATCACAGCTTTTTAAATTAATGCCATTTTGGTGTTTGCTCTTTCTTGTTCCTCAATTATTTTTTATTTATTTATTTTTTAACTGAAAAATTTCTCATGCTGCCTTTAGGGGTCGCCAAAGCGGACCATCTGCATCCATCTCTGTCACACCAACTATGTGCATGTCTTCCTTCACTGCATCCATCCAATGAAAATTTGAACATGAGCTCGAAAACAAAATAACGTTTATAAAACATTATTTGACTTGATGCTTCCATAAACACCCTGAATGTGGAAGAACATGGCTGGATGGAAAACCTCAGCACTGATATAACAGGCTGCCTGACAGAAACTACGATGCC
This sequence comes from Rhamphochromis sp. 'chilingali', assembly GCF_963969265.1. NCBI lineage: Eukaryota > Metazoa > Chordata > Actinopteri > Cichliformes > Cichlidae > Rhamphochromis > Rhamphochromis sp. 'chilingali'. The sequence goes on along the minus strand of NC_137942.1, from coordinate 18,127,773 downwards.
TTGGCATGAAAACACTTCATCCAGCTTTGTCCATATATCCTGTTTTGGGGAAAATAGTAGCTGAGCTGTTTAACGTGTAAAGCTGTTCACAAAAGGTAAGAAATATAGATATCATTATAAAGCAGTCATCAACCACATAAAACCAGGTATATTGTTTGCTGCTTGTTTTAGTAAAGTTTTAATTTTTAATATTTTATTTGGACAGGCAGGAGACGCCAAATCATTGCACTTCCACGTTTTAAATCCAGGGAGCAGCACAGAGTGTTTTCTTTTCATGTTTTTAAAATTTCTGGTGCGCGTTTTGTCCTGTCTGGCTTGCCGTAGATACCCGGTCTTGTAGGTCGGGCATGCCCGTGAACCATCCACTGCGAAATCCTCTGCCAGCGCCTTCAAGAGAGCGATTAACGTGCGCTTACAGAGATATGTGACACATACTGCATTAAACGTTGTCTTTCTGTCCAGCGGATAAGCAATAAGTTCAGCAGAAGCGTGCGGAAAATTGCGAGCAGGACCCGAAAAGTGTCCGTCCGTTTTGTCCTACAAAGGCGCGGAGTGTTTGACAGCGGCAGGGCCCAACGGTAGTTAACTGCCTAAGGAGGAGGACGGCATCCAGAGGTCTACATGAAACAATAAAGACGGTCCTCTGTGCAGGAAAACAAGTGCCAACATGAGGAAGGACGTGAGGATACTCCTTGTAGGGGAGCGTAAGTAGCAACTTCTTTAATCTTCACTAGCTAATATGCTAGTAGCTACAGCTACTTTGTATCAGTTACATATCGTGTGATGAGCTGCGAGGGTCAGCGGAATAGCTTCATTGTCCCACAGAGCTTGATAATCACACACTTCGACTGGTCCTGTTATTAGAATAAATAGCAGGCTTTGTTTATGTCGAGCGGCCAAATCATTATCACATGGTGCATGACAGCTGCCTTATCAGGTCTTACATGCACTGCTCGGCTCGCTGCTTCTTATTTGAAGGGAAAATATGAGCCAAACAGTCCAGTTTGGAGTATGGACATCACTTTAACTATTTTATGTTGATATCTGTAGAAAATGTTTGTGTACCATTTTTTGGCTTGTGAGTCATTCTCAAAGTATGTGTAATGGGATTCAGGGAGAGTCTGAAACCATGCATGTGTAACCGGTGTGATTCTGCGTTGTGTCTGATAAAAAAGGTAAAAGAAAGAAAGACCTCCAAGTAAATAATTTGCCCACTCCAGCTCCTCTCCCACAGGGGAATTGTAGAAAAAGGGCAGAGGCAAAAGGGGTACACTGTATTTATAGTATTGCACCAAAGAAGAAGAAAAGAATGAGGAGGGGCTCTAACTGATAATGAACACAACTACAGGCTTGGAGGTCCTAAAAGTCAGGTATAAAAGGAGAAGTTTGGGGGTTTAGAACACATTTTGTGTAATTATAACAATGTTATTTATGACTCTGTTACACATGCACAAACAGAACAATTACAAGTCAGTGAGGGTGGTTTAACATATTATTGTAGTATTTGTTAACATGATAGTGATCTGAAGGCAAACCTCTGTGTGTTCTAAAGAGTCCTAAAACAGAATATCAATACTACAGATTAGATGTGATACAAGTATTTGTATTTTAAAAAAAAACAAAAAAAACTACAGTTGCTTTAATTGGTTAATTACTGTAATTTGGCTTATCGGAGTCAAGCGATGAGGATTTAGGAGGATGTAAACGGAGTTTATTAACTAAAGTGCTCTTAATTGGAATACAGCCTTGGTAAGCAAAGCAGAGAAGTAATTAAGTGGTAATAAACACCCCCAGACATCGCAGGGTATAATAAATATGTGAATCATGATTTTTTTTTTGGGCCTCTTTAATTGTATTTTTGTAGGTGACATATTCTGATAGTTCTGTATTATTAAGTGATTGAAGGGCTATTGTGCCGATTAGATGGTGTAAGAGTGTCTGAAAGTTTGAGCTGTGACAAAGATCACAGGAATTCAAAGACTTCTGGGAAAACCCTGAAGTTAAGGTCATTCTGTGGTATAAAAAGTTTTGTTGGCTTAAGATAACATAACACATGATAAGATAAGGTAAGAAATACTTTATTCATTTCAAAAGTTGGGAAGTTCTTGTTGAAATGAAACAGTCGATAGTAAAATAGTTTGAATAAACAGAATAAATATTTAAGCTTGTTTAAAAAAAATACAGGAATTATAAAGAAATTTCACATAAAAACTACACAAGAGAAAGAGGGTGAAAGAATCTAAACGCACTGCTATTACAAAAACCTTTATCTCTTATTAAAAAAATATTAACATCTATGTAGTACAATTAGGGCTGCCACAAACGATTATTTTGATAGTCGACTAGTCACCGATTATTTCTGCGATTAGTCGACTAATCAGATCATCATCCATTGGACGTAAAACTACAGCTTATTGCACCAGCAGAATCTGCTCTTATAACTATCATTAGCTTACAGCTTTAAGTGTTTAAGGTCTGTGCTAACTAAAAATAAAGACAAGATGATAGTTTATTAAATTTTAATGAAATTTGCAGATTGTTTCGGTGAAGTTTAATAAACTCCTTGCTATCTAAAATATAACAGGACAGCTGTGTAAAAACTATAACTTTAATCTCAGACAAACTGATTTACTCAGGAACAAATAAAATACTAAAAAAAAGCCAAACAATAACATTTTAAGTTATCTAAGTGACTCATATATATATTTAACCTGAGTAGCGAAAGACGGCGGTGGGTTTGAAAACGATTTGCGGGGAGTCCGGTGTTCTCACGGCGCTAGTGAGCCTAGCCCCCGGCTCGCTAACGAGCTAGTGGGTAACAGATGTCTCCGAAAACGTCGGAGCGCTTTTGAAAATATGTGGTGTCCTGATAAACTGAGCAGATATTTGAGGTTTACACAGCTACATTCTCGCCTGAAAATATGTTAAACGTTTATTTTGTGACCCAGAAAGAATAATAAGAGTAACATTAAAACTAACTAGCTGCCGCCATTGTTGGAAACTGCGCTGGGCCGCGCTATGAATTCTGGGACACAGCTGCTTCTTCTTCTTCTTCTTCGGGGTTTAACGGTAGCTGACATCCTTGTACATGCAATGCTGCCATCTTCTGTTTCAGTCCGTTATTACACTCTTAAATCCTGCCACTTATTCCTGCGTCTTTTGTGATCTTACAAAGCTTCAAACGACGCGTCGACTATTAAATCAGTCGTCGACGATTTTGATAGTCGACGTAATCGTGACTAGTCGACAAATCGTGGCAGCCCTAAGTACAATGAAGCAAAATATCTTATTTAATAAGTCAAAATAAAATATAGTTTAATACATTTAGCAAGAAAAAAACTACAGCAAATGAAAATGTTAATGTTCACTGTTTGTCAAATGTTATTTCTTTGTCTTGTAAAATGGTTCACGTAAACTACCTGAAGCCCAAAGTGATCTCCTCACTTTACTCTTGTTTTTTTTTTTTTTTTGGACCCAGAGCTTCAGAACCGGGAAGCTTGAAGCAGAAGATATTAAATAAATCATCCATCCATCCATTTTTCTTCTGCTTAAACAATCAAGGTTCACCTTGCCTATTGCAGCATACATTGGACAGCTTGGCACACTGGCTGCTCATCTATCACAGTGCTTAAATAAATGATTTGAACTTTTATTTTGAAGAGCTGTTTGTTGACCAAATGTGCCAGTTTTACATGGCAGAGGATATTATGGGTAAACAGCTGCATGTTTACAGATCCTGACCTTTTGAAGGACTTTGAAATTACCTGTAAAGCCAGCATGTCCCACCCTGCGTGTTTCACAGTGTCTGTTTGTTCTCTTTTGAGCACACATGTTGACAGTACTATTTATATTCAAGTTGTGGCTCTTCAGGATGGCACACATTGCTACTTTAGGAGAGTTAGTGCTTAAGGAGGTGCAGCCAGAAAGCTACGTGCCAGCCTGTGTGTTATGAAGTTCAGGTTGTGAGATTAACTGTGAACACACCGAGAGGCAAGTGGCAGGGAAACGCAGGGCTGCAGTTTCAAATAATTGCAATTGACTGTTAACTTCTATAAAAATGAACAAATATAAAAAATATGCTGTCACAGGAATCAGCAGTGATGTCAGGGAAGTGGTAGCTTTGTCCAACTCACGATTCAAAAGTAAGTTTGCTGGAAAAAAGCAAATCGCCACATTTCCAAAGCTGTAAAACACTCATGCTTCAGGGTGTTTTGGCTTCATTTATTGCATTGTGGGATTCGACTAATCGTTCAGTCAACACATCATTTCACTCCCAGTCCTTAGATCTAGAGTTTGAGGTTTTTCTTGATAAATACTGCCTGTATTAACAAAATGGCAATGGCCACGTCCTGTGTGTGAGACAGATCATGTTGTTGTCGGCTGTTTACCTTGATTGTTATACCCGTACATTTATTTTTTATATTTTGTAAATGTGCAGCCTATCCCAGCGATCGTAGGGCGAGAGGTGGAGCAGACTCTGGACAAGTCTTCAGTGCATCACAGGGCTAACACAGAGAGACAGACAATAACAACTTAGAATCAGCAATTACCTTAACCCCACTAACTGCATGTCTCTGACTGTGGTTGGAAGCCAAAGTACTCAGAGAGAGCCCACACAGACACGAGGAGAAAATAGGGCTGTGCGACATGACCAAAATCTCATATCCCAATATAAGAATTCTATCGTCCCGATAACAATATAAATCACAAAAATGTAACATTTTCTGTAAATTCTGTGAATCTCGGGCAGCTCGACTTGCGGGAAGTGTTTCCAGCTGGGCGTCATGTAGCTGTTACCGTCGTTGTTGCTAACCACAACGCATAAAAACAGGCGCTTGTCCGTCTGTAGTGTGGTTATATTAAATATAAGAGAAAGAGAGAACTTTAAGGAAATTAATATAGCCACTCGTAAACAGCCTTTTTTGCGACACCACGAAACAAACGATAGCGTAAAATGAAACGATAGACCTTTTTATATCGTCATCCGATATATATCGTTATATCGAACAGCCCTAGGAGAAAATACAAACTCCATACAGAAAGGCTCCGGCCAGATTAACATACATGGAGTTTAACTCAGGAGCTTTTTTGCTGTGAGGCAACAGTGTGGACTACCACACCTTAACATCTTAAATCCTACTAAATCTACACTAATTTGAGTTTAAAACTACTCATTTACATGACTTTGCATGACTTTACTTTCATCATTTCTGGATGTTTTATTCACATAACAGTGTAGCTCTTTGACCTGCCTTTCCAGTGCAGGCCTATTTGCAGACTGCGTTACCTCTCGATGTTCTGGATTCACTGGATGGTGGCCTTTAGTGAGCGCTCAGCTGTGATCGGTGGCACTTGGCTGCAGCTCTTCAGCTGCTCTTATCTGTTCCTGTCATTTCACACATCACCAGGATCTGTCATGAAAATGGCAGAGCGTTTTTGCATGTTAATGACCCTGTTCTGTCTTTTTCTTGTTGTGCTCTACAGCTAAGGTGGGGAAGACGTCCCTGATTATGTCTTTAGTCAGTGAGGAGTTTCCAGATGAGGTATGTGTGATGAGGCACTGTGGTTATGGTTAAAAGCCTCCTTTTGAATGTTCACTGTTGACCGTCATTTTATCATTGTTTGACATCATTGTCCTGTTTTCCAGGTTCCACTCCGAGCTGAAGAGATCACCATCCCAGCCGATGTCACCCCGGAGAGGGTGCCCACACACATTGTGGACTACTCGGGTATCTCCCCCCTTTACACACAGTCTTTCAAACTGACACAAGAACAGTGTAGCTAATAAAAAAAAGCCCATTCAAATCCTTCCGATACAAGGAAGTATTGAGTGTTCAGCTGACATCATTTTGTGCGTGGCTGCACCTCTTATCTGTTCCACTGGGTTTCAAGATGTAGGTCATGAAAGTGTCTCCATTTTTATTTGAGAAAAACAAAGTGAGCACAAGAGGTGTTAGGTAACATAATACTGTACTAATTTTCCTTTTGCACAGAAGCAGAGCAGTCAGATGAGCAGCTGTATCAGGAAATATCAAAGGTCGGTGTTATTTCATTCTTGCTTTGCCCTGTTTGTGCTGCATATTGTTGATGTGTGCTTCATAATGTTGCTTTTTCTCTTCTTAGGCTAATGTGATCTGCATAGTTTACTCAGTCAACAACAAGAAGTCGATTGAGAAGGTGAGCCTGGTGTCAGCGTACTTATGTTTCATATTACTCTTGTTTGGCTCGACTTGCTTTTTCATCTCGACATAAGTTGGTTTCTTTGTAAGAAGTTGGCAAAAGCTGGTTGCTGTTATTATTTTACTGTCCATAAACAATCTTTAATGTTATCTTGGGGTGACGTCAGAGAAGAGTAATGGATGTAGTGAAGGAGGACATGCAGTGGTTGGTGTGACAGGGTGAGATGAAGGCGTCCCCTTAAGGGAGAAGCCAAAAGAAGAAGTTATTTACACTAAAGCTCACATTCATCCTTTCACACACACAAAAATGAAGCTGTTTTAGAATCAGAATCAGAATACTTCATTAATCCCATTTGAGATATACAGCACTACCTCCTGAGCCAGCAACAACTCCAATACCATTAAACACCACGGTGGTCACTGGCATCCCTCATAATAAAAGTCAGATCATATTTCACCAGGTAAAAGCTTTTAATGTGACACTGCGGCAGAAATGTTTGATTTGCACTTCCAGTAGCTTTTACTGGGATGGTTGCCATAGACACAGACTGAATTACTCTGCAAATATATTGCAGTACTTTCATCAGACTGGGTTACCTTTGTTATTCCAGGCATGTATTTAAATGAAAACCTTTGTGTTGGTGCTGCATGTTTGTCATTGTGTGTTCCTTCCCCAGGTGACGAGCCACTGGATTCCTCTCATAAACGACAGAACGGACAAAGACAGCAGGTGTGTACGTCAGCTAACGGTTATTTTTATCATCAGCTCATCTACCGACCGTTTTCTAACTTAACTTATTCAGTGTTTGGTCTATACAGTGTCAAAAATTGTAGTTTAATTTTTCTCTTCTTCCAACCAGAATAAACACGTTTACAGTTTTTTTTTTTTTTTTTTTTAATGAGGCTGGAAAATCCTTCCCTTTAGATATCTGCAACCAACTGCAGATTTTAAAGCAATGATTAAAACACATGATCTAATTAGCTTTAGTCTGATTTTCTGTTGATTGGCTGATTGTTGCTGCTCTGTAATAAATGGCTTCACTGCAGGGTGCCACTGATTCTTGTGGGGAACAAGTCAGACCTGGTGGAGCACAGCAGCATGGAGACCATCCTGCCAATCATGAATCAATACCAGGATATTGAGACGTGTGTAGAGGTAAAGCAAAAGTGATACAAACAGACACACACACTTGGACTCATACTATGATTGGGTCTATTGAGGCTGTTTGGAGGTCCCACTCAGTTAAATGTCAAAGTCTGATGAAACTGTTGAGAGCAGTGAAACTGCAAATAAAGTTTAAAAGGCTGATTGAAAATCCAATACTGGCAGAGTGTGTCAGAGTGAGACAACCTGTGCGGAGGACAGATTGACCCCCAGCTGCTCTTAGAGTGCAATCCAGATCCTGACTGCACATACACTCTGAGACCTGAATAGATTTATATTACCACGCTCCGGGGCCACGGCCTGCTGACTGACTGTGAATGTGCCGTGAGGCTCGGCTGTCATGGAGCGAGGGAATGGGAATCTGCCTCCCTCTGCGTTTATTCAAATTTCCCTCTGCCGCCTGCGACGGCTCAGTCCTGCCCTTCTGAGCTGGCTTAGTTACGAGGTTAAAAGAGGGACGCATGGTGGACGTGAGGGACAGCACATACACAGTGGGAACAGACTGGGGTCAGTCACTCTGCTATGAGAAATATGTGATCCTGTGAGGTGCTTAGATTTCAGATATAACTGTGTCAAAAATAAAAGCAGCAGCACAGTTTAAAGTACAGTCTTTATGAAGCTTTTTAGAAAATCATGTTTAAGATAAAAGTCTGCATTTACTCAACCCCCCCAAATGAGATGTTTTTAAGGGGAAATGATCAGAATTATTTGGACAGTAAGCTGCATTTTAAGTCAGTTTTTTATATGGACTGCAGTACCCCGTATAATGTTCAGAATTTCCATCCTTTAGTATTACCTACTTCATGCATTCAGCTTTTTTCTATTCATTTATTTTTTGTTTATTGGAAACCATTCATAACAACATGGTAACCTGAGCTGCACAGTGGGTCAGTGGTTAGCTCTGCTGCCTCACGGTTAGGGCTCTGGGTTCAAACCTCCGGCTAATGAAAAGCATGTTCTGTCAGCCATGCCTTCGTCATACCCATCATACTCTTGGAGAAGAGATTCTCAATCTCAAGAGTTTCACTTCCTGGTAAATAAAAGTTTAAAATAAGGCGGCCTGTTTTTCTCTCAGTGCTCTGCAAAAAACCTGAAGAATATCTCCGAGCTGTTCTACTACGCCCAGAAGGCCGTTCTCCACCCGACAGGACCCCTGTACTGCCCAGAGGAGAAGGAGGTGGGTTCTGACTTGTTGAACACAGGTAGCTTTAATGGAAATGTTGGTTTGCAGCTTTCAGAAACCTGGTGGAGTTACCTGTGGAAACTATGGGCAGCCGTGTCAATCTGTTGGCAACCAATCGCAAGGAAGTTTTAAGTGCATCCTCTTTGTGACCGATTTCAGCTGGCAACAAGTAGCAACCACTCACGAGCAGACTAGAAAAGATTTTTCACTAGGTCGTCAGGGATACACCGACCAGGCTGTAGGTCTGAGACGGCATTATCCTTTGATTACACTCGTCATAAACTCTGCAACTGTGCAAGAATCACCTAAATCTGTTCTTCATGTATTTTATCCTCACTGTGGCCTGTTTTTATGTTGGAGATCAAGAGTAAAGCTAAGGAAATAAGAAAAGCAGATTTAAATCTTGGTGCATCATAGAAGTGCATTTTGTCTCCTAAAAAATGGTTTTTCTCCTGTATTACAGCTGAAGCCTTCATGCATTAAGGCTTTAACCAGGATATTTAAAATCTCTGACCTGGACAATGACGGCACCCTTAATGACAGCGAGCTCAACTTCTTTCAGGTAATGTTTTCCTCTTTAATAACATCAGCGTCTGTTTGTTAGATTGTGAGTACTGAGACGGTGTAAGGTTCAGCGTTGGTCTGTTTGTATATGAGGAAAACAACCTGTAACGGGTTTAGGGAGATGGGCTTTGACATGAAACGATGTGCTCATAACAACACATGTCACAGCAGCAGCATCTGAAAACTGCATATATGTTGTGTATGCATGTAGAGAACATGCTTCAATACACCACTGGCACCCCAGGCGTTAGAGGACGTAAAGAACGTGGTCAGAAGAAACATGATGGATGGAGTCAAAGACAACGGGCTCACGCTCAAAGGTCGGACACTGCCCCGTTCTTCCTTTGTTTTTATGTGTTTCTCATACTTGGTGGCTTTGTGAACATAATTTGTACTGTCTGAATCACTTTTCTGAGTGTTCACCCTCTCTCTCAAATTGTGTCCACTTTTTTTCTTTTTTTTTTTTTAATTGCAGGCTTCCTCTTCCTGCACACCCTCTTCATACAGCGAGGTCGGCACGAGACCACATGGACCGTGCTGAGGAGGTTCGGTTATGACGATGACCTGGAGCTCACGCAGGAGTACCTGTTCCCCCTGTGAGTGCAGATTAGTTTGCATGTCACTTTGAGAGGTGTTCAATTTAAAGCAAGAAGTGGAGAAAAAAGCAGGTACCTGAATAAAACCAGAAAGCTGCAAATTCACCAAAACGTATGTTTTTGTTCCTTCTCTTTATACCAGGATAAAGATCCCTCCAGACTGCACCACGGAGCTTAACCACAACGCTTACCTCTTTCTTCAGAGTGTCTTTGACAAGCATGACAAAGTGAGTGGTCATGTTTGTTTTGTTTGTTTTTTCCCTTAGCACTTTTATTTCCATATTTACGACTAGATTTCAGCAAGATGAACCTTTCTGTGCTCAGTTGAGTTTGTGTGTGTTTGTCTCTGTGGTCTTCCAGGACAGAGACTGCGCGCTGTCGCCAGAGGAGGTGAAAGACTTGTTCAAAGTGTTTCCCTACATGCCCTGGGGTCCAGATGTAAACAACACAGTTTGCACTAATGAACAGGGATGGCTCACATACCAGGGATACCTCTCCCAGTGGACGTGAGTGTGCATATTGTTACGCATCTGTTTTAACTTCATGCACCCTGAAAAACTTCACGCTGGGACAGATTAACAGGCACTTCTCAGTCATGTAAAATCTTCTCACTTCTCTTCCTTTCCTTTGGTAGGTTAACAACATATCTGGATGTGCAGCGTAGTTTGGAGTACTTGGGCTACCTCGGCTACTCTATCATCTATGAGCAGGAATCCCAAGCGGCTGCAATTACAGGTAGGTAGAGGTGGGAAGTAATAAAGTACAGATGCTTTGTTACTGTACTTAAGTACAATTTTCAGGTATTTGTGTTTTACCTGAGTAGTTTTTTTGTTTTTTTACTCCCAACATTTTTAAATAAATATCTGTACTTTCTAGTCTTTACATTTTAAAAACAGGCTCATTACCTTTGGTTTTAACGCATTTGAGTTAATATTTTGTCACTGCAAACCTCCAAACATCAAACACGTTTGAGCCTAAACAGAAACGGATTAAAGGCAGCCCTGTTTGTTTATTAATCAGCAGAGGATGTCTCATAAAAAGAGATGACGCGTGCCAAAGTCAGGGGTTAAAGAGAGGGTGTTTTTATTGAATTATGTATTTATTGCCGCAACACTGGAACGACTCCAGGTGTCTGTAAGTTGTGGCTGCACTGCTTCGCATCTAGCTAGCTCTACTGATGAGGGAGAATAAAAGGAGTGGCAGGTAATTTCAAAAGCAGTGTTTTTATCAGCTCAACAAACATCAGCAAAATCACATATAGGGTCTGTACATGTGACATATATATTTTTAAATTATTATTGAAAAACATGCTGCAAATCAAACTGAGGTAGACTGTGCTTTTTAAAGGTTGCATGAAAATCCTCTGCAGGTTAGTGCAGGATAAACAGGTTAGTTTGCAGTACTGTGATGGATTTAGAGTTAAGTATAGCCTGTGACTGCTGCACAGTGGCTGTGGAGTCATAGTCAGAGTTAGGTTACATCAAGTGTAGCAGAGATTCATTTATGGAGTCCAATATAAAGACAGCATAAGCAGTGTACTGTCAGTGTAGAGGATGGAAATCAGCCAGGACAACTCGTGAAACATCTGCTGACATCTGGTTGAATTCAGTCGTGTCCATCCACAAAGAGCAGCAGGTCAGCTGATCACAGTCTGTACACGAAGAAAATTTACTGCAGCGCACAGTAGAAATCGTTGAGTTTTGATCCATTACTGCTGATTTTAGGGATCCTGCTGAATCCACTTTATCCCCTCATTGTGCTCATTTTCCTGTTTTGAGGCAAAGTCACCATCTACAATGTAGCCAACAGAAAATAGAGAGATGCATGTTTTTATTTTCCTTTTTTAATTTTTATTTTCCAAGCTGAGTATAATTAAATTGTATTCGCATGTATGTTATTTCATCATTATGTTAAAATAGCACAAGGTTCAGTTCACAAAAAAGAAACTTCCTCCAACGAGCTCATTTTACTTACCTTGAGTACATTTCAGATCCGGTTAAGTACAGAATCTCTGTACTTTTGCCAGCTTTGTATATTACTAATTGTATTATAAAGCTACAAGAAAAATGTTTCCTTTTCCTTCAGTGACCCGTAACAAGCGCATTGACCTGCAGAAGAAGCAGACCCAGCGCAGCGTCTTCCGCTGCAACGTTTTAGGAGCACGGGGCAGCGGGAAGAGCAGCTTCCTCCAAGCATTTCTCGGCAGGAACCTGCAGGTCAGTGGAAATCATTAACAGAAAGCCTGTTAAACTTTATGAAACATGCTAATTCTGCAGCTATCGCAACTGTTTCCGATATGTACAAAATAAAGTGGGATGTACGAAGTGAATATAGGTACAGATCTTACAAATGGTGAGTAATAAAAAAAAAAAAAGGTTAATTTTCAGGACTTTTACATTAACTTGTCAGCATTTAAGGATAATGGTCACCATGACGAGTAAGGCCTAAATTCTAACCAATGCAAAGCTCGTAATTAAGCCATTTTTTCCTACCCTGTCTACATGGAGCACATCACAGGAGGACTTGCAGCTCTGTTGATTTTGCTTACAGATCCAGTGTTGATTGTGAACTCTGTTTCACTTTCAACACTGGATCAACATTTTATTATCATCATCATCTGTCACTGATTGATGGATGGCACTCAAGAGTCACACATGCACACTTTGACTCTGAATTGGATAAGAGGAAGAGACTGGATGGATGGTTCTGTGCATTTTTACACAGCTTGGACCCCTAATAACATTTTGCCGTTCTTAATGAGATTATATTCATAATCTAAATCATCAAAAATTAACTACATAATGTAAAATAAAGGATTTCCCCCCCTAAATTAAATAAATAAATAAAACAATAGTGTTGACGGGCGACACTGGCTTTGCTTTCCTCCACAGCGACAGAGGCGGATTAGAGAAGAGCACAAGTCCTTCTATGCCATCAGCACGACTTACGTTTACGGTCAGGAGAAGTACCTGCTGGTAAGATCCATTTACTCTGAGGAGTCATCAGCTGCTCGCTGGATTACTGTTACATAATCTGAGTGCTTTACAGCATTACAAATGTTAATCCCTCCGTCTGCACGCTCTGTTGCTCCGTCCCTGCTCCCTGCCCTGCCTGCTCACTACAAGCTCCACGAGGTGATGCCGGATTTTGACTTCCTGACGGAGACGGACTTGGCCTGCGATGTGGTCTGCCTGGTGTACGACGTCAACAATCCTCGCTCGTTTGAGTACTGCGCAAAAGTGTACAAGGTGTGTAAACTGAGAGCGTCTTATCAGGCCTTATTTTAAAAGTCTTGCCTCCTGACACGGAGTTCTTGTGTTTGGCAGCAATACTTCATAGACAGCAAGACGCCGTGTGTGGTGATAGCCGCCAAGTCGGACCTGCACGAGGTGCGGCAGCACTACAGCCTGTCGCCGCATGACTTCTGCCGGAAACACAAGCTCCACCCACCCCAGCCTTTCACCTGCAGCACGAACGAAGCACCCAGCAAAGACATCTACACTAGACTCACCACCATGGCCATGTACCCGTAAGCATTAAAATTCAGCTACAGTCTTCACTGTTTCTTTCCCACTTATGCTTCTTTTACCTCTCTTGGGTGATTTTATGACATTTAGCACTCAGTGATGTTAGGAAAATGAATACTAGCCGCCTTCAATGTGTTGTGTAGCACTGAAACTTTACAGTTTAGACCTTAACCCAATGATTTTTGCAATCATTCGATCACACCGGTCAGTACGCGAAGACTTGACACTCTGAAATACACTGCAGCCAGTTCTTTCATTTATGGGCCCTGCAGGGTGTCCTAAGTCCTCAAAGCTCTCTGAGCAGATTGGATTTCAGTAGCTTAATTAATTGGCACTTAAGGGATGTGCCCGTTAAAGCTCATTGTAGCAGCCCACAAATCCTATTGGCTAAAATCTGAAATCATTGGATCTGCTGCGCTCTAGAGCATTAGTCTGAGTAGATTTAAGCAGAAGTGCTTACTGAAAGGCGACTTTCTGCTGAGAGCCAGAGAGTAGACTGCTCCGGTGACTTATCGTTAACTCAGTTATTAGATGAAATAGAATAAAGTCTGAGCTTTAAACTCAGCGTTGTGTTGATTTTTTACTTTGATTTTAATCGTACAGCGCTTGGTAATTGTAGCATTATCATGCATGCTGTGTGGTAAACTCTCAGGCTTCCTGTGCAACTCTACAAAACTGCCCGGATCTTCACTGTGTAGCGTAAATGTTGGTAAGTTTATTGTGTCAAACCAATAAGCTCCCATCACTCAGGCGTCAGTAGTTTCTAAAGGTGTTTAACACCTACATTTTAATGCGTAGCAAGTTCAGTGATTCAGCTGTCTCAGCAGTGAAGCTGCAGATAGTTTGTTTGGTCAGCTGAAACCACTGTGGCTGTCTGTTATTTACAGGTGACTGTGGTCTCTGAAAACTCGTATCGCATAAGCCACGTTTTTCTCTGGTTTTAGCTGCCTCTGAAATATCTAAAAGTAAAAGCAGCTGACAAAACGTCAGTCTGAGATTGTTTTAGTTGTGATGTCTGTTTTGTGGTTTTCCCTCCTTTCCTCTCGTTTTGTGTTACAGATATCAGTAATTCTATTCCATTGGATGAAAGTAAGAGTTTGAGGTAACCAACAGCAGTGCAGGTTTCATATTACAGTGAAGGTCATGCTTTGATGTAGTTTAGCAGTTAAACAAATGTAATTGCTTTTCATCTGTCAGGCTTTGGTCCCTCCTCCTGTGAGTGTGTGTCCTTCTGTGTTTGTGTGTGTGTGTGTTGGCGTGGTGGTGAATACACGCATTTCTGTGTATCTTTCTGCAGCCACGCCCGTCTCCACTGCATGTGTGCCTGCAACAGGTGCACATATTGCCTCTGTCAGAACCTCCTCAAGTTGGAGCTGCTGCGCAGCATTAAGGCCCAACTCCGCACGGTCGTGTTCAACAGGTTCATACACAAAATAAACTCTAGTGTTTAACATAGACTCATTCCTCCTCTCTGTCTCCGATCCTGGGGCTGGACCTCCACGATGGGACGCAGAGAGGCTTTACCCAAGCTCACTAACACTGGTGGTAGTGACAGCTCCTCTGCTTTCCCTAAGTGTTCCCCACTGGTTCAGTTTACACTGCATATCAACTGTAAGGAGAGGGGGACACCATTATTGGTTTTACGTTATGTTTAAATATTTCTGCTGATAAATTATTGGCTTTTCCTGCCACGGTTGGGTTATAGTACTCGTACAGAGCAGGCTGTTCTCTGCTCAATGAGAAACACAGTGATGAAGTCGTTAGCAGTAGTAAAGTTAATAATAATATAGTTAACAGTTAATCTCTGTTATCAAATGATGATCGTGTTTCCCAGAGGTCATTGTTTCAGCTGAATAAGAGCTGAAGGTCTTTAAATCTTCTGCACCGTGTGGGAAAATGCGTCCTCAGACTTTCTCAGGCAGGTCGTCAGGGATGCGTAGAGTTAGCAGCTGTAGCAATGACACAAAAACCAGCTGCTTGACTGTCGATGCAGTTGTGTGTGGATTTTGTGCTATTCAAGCTTAAACTGTGACGTCAGTTTATCTCTATCAGCTGCAGACAGATTCTGATGCTGCAGATGGTTCATTTCCTAAAATTCCAGAAGTTCTTTTTCCAACTTTAAAATCATAACACATTTGGAATAATATTACATCAATTTACATGCAGCATATTGACTATTCTCACATTCACTGACACAGGCCAGACACAACTGTCTGTAGACCCTAACGGCCTGCTGTCTTCGCTCAGCATTTCTCTGAATGAATTAATAAAAGTCTTGTTAAAAGCTCTTAAGCAGGAACTCTTTGCTTGTGATTTAGGACTGCTGGGAGTAACTTCCCTATAAATGATGTCAGATATCTCGCTTTCTGCTCCAGCTCCAGGCAGCCGAGTCGCTCTCTGTACAGTCTGACACGGCGAGCTGTGACGGTGCTGTGCCAGCTAACAAACAGCGTGGTAGCCAGGGAGGTACCTGTGTGACTGTGTTGCGATGCATGATGCTTGCACCACAAACTCTGCTCCTAATACTGACTCCCACACTAACATGCAGTAAAAGAAACTTCAGCCCCAGTTAACTGATCGTTTTATATTTGTGAATTTTTTTAAAACTAAAGAACAGAATTTTTATGTTGGCCTGAATTTTGAATGATAAAAAAGGAACTTTGATGATTCCAGGTGTGTATTAGAGCTTTTCTCCGACTCACGTGTGCCCCCTCCTGTCCTGCAGTGGATATGCAGACAGTAAATCTGACTAACAGGCTTTGTGTGCACAAAATGAGAAACAACCAATTTCTTTGGTTTGTTTGTGGTTCAAAATGAAAACGTCATTGCTCTCTACATGTTTGCATGTTTGATTTCATTCACAGAGAAGTATGTTAAAAAGCAAAAGCCTGTTACGTCTGTTTCCAGCTCCTCTTTCAGCTGTTTGATTATTTGTGACGTTTTCAGCCTCATTTTGTTTCCATTTCCATTCTTAACCTTGAAGTCTGCGCCCACAGGAGAGACATTAGTCTGAAAAGCATCGCTCTTAATGGGCAAAATAAAAACTAAACCAGTCTGTTTCTTGTCCTCCTGAAGGGTTAAGACTTGATGAACTGATGTTTGAAATCAAATGTGTTTAAATGATTGAATTTGATTGTTTTTGTTCTTCTCCAATTACTCGGTCATTTCATCCTGTTTTCCCCTCCTGTCTTCTATTTCTTGTCTTTGTGTTCTTCCTTCCACTCTGTAGGTGTTCACGCACACGTTTGTGGCTGCCCCTCATCCTCTTCCTCTTGCATGTGTTCACTCTCTGCTAATCTGCATGGCTCACCTGTTCACTTCAGCCTCTGTACTTAAAGGGCATGCCTCAGTCCTCTGTGAAATACTGCCATCTGCTGGCAGTTGGGGAAGGTTCTGCATCTGTCTGTACAGTGTAGTGAGCTTGGTGTTTGAATTTAATGGTGCAGGTTTGCTGAGCTACACTGCGGGTGTGAATGTGTTTAAATGTGTTTTGAGTGCGTACGTTTCTAATTTTTGTAAATTATTGTTAGTCACTCAGGCAGGGCTAGATGAAGTGTTGCACCCAACAACTAACCCTTGTGTCGACATCGTCTCTGGGAGTTGTTATCAGTGACCTTAATCAGGCAGAGTGAGGGCCTGACAACCTAAAATCTAACATTAAAGGAACATTTCAGCTCTGATTGATTACAAGCATCGAGATTAAGGTGCATTGAGCCAAAGTGCTCATTAAGATTAGAAATTAACTGAGTAACAAGTACAGACCATCCTTTATACTCTGTTGTTAAAGAATCTAACACGCCAAGAACACAAACTATTATTTTATTTGGTAACAAACTATACAGCTTGTTTATGGTGTGTTTGTGTGCTTTTGTTTGAGATATGAAATGAAAGTGGGTCAGGTATCGTGATTGTGTTCAAGCTTTTGTTTCAGAGGTGGTGTTTGGCCTACTTTTCGGACTCGGTGGAGCTGGGCGATACAGATGACTTTTTAGTATTTTGTTTATCTTATTGGTCCATTTTATTGTATTTTTGTCATTGTTATAAATAAAAACTTTTTTCCTTTTTCTTTTCTTTTTTTTTTTTTTAAAAGAAGAAGAAATAACCAAAATAACTACTTCACATCAACTAAAAGGGAAAATATATTTTGCTGAAAAAGTGTATTAAATAGTTTTTACTGTTAAAGAGGATATAATGTAATATAGAACCAAGTATATACAGTATGCACCACATATATGTGGCCATTTCCTCATTCTATGTAAAAACAGTTCCCCCACACATAGTATTTTTCGGCTTCAGTCTCCCTCGTGAATATTTCCGGGTTTTTGTTTTTTTTTTCGTCTCCTGTGATTAAAGACTATATTTTTAAGTGCTGTTGGGTCAGACCAAACCTGACTATATTCTTTTTAGCTCAAACAAGTGTTTAAAAAGCAAACAAAAAAAGACCAAAACGCGAATGTTTTTCTGAGCAAACAGGATATTAGGATGGCTGGAAATAGATTTTCTACCAGTAGCCGCCCATAGACTGTGTTTGCAGGCCTATTTATGTCAATGAGTTGATGGTCAGATAACCTATAAAGATAGCCATCACCATTTCCTACTGATTCAGACTACAAAACCACAGTTGAAATTTTTTTAAGTAAATGCCTGCACAGACCAGCATCGTGTGACCGGACCACAGGCACGGTGTAGAGTCCACACAGAAATGGAGTTTTGATGGAAGTTTGGTAAAAGCAAACGACAGCAGTGCAGATGCAGACCCCGTGTAAACTGTAGTCTGTAAAGGACGTGCATCCATCCTTTATTCGACGCCAGAAACAAAGGATAAACTCTTAGGGACAGAGTCTACATTTTATTTCTACAGCAACAACTGTTGTTGTGAAATCACAACTACAGTTGCCTCACGGTGCTTTATATTCTAAGGTAAACCCTACAATAATACAATAAAAAAACTAGAAGACCCCAACAATCATATGACACCTTATGAGCAAGCGCTTTGGCAACAACGGGAAGGAAAAACTAGCTTTTAACAGGAAGAAGAGTAAGATTCTTAACGGTCTTATGAAAACATCCGTCCAGATTCCTCACGTGACAACATGCTGTCATTACTTTCACCTCGCTTCCTTGAAGAAGAGATTCTTCTGATAAGATGACAGCTTGAGGGCCACGTGCAGGTTTCCTGCTGTGCAATACTTATTTGCATATATCCCGTAGCTATGGCAACTCAGTTAACAGGTAACTGTGCGTGTCATGACGTGCTGCATGTTAATTGCAATTATGAGAACCTGTGTAAGTGATTTCACTAAATGAATGAACAATGACTAAAGTATAAACACGTGTTTAAAAATAGATGTTGGCATATATTGTATGATGGAGTATGAATTATCTGCCTAGCAACCAAGCAAACATCGTTTACTATGCCAACACCAATTTGTGTTTAAAACATGTTTACAGAAAGTTTTGATGTTCAGTAAACTGCGCCTTCTTTAAAAAAAAAAATCCCTAGAAAGAAAGTGTTAGCTGGTTGTTAGGGAAAATGTTTCTCGTAGAAACCACTGCCGCCCCTGAAAACTTCCGCTGCATTGTGGAGGATGCTTGAACCGGGTTTCATGCTTTAATCACTAACTGAGCGGTTCTGGCTGTGATAAATGTGTTGATTGTTTAACAAATTCAAAGTATCTCCCTGCTTCACCTGCTGCATTTGACTCCTTTTGTGACTGTGTGAGAGGCTGCCTGGTTGGGTGGAGTTTGTGGGGTGGGGGTGGTGGTGAGGCAAGCTGCCTGCTGTCAGAGGACGATTTCAGCCTGAAGCAGCAGGTTTCAGCCATCTCCATCGTGGAGGTGGGGTCCATCTTTTATGGAGGCCTCCGCTGAACCAGTAATTCCTCCACAAAGGTAACAACAGAAATCATAGAGAGAGGGGATGTTTGATTTTTATACCCGTGGAAGGATGGGCGAACACTCCATGCATGTGACTGTATCTCATAATGGCAGCAGGTTTATCAGGTTTTGACCTATAAGAGTCATGTCGATATCTACTGCCAGAGGCGTTTTCCTCTTTTTTTCAGTAGATGGAGCATGAGTCTGGCTTTTCTTTGGATCCTACGGGAGTAACAGGACATTTGAAGGGTTGAGTGGTGACGTGTCTGTCCCCAGATCAGCTTCTCAAATTTCTGATGAAGCTGTACAATCAGTATATTATGTATACGGGGCACTTGGGTTACTCCCTTTCTCCTCCCTCCTCCTCCGTTGCTTTTACCTGTCATTGCAGGCTGCATAGTTCACCTTGTTTTTCCTTCCAGCTCAGTCTGTTGTTTTAGAAGTGTTAACGCAGTTCTATGAAGCTCAGGTGGTGTCATGTACACACATGCGCTTAATCTTAAAATAATGCGTTGCCTACCTCATTGTTGCCACAGGTATATTTAGGTGTGAGATTTATTTCACTCTACGCCTCATTTAAATTAAAGCGCTCTGTATCAAAACTGTTCTCTGCCCTTTGTGAGAGGAGATGAAGCCAAATTATAGAGAAATGATCCAATCAGCAGCACTAGAAATACCAAATTTATTTAGTTTAGACACCACCTGGGCTCCATATAATTTTAACAATCCTTTAAGGTACATAGCAGGTGCTTCTTTAAGACTCTGCTCTTTCCCTTTTTTACGTATCCCAAACTGAAACAAACAATGACAAGAGAAGGCATGTGTTTCCCTTTCATGCTGCCATGAGAGGATCCTTGGATTCGTCATATGTGGTCAGGCTTTGGGAAGTTTTCACCCAGAGGGGGAAACACATGACTTTGTTGTGTCATTTGGCAATTTCTCTCGTTGTGGTTTTACGAGCAGATGGAAAATGTGGCACTAGATTCGTCATTGTGTTTTAAGCTGCTCCCCTTTTCTGCTATTCATGTATTTTCCCAGCCTCTCACCTGCTCTCTGTGTGTTTCCTGCTTCTTCTCTCAGACACATGGCTCAGGCAGACCTGAAGAACTCCACCTTTTGGCTGAGGGCGAGCGTCGGCGCCACAGTGTTTGCCGTGCTGGGCTTCGCCATGTACAGAGCGCTTCTCAAACAGCGGTGATCAGACAGAACCAGACTTCCCCTCTCTGGTCCTTCTGTTGACTCTGCCCCTTCTCCTCCCACCACTCATACCTGGGGAAAGAAAAGACTCACAAAGACGGCCTGACCCACCAGCCAGGCCTCATTTCTTGGTCACCATGAACAAACGTGCAGACTTATAGGTACCTTTTATATAAGGGAGTGTGGTGTTTTTCTCCTTATGTTTTGAAGAGGGGGGCAGGTTACGTTTGAAACATCACCTCGGTTTGTAAATGCTGGCGTCGTTTGGTCTGTTGGTTTAGTCTAGGTGAGATTAGACATGAGTAGTCAGCTGGTCCAGTCCTCTTTTTAATTCCCCCACCTCCTCAGGTCAGTATAATTAGATATTTGGACACCAGAGAGAGGCAGACATCCACAGATCCACCACAAAGGGACTTGAATCTGTTTATAGATGTGCATATGCAGGTATTATGTATGTATTCCTTTAAAAAAACATTTTAGGATCAAAGCTAAAGCCAGAACAGGAGGCGATGGGACAAAGAGCGCTGCATCTAACACTAAAAAGGTCACGGATGCCGTGCACTTGTTTATTTTGTGTGTTTAATTTATTAACCTGTTTCTCTCTCTCGTCTGTTTTCCGAGTGCACCGCATGAAACTCTGGGATTTTTTTCTTTTTCATGTGTTTTTGTATTTAGTATTATCGAAGCCATTTTCATGGTGAACGACTACCTGCTTTCTGTTTTTATTTTTGTTTTTCTGCCTTTTGAATAAAGCTTTTTTCCTCCTTATATTTTTATGAAGTTAGACGCACCGTTTAAACCAGGCATCATTATATTAACAGCTGTTCGCCCTTTTCCCCACTTTGAGTCTTGTCATTCTTCATCTTCGGCATTTTTAATAACGACTTGTGCCGTACGGATGCTGGTGGACAAGGAGAAATGAAATGGTTTTAAATATCTGTAATAAATGACCTTTACACCCACTTATGTCACCGTGTGTGTGTGTGTGTCACTGAATAGAAGCAGCAGTCATAGTAGAAATGGTCATTGCTGTACTAGCTTTGTGACGTGAACTCAAACAGATAGGACTTCTGTGCAGAATGCAGAAGTGAGAAGGTGATGTGGCTGCAAGCGATACTGCTCTCAGTTCGAGCGATGAGGAAGTCTCACCACACGCACACAGGTAGCAAGAACTGGCAGCCACAGTGTGAAATTGTAATCTGAAGGTTAACATGTCTGTGGATGGGACCGAGCTGCTTTTTGAGAGCTTTCTACAAAAAAGAAAAGACACGGTGGTAAGTTATAAAGCTCCTTTTGCCCTTGAGTTACTGTGAACGTTACGGTTGTTGTTAGAAAGTGACTTTGGGCACTCTCTGCTGTGGTTGTAGAAAATGAGATGGGTCACATACTGGTTCAGGCTTCAAAACACAACCTTGTTCTTCTACACTAAGAAGAATGGAAGTGCTGTAAGTGTTTTTGTTTTATTTAATTAGTAATTCCCATTTAATTATGGTTTCATTACAGGTAGAAATAGAAAATGCCTCTTGTAAAGATCTCACTGCTTTGTATGTTCACACTGGACGTTTTTCTCTTTGCAGTCGAGCTTGAGAGGATTTTACTACATATACACAGTAAGTCCTTCATATCCCTGAATATTACAGTTTATATACAGGAAGCTGATTTTGCACATGTGGCAGTAAGTGCCCAAATTAACCACCGTAAGCATTTTTATTGAGTGTTTTTTTTTATTTGTTAGCACTAGCAGTGGTGCCTCACTAATTGATGCCTCTGATGAACTACATTCATTTGATGGCTTCACTCACAAGTTGTGTCACAATAATGTGAAATAAAATGTATTCTTTCATTTTACTCATCACATGACTGCTTTAACCTCTTCTCTTAATAAGGAAAGTGCTGTATTTAAGGCTGTGAGCAGCCTTTCTCTTTAAATGAGCACCACTTCTCTGAAATGCACTAGCACATATTTTCCAGTCTGTTTGTGATTTCTGGGGTACTTCCGCAGCTGTTGCGCCTGTACGTGAGTTTGGATTACCTAAATGTGTCATCTGTCCTCTGGGTCAGGTGCAGTCAGTGCGAGAGGTCCAGAAAGCTGACAGGAAGCGCTTTATTTTTGAAATAACCATGACAAATGGGAAGAAAAAAGTGTTGGTGAGTCATTACTGCGTTTTAGAAATGTCATATTTCTAATTTTGATATGCATGTTGTCAATTGTAAGTTCAATCCTTTTCCCTCTTCAACCACTGGACACGTGTGTGTGGTGCAGGCAGCAGAGACGGAGGACCTCAGGAAGGAGTGGGTGGGATACCTCTGGCAGGCCATGCATCTCTCTGCCTCCACGACCTCCGTCTCTGAGGACGCACAGTAAGATCTGAATTTACAATCATATCCCGGCAAATTTTCTTTCTTTTGTTTTTTTTGACCTTTCACTTTTTCTGCTCCTCAGACTTGATGTGTGTGAGCAGCGAGAAAGACTACATAGCATGGCACCCATCTGCTCACACCGCGAAAGTGTCATGGAGGAACTTCCAATTCGGCCCCTCTCTGCGCCCCCTCCCTCCGACTACATCTACGCACAACCCCATAAAATCTGCCCCCGCACCAAAGACACCTTGCAACCCAAAGACACCTGGCAGCCCAAAGACACCTGGCAACCCAAAGACACCTGGCAACCCAAGGAGACCTCTCAGCCCCAAAACACCTGGCAGCCCATAGAGCAGGACAGCGAGGAAGACATTTATCAGAACACAGGGAAAGCCTACCAGAATCGCAACGGTAAAAATGATCATGACTGTCTCTCTGCACCATCACAGCTTGAATTGTTATTTCTGGTGCTAAATGCTGCTGTTCTCAGATGACTGTCCCAGCGATCCCCAGTGGTCCAGCCAGATGAGCAGTGCAGAAGCCGGACAAGAAGGACACTATGATGTTTTGCCTATTAAAAACAGTATGACCAAAAACTTTCTTGAAATAGTTAAGCTTTCACAATAAGAGCATGCAGATGTCCAAGAGGGGGCTCTAATGTGTGTCACATCTTCAGGGTTGTGTAAGGCGAACCGCTCAGCAGAGGCAGAAGAGGACGTTTACGATGTCCCTGCGTCCTACAGACAGACTGCTGAGTGTCATGGTGAGACTGTGGTTTGCTTGTAGAGGAAAGAAGTGAAAAGTCTGAATATTTGTTGTTGTTTGCTGATGTTTTATCCATTTCACACCCTCGCAGAGAGTGTCTATGACGTGCCAAGCTCACTCCTGAGAACCATGTCTGATCACACCATAGGTAACTTCTATGACTTTACCCGGTTAAACAATTAAATAACCCAGTTCTTCATAAACTCATTTGACAGTGTTTGTTTGCATCTGCAGACGATCAGCCAGAGGAAGGAACCTACTGGAATATATGAGGTGTAGTTTCAGAGCATCGGTGGAGGCCGGCAAACTCACCAGCTTTGGATTGGAAGACCGTCGCTGCTTCATCTCTTTATCTTTGTGTTTCAGTTTTAAATGAAACTAATCGCGTCTTCTACTCTGGTTTATTTTTTCCCCCCAACCGACTCTACACAATGAGAACTTTTAACGTGTGCTGCAATAGTTTGTTTTGATGCTGGTATGTAAAGGCAGACAGGCAGTAAAAACTGCATCAGTTCTGTGAAATGCACTTGCACACAGTTTCATTGTATCGGTTGCAGCCAAAGGAAGGAACTAAGTGGATGATTTGAGCTGTGGTTTCAGAACATCAGCACAAGCAGCTCCACACGCTGTCAACCTTGGGAACTGTTCATTTCTGTATTTTATTTGTTTTACTAGAAGTAGCAGTATTGGATACTAGTACTATTTATACAAATGTAAATAATATCCCTCATCTTTGTTCAATGTTTCGTCTAAAACTAGGCAACAGATACGACCGCAGCAGAGGTTCAACTGTGGTATTTATTTACTCCTTCTATACAAGACCAGAGAACCACAAACACATATTTATAGGTAGAGAAAACATGCTGTACAGAAATGTGTACACACAAAGAACTGCAGGGTCAGTCACACTATGTTTCACAAAAGTAAAAACAATTCATTTTACATGTCAAACTTGGTTCACAGTTTAAAAGTATACACCATTATACTTTACTGATATTGCTGTATTACACACTTTGGACTTGATTTAATGGGAATGATCTGAGCTTAATGCTAAAACACTTTAAAAGAAGGAAAGAAAGTAAAAGTCTACTATGAGCTTGTTGTCAAATCTGTATTTTTAATCTCTTATTTCATTTATTTTGTGGGAAACTCTTTAAACGCCACGCACTCAGTTTAGTGATGTAGCGAGCGATCACGTGGTGCCTGTGAGCTGATGAAGGCTGTGATACTGAATGTAAACAAAAATATTCACACATTACAAATACGACAATTTTCTTTCCGTTACCAGAGTAAGACTAAACATACAGTTGGTACACACACAGTATCCTTACTCATTAAAATAATTTAGTAGTGCATATATTGTGTTGAAATACAAGCAAAAACAAGGCGCACGTATGTAACAAGCAATGCGTAAAAAGTGATTTGTGCAGTCGCAGTAATTTTTTCCCCTCACAATCAAAATAAATTCTAAATATTAATGAACTGATAAGAATAGAATTAAATAAGCCACACGCTACGCCCTGTTGTCATCTTTGTCAGTTAGCAAAAATACCAGAAATAATATTTGGTTCATAGTATCGTGATACACAACATAAGCTGCACTACCCACTCAACAACTGCAGTTTAAACAATCTGTTTTTCTTCAATTTGTACTTATCTTCACTGAGGTAATGTCCTTAGAAAGTTATAATTTGTGAATTACAGCTGGCGTTAATAGTTGTCATTGTTAATACAGTGATGCTACTAAATCTGTTACTGCTTTACAGTACAGTATATTCCAAGTCTGACCACCAGTCTCCAAAACAGTTTTATAACTTACACATTTTATTACGCAGCAGCCTCGACAGCTGCGATTCTCTCAGGATATCTGATATTTTAGATTGTAGTGTGAGGTTTGCTGGTAGTGCACGTCGGTCGGGGATCACGCTTGGGCCTGGGATTGTTCCCTGAGGAACTCCTCCAGGACCGTGATGATGCTGCAGGCTTCGGGCAGGTCGCTGTGCTCGGCCCGGGCGTTCTGCAGGAGCACGTCCCCGTTTCCGCAGCCCTGCAGGAACTGGCAGCAGCGAAATAGCGCGTAGTGACTCATCTCTGCCTGCCGCACAAAGCGCTTCAAGCTGTTCATGTCCTGGATGGCCTGCAGGGGGAGAGACAAAGTAGTGGGTTTTACAAAAAGGGAAGAGGCGAGGATGGAAAAAAAAAAACAACTACAGTCTGTGTGTGTGTGTGTTTTCCCACCTTAAGTTTAAAGTTCTCCAGAATCTGTCTGAGCAGGAACGGATTGCAACGCTCTGCAGCGTTCAGAAATGCTTGAATCCAGTCATCACAGAAACGGTTACTGACTGAGGGGACAAAACATTTTTATTAGTTTCTCAGACATTACAAAGACAGACTACATACATGTCACAGTGTGTGAGTTACCAGTTTTTGTGAGTGTGGGTGGGCTGGTGGAGCAGTCTATAATCAGGGCAGACTGTGCGTCCTCTGAGATGGCCTTGCACAGAGAAGCGGTCGTGGTGTCTTGCTGGGAAAGTCCCTGCAAACTGGCTGCTTTGATGAACCTGAGAGCATAAAGTGGATGCTTTTTTTCTTCACACTGAACTGCTGAACATGAACAACAGGAAGAAAGACAGACCTGATACATGAGGATCAGCATGGACTTCGTCACCTCACTCACCTGGAAACGTCAGCCTTCGTCCTCTCGTCTGAATTGATGACCTCGACATGTGTGTGACTCAGAGCCTGTGCACACAAGGTTTTAGAGGTTGAAATGAATTAAGCTGGAAACAGACAGCTAAACCATGATTTCAAAACCAGTTCACCCAGAACCAAAGTAACACTCATCTTCCTCCTTGGTGTAATTATGTCAAAATGAACTGAGGTTTCAAGCACCTCGTTGAATCTAAGCAATAAAGAATTTATTCTTCTATGAAGGGCAAAGGGGGTCCAACCTGCTACTACTGAGGTGTACTGAATAAAGTGGTCAGTGAGTATATGTAGTTCCAATACTTTTCAGACGTGTAAAAAGGATAAAGACTGATCACAGACAGTGAATGTGTGGAAACCCTGGCAAGTCTCACTGTAGTTATGGAAACCTGTGCTTAATTCAATTTGTTTTTTTAGCGCCCCACACATTTTATATAAATCTATTAATTGTCTTGAGGATCAAGTGAGGGGTGATTTGATGATAGAAATGATGTAATATTCTTGAAATGAGAGCAAACCAAACCACCTGTGACCGAGGTTTGTTTCTAGAAACACTTTTTGGTAACTGTTATGTAATGTCTTCCTCACCAGGGTTATGTCACAAGCTTCTGATATTATTCCAACACTTGTCTCATGGAGTATTGTACCTATTAAACAAAATTCCTCTCTAGAGCAACTCGCAGTGTTATTCTTGAGTCCTCCATTCTTATCTTAATTATTTATTCTCTTGTATCAGATGAGTGTTTGCTTTGTGAGCACTTATCTTTACTGGACATACTTCAATAAGTAAACAGTGTAGTGGTGAGAAATGACTCACAGCGTGGAGCAGGAAGCTGATGTTGCTCTGGACCAGCTGCACCACTCGATGAATGTGCATCACAGACTCCTCGTACCACTGACTCAGATAGGGGCGCACCTCCGTCTCAAGGTTCTGCAGC
Organism: Rhamphochromis sp. 'chilingali'; assembly: GCF_963969265.1. Taxonomy (NCBI): domain Eukaryota; kingdom Metazoa; phylum Chordata; class Actinopteri; order Cichliformes; family Cichlidae; genus Rhamphochromis; species Rhamphochromis sp. 'chilingali'. The sequence continues at coordinate 18,100,715 of NC_137942.1, read as the reverse complement.
TAAACACAAACAAAGTGGGACACGTCAGTCTTGCACGGATAATACTATAACATATTATTGGTACACAGTTACACTGTTATTGCACTGTCATACCTCTGGGGTTTGCAGGCTGCTGTGCAGGCCTTGGACGTACTTATCGAGCTCTAATCTGAATGTGTATGCAGTCAAGGAATTTGAACTGTAACACGGACGCACCACAACAATGCAGTGAAACACATTCCGTAGCAGCAAGGAGGATCACGTATAATAGTCCTGGAAAGCAATTTACTTAGAACTTTGGCTTATTTTATACAAAAGGATATAAATTCAGTCCTTTTTCAGACCCTCCCATAAAGCAGATGACATATCCATTTCCATCGGAATCCGGCTGTTCGGGAGACCGTTCCTGCTCCAGGAGGCAGCAGTAGCAGCCGACGGCCTGCTCTGGAATACTGTCGAGTAAAAATTCAGAATGGTTGTGTTAATAAATGTATACATTTCCACTGCTGAGCCATATTTCCAGTTAAACTTTAGCTTTTCATTAGTATGGTTAAATGAAACGGGCTATATTCACTTTGATATAAATACATAATATGCTTCCACATCATGACCTGCACAAGTCTAACAAACGAGATGAGGTTCAAAACATGTGCTCAAATATCCAGCTGAAGTTAAGCCAGAAGCTTGTGGACTCTGTGTGGATTAGAGAAAATCTTAAATAAATTGAAGCTTGTGCACCCAGTTCTTGTTTTATTTTTAAAGTTCTTAAAGATGTAGCTGTACAATCATTCCACACCGGAAGAAGAACAGTTCAAAGAAAGCATATTGAGTGTGTGTAAGCTTACCACTGCTGTATGTAAAATTATTACCTGAGTTCCACAGTGGCAATGTTGCCCATGCCTCCAAGCAGGGCTCCTTTGCTCAGCCTCCTTGAAATGTAGGTCCGCAGCTCTGGCTCTGCCTCTGATGGCAGGCTGCTGTCAATTAGTGTGAGGCTGTGGGCAAAGCAGAGAGTCAGTGCGGATAAAAACAGCCAGTGCAGGGATGAGAAGTTTGTGGAAGCCACTGAAGTCAATGGAGAGGAGATGGAGAAAGCTGATGACAATATGCAGCACACAACACACAACTGAGTCACATAGTTGTTAAACTTTTCCACACTCTACAAAGACATTCAAAGTTATTTTTATTAGTTGTTTTTTTTTACCAACAGTAGTTGATACATAAAAGTGGAGCCACTGTTTAGATCAGGAGGCACCTTAAGGCCACGTAACTCAGAAGCAGAGTGATGACCAGTTGGAACAAAAACCATGAATGAAAACAGCACTGAATCCATGTTAATCGGATTGCCGGTGGCAGCTCGTGGAAACACTGATGCACAACAAAGAAAGCCAGAGAGAAACCAGGCAAAGCAAGTGGGAGGTAGGCGCTGGCTCCTTCGTTACCTAAAGTCTTCCTGACTGGTTGTGGAGTCTGCTCGTCTCTGGTTCCATGCCACATTTTCCCCAGAAGCCTCAGATCTAAGACAATCGACAGTTTACTCATCACCTGGTTAGAGTTTAATGTATAAAGTGGGCTTTACCCGCATAATAGCATGAGAAGGGACAAATACAGCTAAATAAAACCATAAACTACACAGAGATATCTTTCCTGGCTGTGTTCAGAAATAAAAGGAGGATAAGGGTTATCTACAGTAATAATCCTAAGATTTTAAACATGCTCCTAAATTCGAGTTATCGATGCAAGAAGCAGAACCATAGGTATCATATGGTTGCAGCAAAGCTCTGCAAAGAAGAAACCTAGCAGATAAATAGCCACGGTTACCTTGTGCCTTGATAAAGATAGATGGTGTAGTAGCAGTTCAGCTGAATCTTCTGGCTGTATCCAGCTATTTCTTCGCTGTCAAAGTCATCTCTCTCCTCCACGTCGATTGAATCTTGGAAGGACGAGGTTTGGGAGGCAAACATGCTGCACGGAGAAAGCTAGCAGCGGCTACAGTGGAAGATGACAAGGACAAACTTTATTGTTTAGCTGAGCTGCTTTAATATGAAAAAAAGGACTGTAAACGTTGCAAGCCCTGACTGATATTAACTGAAAGCCAACAAACAACGGCTTCGTTTATGGTCCTACTGCGCATGTCCTCTTTGTACGTTTCCAAATACGTCCGACTTCAAAGTGGTTTGCTGGAAGTTCCTGGGTCCGACCAGGTAAATAAAAGCGAGGGTAACATCCTATAACGAAAGAGCTTAAAACCCATTAAATCTTGCAACGTTTTTTAATATCTTTATTTAATGCTAATGTAACTCTGGCGTCTTTTTTTTAAATATATCTTGCTTGTGTTTCTGTTATGATCGGCTTATTTTGCATACTGTGATTCATATAGCTCAATCTTGTAGTTTTGAATTTACTTCATTTTTTAAAATCTGTGTCGTAAATTAATAATAACAGGCTAATAATTAATAATTTGACATCTAGAAATTGATAATTAGGAATTAATATTGTATCCTTAAACTAATTTGTAAATATATTATGCATAATACCTGCACATGTTTATAGTGTATTCTTATTAATTAGTACACCTGTTCACCGGCTTAATACAAATATCTAACCAGCCTATCACGTGGCAGCACATGTGGATGTGGTCAGGTCGACCTGCTGAAGTTCAAACCGAGCATCAGAATGAGGAAAAAATGTGATTGAAGTGACTTTGAACATGTTGGTCTGAGTATTTCAGAAACTGTTGGTCTACACAGCTATCTCTAGAGTTTACGATTCCATAAGAAGGCTGCTGATAATTTAAATAACAGATATAAATAAATAAATAAATAAATATCACATGTATATGAACCTACAGATATGTTTAAGGTAACCAGGTATCGTCAAATACTTTAATAATCTTTAATAATAGTTATTTTGTCCTAACAGGTTTTAAGGTGAGTGTTTGTTTAAATCACAGAGGTGGCCGCAGTGTGTTATGGGATGTTGGAGAGCTGACGCCATCGCTGTGAGGTGTTTTTATTTTTAGCAGGCAGTGAACTGACAACGCTAAAATCATGGGCAGGAAGAAGAAAAAGCAGATGAAGCCTTGGTGTTGGTATCCTTTAGCACACCTTACATTATACTGTTATATTACGCCAGTCGGCACCCGTTTCTATGTCTTGCCAGCTAACGGTTGTGTGAATTAGCAGCTCTTAAGCAACACTTAGCTAACATGACAGTTATTTGTTTACTTGGCATGTGGCTGTTCAGCTTATTTTTAGCGATACTAAATAAAATACATATTAAAAATATCTGTAGTAACTAAACGATATTTTCACCTGGAAGTGCAGCGAGTTTATCATCCAAAGTTTCCTCAGCCGTTATCTCAGGTACTGTAACAGAGATTTCGATGATGAAAAGATTCTCATCCAGCATCAGAAAGCCAAACACTTCAAGTGCCACATCTGTCATAAGAAGCTGTACACCGGCCCCGGGCTCGCCATCCACTGTATGCAGGTGAGGAAACGATAATAATGCAAGTGAAGTGAAGCTAAATCGTGTCTTCGTGCAGTGAAGTTACCACGCTGTACCACTTCACATGTGTAGGTACATAAAGAGACCATTGATGGAGTTCCTAATGCAATACCTGGAAGAATAGATATTGAACTGGAGATATACGGCATGGAGGGTATTCCAGAGAAAGACATGGAGGAGAGGAGAAGGATGTTAGAGCAGAAGAACCAAGGTATTAACACCACGATAATCTCAGGATCCATCTCTTTAAGCTACATGTCTGACTCTGCTCATCCTGATTTTCAGAGACTCAGAAGAAGAAGCAGAACCAGGATGACTCTGATGAATATGATGACGACGATGAGCCCGGTCCCTCCTTTCAGCAGCCTGCTGCACGTCAGCCACAAGCTGGCTATGTCCCCCCTATGACCCAGCCTGGTATGCTTCCTGTTGGATCTGGGACCCCAGCATTACCACCAGGCAGCTACTCAGGTGGGGAACAGATACTTAACTTGATCTGCAATGTTCAAGACTGTTGTAACACTGTAATGGAGTCCTACTTTCTTTTTCATGTCTTAGTTTGAGATGCAAGGAAGGAGCCTCAGCGTAATTTATGTGTAGCATTTGACAGAGATGTATTTTATTATTTTAGCTATAACAGTGTTCATAAATGTTAATTTAGTTGCTGTGCCACAAGATAGACCTGTTTTTGTCACAAAAATAGTGAAAGGAAGAAAGTGTGGTCATGCTAAAAAAAAAAGAGTCTTCCTTGCACTGTGGTTTGTGTATTCCAGCTGTGTGCTTCGCCTCTTTTTATAGGTTTAAGCTTCTGGGAAGCCTCGTCTCCGCTTTCTTCTGAAAGCATTTTAGGAACTGAAACATCCTTGAAACATCCGTCACAGTGTATAAGGCACGAATTAGAGAAATGAGAAAGGCCTCTGGTGTTTGAATGACTCAATGGTGACCCCATGTGGCTGTTCAACATAGTATTTATGCTTTTTTTTGTTTTGTTTTTTCGCCTTGGTGCAAAATTATCTAATTGCTGGTTCCCAAATACTGAGCCTCATTCCTGTTGTTTTGTAAGTTTACATAAAGTATCAAACATCAAAGATGCTAATTGCATTATGTGTGCAACACATAGCTTGTAGCCAAAACGTGTAAACCACATGGTGTACGTTACATAGACACACATCCCTTCGAGGGTACTGACAAAGGGATTCCTCGGGTCAGAGTCGTAACTATTGTGAGCTAAACCGGTACTCTCTTACATGAATTTGAATGACCTCCTGTGTCTCATCTGAAGTAACTATTTGATCCACAATGGGGCATAATATATTGTATTTATCAATGAAAACTCAACTTGCATTATAGGCCACATTCGGCACACGTTGATCAGTGAAACTCCCCTTTCTGTCAGTATAAAGAAGTTAAACTGCAAACAGAATCCATCAGATTATTAACATTTGAAAAAGCATTGAAATTTTAACAGCATGTCTCATTTATTTTTGCATGATAAAGTGACGTTCCTGTAGTGAATTAAGGAATCTTTCAGCAGACACTTTGGACTTAAACTGTAATAACTAAATGTGACAGAATATGTGTTTGTTTATTCTCCCTCTTTTTTCCCCCTTTTTATTTATTTATTTTTTTACTGTGAGCACGCTGTAAAAAACTGAAATTTCTAGACAGTGAAATTTTTTTTGACTTTTTAAAATCTCCTTCACATTTTCTAAAGCTAACCAATAGACAGGACCTAGAGTCTTTGGCCACAATTCTGGCCACTGGGACTTATTCCCCCGGTGCACATAATGAAGTGGCAGGATCGTGTGTTTTGATATAAGTACAATTTTTTTACTTGCTTCAGGAATTCCCCCGATGATGCCAGGTGTGCCACCCATGATTCCAGCGACGCCCCCTGTAATGCCAGGAATGCCTCCAGGGTAAATCTTTGTAATTCTTAATCAAATCTTTCTATCAGTCAAACCCTATATATTATATATATTGTATATTGTAAACATCATGTTTTCTTATGTATTTAGGATGATCCCAATGGGTCGGATGATGCCTCCGATGATGCCCGGTGTACCACCAGGTAATGCCCTGTTAGCATACACCCTCAGGATCCACTTAGATCTCTGTAACTCAGTTTCATTTATTTCTTTTTAATATTTTTAAATACTAAGTAACACTACTGCAGTGAGGTGTTTGCACACATGGAATTCATTTGTTCTGCTGGTATCAGGCATTCCTCCTCCAATGGGTACCCGTCCAGCCATCACTCACATGCCACAGCTCCCGCCTGCTGCAGGCGTGCTGCCCAGACCTGCAGTTCCTGCTGGCCCGTCGGTGCAACCTGATGTCACAAAACCTCTTTTCCCGAGTGCTGGGCAGGTAAAACCCTTGACGCCTTTTTATCGCTGCACAGTTTTCACCTCCTCTCAGCATTCTGACAGGACATTACAGTTTTCTTCAGTAAGAGATGTCTAAGCTTGCACGGGCTGATTAAAAAAGGAGACTTTACCCAGGAATTCTTTTAATTGAAAGACTTTTCTGTTTACTTTTCTTTACTTTTTTCCTGTGCTACAGATGGCCGGTCAAGTTGCAAGTACAAGTAAAGCCTCACCAAGCGCAGACACTCAGTCCGCTTCCCCTAAAGCTCTGTTCCCTAGCACTTCACAAGTATGAGGCTGTCTGCCCTCTTTACTCTGACAACCTGCTGCTTTACAGCTGGCATGCACACAACTGTGTATAGTTTGCTTGTGGCGGGCAGGTTGAATCTCTTTCATTTGCAAAGCTGTTTTTTCTTCTTTTTTTCTTAATTAAAATGTTTAGCTATTTTTTAAATTTGCTTTTTAATTTATCTGCATTCACTCAATATTAAAAATAGCTTCATCACCTTAAAATCAAATGTTAAAGTGAAGAATTATGTGGATATGTATAATATATGGGCTTCTGTTGTTGGGCAAAATATGACAGCATGCTCAGCACTTTATTCTTTTTTTTTTTTTAGTTTTTCTGCAGATCTAAAGAAACTGGTTTTATTTTAGTCAAACTTTGAAAGATTTCTTATCATGTTACAATGGTGGAGTAAAATGTTACAGATCCATCTTATAGGCTTGGCATTAATATGGTAAAAGCTTGTTTAGTCAGATGAATTAGATATTTGTGCTGCTTTACAAAATTTGTCCTGTAAGGTTTTGTTTTGGTGTTTTAAATTTTAAAATGTAAATTTACAGTTTAGTGAGTATAAAAAAATCTAGGGTCATAAATTCTCATTTTAAAAAAGAACACATGAAAGAAACATATTTTTTGATTGTCATCTATTACGGATACAAGGAAGAGATCAAAGTATTAAACTTTTTGTCTATAGCTGTTCCAGACAAATGCATTTTATTCCTGCTCATGAACGTTATGAATGCCAAGGCTAAAAAGGACCAAATAATCGATATCATTGCAGTAATCTTGGAGTTTGACTAAAATTGACCCCCCTGTGAAATTCAAATGTCTTTCTGCTGAGTGTCTCTAACCTGCTTTCCTGTCTCTTCCCTCAGAGTCAGCAGACAGTGTCGGGGTCCCCTCACACTCCCCCCTCCACCACCTCCGACCTCGCAAAGCCCACTTTCCCAGCCTACACTCAGTCCTCCACCGGTTTGGCCAGCCCAAATGCTGGCAGCAGTACGGTCTCCAAACCTCCCTCCACAGTAACCAGTAAGCCTGCCACGCTCACCACCTCCAGTGCAACCAGTAAGTTGATCCACCCTGATGAGGATATCTCACTGGTAAGTATTCTAGCTGGAACACTCTTGTTAAAGTAAGTAGTTATGCAATGTGTTTATTTAAAACAAATCTTTTTCTTGTTTTTTTCCTCCCAGCTGAGCTACACATGTCAAGTGTCAAATCACTTTTATTTGCTTTTTTTGTGCCGTAGGAAGAGTTTCGGGCTCAGTTGTCCCAGTACCAGTGCAGTATTCCCCGTCAAGGCCAGACCACCAGTGCTGCAGCGTCAGTGGGTGGCATGATGGCTCCTCAGCAGCACAGCATGAGGCATCCCATACCTGGTATACACTACTGGTAGTTTTAGGCCAACTGTAAACCAAATAATTTAATTTAATTGGCTTCATTTTTTTGTAGTCTTGAAAATGTTTAACTCTATTTCAGCTTTAATTGTTTTAGAAAGTGCTCTATAGATAATGTTTGTAGAGTCTTAAAAGGGCTGCAGTAAAAATTATGTTTTTACCAATGAGCCTGGTCCTTGCAGGTCAGTATGGTGGGCCACAGCAGGGGATGCCAGGCTACATACCTGGGCGACTACCTCCGTATATTCAGGCCCCTCCTGTTGTTCCCCCAGTGTACCAGGGAGGCCCTCCACGGCCAACCATTGTCACGAGACCCCCTGTCATGTCTCCTGGAGGCCACTACTGAAGTCTCCCTCTCTTCAATAGGTTTGGACTCTCAACCCTTTTCTAATGCCCTCAGCGGCTAGTAGAGAAACCAGTATTGGTATTATATTACCAAAGTATACTGATTTTCTGCTACTGAGCTATGAGGAAGAGACATTAAATAAACAGCAAAGACAGGAGCTGTAAACATCCCATGGCATGGGAAATATTACATTGCATCTATCAAAGACCTGTTTGATTTGATTCTGATTGAAACCATCTCTGTTTTGTGGCTTTTTTTCCTTTTCATGTTTAGGTGTATAGAAGTGTAGTAGATATGGTTCGTAGTGTTGTGAAGGCGCTGGAGTTACATGGGCAGTACCCACCCTTTATCAAGGCAAGTTTGATGTAAATACCTTTCTGTTCTAAGCTAAACGGTGAGGCCTTCACAGCACGTAGTGCTGTTGGACTTGTGTCCCCAACTTTGTTTGGTGAGGGCTTCTACTACCTGTTCATGCTCTAACTCTGTCTTTGTGTTGATATTTGTATGAACAATTACTCCCTTAACTCTAAATAAAGGAGGTATTTATTAGTATATGTATGACTGTGAAACTGTATTGTAATGAAATGTTAGATTTTTTTGTGGGATGTTGCTGGGCTGAGACGTCACAACAGGTTTGTACTCCTGGTATAAACTGCATTGTGACTGCTCTTCTGTTATTATGAAGGTGAACAGTAAACATTGATATCTTGTATATGAAATGCAAAATGCTTGTAAATATTGTCTTTTATCTATAGGCAGTCTTTTACTGATGCTCTGTACATGTCACTGATAGAAAGCATTGTACAGGTGCATAGCATCCAGATCATTAAAGGCTGTAGTGCTAAAACCCAGATTTTTCTTCTCCCTGTAGCAATGCCATTGTGGGGAACTGGCTGAGGCCCTGTCTCAGTGTAGCCCTGTTTCAGCCAGAGGCAAGTCTCACTGTTTTCTGTCTTCTCATTCATTATCAGGGGCCCTCACAGCTTACATGCTGTTGGATATCATTGTCCCCAAACTTGCAGCAAGTTTGGTGAAGGTCCTTGTTTGTGTTCTTGTATTTAGGCATCTTTTTCTTTAAACATGTTAACAAACGTAAACAATATTTCATTGTTTGTCATTAAACTATCTACCCTGTCCTCCATTTACTGGTCAAGCTCTTCGCTAGTCTGCCTGAACCCTAAGCCTGGATACTAAACTCAGTCTCAGTATTACTATCCTGATTCTGTTATCATGTCCTGGGTTTTTGAACATTTTGTGTAATAATGTGGAATAGATCAGAGAAAACCACATGTGATCAGGCAGCTGATCATGGTGGAAGTGTTGTACAAAGTGGATCTGTAGTAAATGACCTATGAGAATGAGTATTCCTGTGCAGCCATAACCATGGAACAAGCAATTGCCACTATAGTTCAAAAGGGAAATTGCCATTGCTGCTTTTAAAATAAAAGCAGTCCATGCTGCTTCCATCAGCAACAGAGGGAAACCACCCTCAGCTTTCTTGACAAAGAATGGCATCACAGCCAGGCACAGAAGAAAAAAGTTTTAAAATGAAACTTGAGTTTCATTTTTAACCAACTTAAAATTGATAATTACTTCTTGGCAGAAGTTTTCTCTGAAATCTTTAGACCAGTGAAGATCTCTGTGGGTGAGACCATCTGAAAAGTCTTTAAAGTATAGAGCTTTCAAATGTGTTTTACTATTATACGGACTATTAAAGGCATGTTCAAGGCCTAAAGGTTCTACAGTAGCATCACCATTTGCAGTTAAAATGTGTGGCAGGATGTTTGAATGAACAAACTACTTTTCACATGGCTTTAAAATGGCTTTACTACTTAATCCTGTTTGTTTTATTAGCTTTCCTCATTTGATCATTTGAATTGAACTATTTACTTAAAGGAGAATCTCTGCCAGTAATGGGTTAGTTAAAGCAGTAAGTACCACAACTATAATTGATTGATGATGTTCGTCAAATTGTATTTGGTATGGCATTTTTTTTTATGTCTGACACAATCGTCTGAAAAAACTGCATCCTTCATAAATCTGAAAGGAATTTTATATTGGTGTGCTGCAATTGTTTTTCACTACTACTAATAAATGCTAGTGAGCATTTGAAAATGATTTCAGCAATATACAGATGTCATTCAGGCAGACGTTATTGGTAAGTATAGTCTTATTATTATTATTTTTAATTCTGTAAACTGTTTACTTCTTGAAGTATACCATTCCATGAAAGAAAATTAATTGGCTCATATTTATGAAATAATGTACTTTGCTTCAGTTTTCAACCTAAAACTTTCAATGTAAAATGTCTCAATTTAAATAAACCAATTCATAACTTCTGATGTATTTAACTTTATTTAACTTTTATTTTTTCTGCACTGGATGTTGAACACTGAGGTTTTCACTAAATAAATGTAAATGCAAATAACATTTCTACATTTCATGATACAAACACAAAATGAATACAAACAGTAAGTTAAGAAAGTACTATCATCAAACATTGTCAAGTAGAAAAAGCAATGCTTGTGGGAAAGCAGTCTGTATTTACATGAACGTCTGTACAAGAACTGTATTGTCCCACATTAAAATTATCTCAGAACACATTTGCAGTCTCTCAAGAATATCCTTTTTTTTTTTCTAGAAATGAGGCACACTTTGTTTCACCATTCAAAGATCATTTAAAAAAATATGCTAACAACAGAAAAACACAATGTTTAACATTTTTCCAAATGTAAACGCTGTTAAAAAATAGTTTCAGAAATTATTTACAGTGATTCTTATTCTTTTTTTGCATGTTTTTTTTAAACTCTGACTTTTTGAACATTCTTCTTTTTATTTTTGTTATCCTTTATTTATCCAAGTAAAATGTAATTAGGATTAAAAACTCTTTTTCAAGACATTTTTGTGAGCAAATACAACATCACAATTTTACAAGTAAAGAAACAACATTGGTATTCAGTACAGACAAGTCAACACAAACGTGAATCATATGTAATTACCGATCTGAACTACTGTTAGAACAGTACAAGTTTAACTCCATATATCCATCCCAGTAAGGAGTTATATGCACACAATGCTGCATTAATATGTGTTACAGTTGTCATAATTATAAAGATCAGTGGTACATGCAAAAAAAAGGTATTTGGAACTGAAACAATAACAAACTCAGAAAGAAATAACTCATGTTTCACACTGGCCTTATTAAATTTGTAAAATCAACAAATGGTCTCTGTAACTCTTTATAGGTCAAGGTCATGTGAACTACATTTACTATTACTTATTACTTATTGGAGATTTACACTGAAGACATTAGTCCATCACTTGGATGTCACAGGCAACTACACCATCAAATGAAAAGCCCAAGTAGAAGTTGACTTTTTCGTTTCCGTGAGGCAGGGAGGCACTATACCGAGGAACTACTCTGATCTTGCCACTGCTTCCACATCTCACAAACAAGGTTTCATTTTCTGTCCACCCTTCAACCCGTTTGAGAAGTTGCACAACTTGTTTTGTTTTCCATACTTCTCCTCCCAGCCATTTTAGTTTTCTTTCACTTAGAGTGCCTTTAATCTCCTTTTCAATAGCACTTCTGTGAACAATCTTGTTAAGACCTCTTGCCTTTGCCAGAAAGAAGTGTGTCACAATCCTGCTTTTCCTCTGAGACCTTTGTTGGATCTTTTGCTCACAAAGTCTCTGAAGGGCATCGATGGCTGAGAAAAGGGTCTGAGCACCATCAGAACTTACTTCATCACTTGTCTCAGGCCAAAACAGAAGGGAGAGAAGGAACAGAGCGCTTGCTGATGACATGTGTTTCCCTTTTGTCACAAATCTCTTGCTGAATTTTTGTAGCTTTTGAAGAGACAGAAGCTTTGAGGAACCAGGTAGAATACAGTTGAGAGCTATCTGACAAAAGATGAAGTTTGTGAGTTCTGTTGGATCAAGATCATTCCACATCAGGTTTTCTGGGTACAGGCTAAAGATTTTCTCAAGTTTTTTTCCTGCCCTCTCTGGTTTCTTGTCATAAAGTAGTGAGATGATAGATGTAACATTTCCTCCACCAAGCTTGTAGGCCCTCATCTGTCTTTGGAATGGAGAAAGCTTTTCAACCGGACCAGCCATGTCAATGTCATTGCTTTCTGTTGCTTGATCACTCTCATCTGGTGTAAGACAAAAAAATTCAGCATATACAGCACTCTTTCTTGTCAGCCACTCTCTTGGATTGTGCACTTGCTCTGGATCTCTTGCATCAAGCTCTTCATCCTCTTCACTAATGTCAGTTTGAAAATAGCTGAGTTCCTCAGAAATGCACTCAAGTGCTTGGCTCAAGCTCCTCTGTAAGCCTTTCAACTGTTGATGAAACTTCTGCCAGGGTGTTTTGACCTCTGCTGGTATGTAGTCTGTCAGCAGGTACTGCATCAGCTCTGATTTTCCAGTAGTGTTTGAAAAAACATCTACTCCTGACAGGAATTTTAGGAGCCTGCAGCCAACATCTACTTCCCCATAGTATGAATTGTTAAGGTTGACAGTCTCTTTTTTAGGTGTTTTTTCAGAAGCCCGAAAGGCAGAAATTCCTTTGACTGCTGTGCTTATGATTTCAATTCCCGTTTCAGGGGATGGCTCTTTTTCTTCAAGGGTATCATACAAGTGATAAAACCACCACTTATACACTTGTCCCAGTGTGTCAAGGATAAATGTATCATGTGGTGCAAGAGATTTTGCTTCTTTGGCCCATTCAAGAGCCTCTTCAAATCTATTATGAGTGTAAAGCAGCCGAGCAAGCTGTTGTGCTACACATGCATCTTTTCCTAAAGCTATGTAAGCAGCTTTCATAAGATCAACAGCTTTCTGAACACCCCCTTTATCAACATCACGGACATGCTCAATAAGGGGTGAAAAAGTTGTGTCTTTAGGATCTCCTCTGCTCTTCTTGTTGCGTCTAATGAAAAGAGCTCTGATAAACCTCAGAAATTCATCTCTGTCAAACCTGTGATTGATCAGTACCTTATCACTGATGAGATCCATGGCAATATCACTCTGAGGCAAATTAGCAGACAGCTGACTCAGAATTTCTTTTGCCACCAGTGGATGAATAATTCGTATCGATGGGATGTGTGTTGAACTTTGGTTAAGGTGGATGAAAATGAGCCTGGCTTCATCACTTAGATGATCCACAAAGGCATGGTACTGAGTTCTATCCATATATGTTGCAATGCCGAGTAATGCTTCACAGTGTGACACAGATATGTATGAATCTTTTACGTAGCAATTCAAGAGAGCCACGAATCTGATGAGACGAGTTGTGGGTGTTGAATGATCGATTTTATCTAGAAGATTTTTTACAAAGTCTTTAATGTAGCTTCGCTCAAACCCTTCAGTCATCAGTACGAATGTGAGGATGAAGTCAGGTTCAAATTGCATTTTGAGTTGCTCAAGCTTTTTTGAGAACAAGGGCTTCTCTTCTGCAGACAGCTTGTGAGTGACTGCTACTGTTTGAGATAATGATGCTCTGCACATACTTTCTGGATCGTTTGACCGGTTGCAGATGAGCAGGATAAAGCACAACACAGAGGAACTTATCTTTTTAGTTGCAATAACATTTCCAAGGTGCCCTCTGAGGTCATTGATGTAATCTGGATTGTGGTCCTCTAGCAGGAGGAGCACTGGGAGACAGATATTTTTGTCGTTTTCATCATGTTCCCTCAGTTTCACTGCATGTTCACACACAGTTGTGATTTCCTTACCCTGCTTAACAACTGCACATCGCACTTTATTTCTCCACCTCCAAAGGATCTGCCGTGCTACTGTACTTCCACCACTACCTGGATGATGGTATATGTTCACACTCTCTATGGGGCGTATGGCTTTGGGACGATGTACTATATTTTCTAGAATGGTATTTGCTTCTTTGTAGGCATCCCTCTCTATAATCACCCCACACTTGTGTTTATCAGCAAGCCAGAAGTTGATCCAGTTGATCTTTCCACCTCGATAGAAGTAGCTCTCAGTTTGTTGGATTTCCTCCTCACTCATGATCTCTAGTTTTGTATCATTGCACTGATCAACACTGATGATTTCCAAAGAATCTAGCATAGCCTCTTCAACTGACTTTAGGAAGCACAGGCCTCCATTTGGGACTGGTAATGTCCTTGTGGATTGATTTTTCAATAGTTGAATGCTTTGAACTGTGGCATCCACGTGACTCAGTGGCATTTCAACAATGCTGATTTCTTTGAGATCAGAAATCGGGCAAGACACCTGGGCAAGACTTGACCACTTCTTGTAGTTTTCCTTTGACTCTGATATGACTGCCAAAAATTCATGTCCGCTCATTTCTGAGTAGAATTCATGGAAAGTCTCAACAAGTGGCTGTTCAACATCGGACATGAGCAGGAAAAGGACAACAAATGAACGTCTGGAAAGGATGTCATTGCAGATGAGTGACACTGCTTTTTTCAGTTTCCTTTTTCTTGTTTTGATCCAAGTTTTCCCATCACAGGGTTGTTCTCCACCTGGGAAGTTGTTTCTTCCATTGCAGAAAATCCAACTTATTCTCTCAGGAAGTTGTAAAGACTTTTTGATGTCATCAATTCTCTTGTCTTTTGCATAGTCATCAAAAAAGTGAAGGTTTACTGCTTTCTGTTTCTTGTATTTTCCACAAAGACCAGATGTTTTTGAATCTGGGTCAAAGTCAAACACACAGAATAAATTCATGTGAACTAAGAAGCTTATGTTGTCAAGATGCGCTGGTTGAAATTTGTTTGTTACAACAATGTAAAACAGAGAGTTGTCCATGTGCTTTTTCCCACATGTTAGGAGGATAGCAAGTTTCCTCTTTTGATCCTCGCCAAAGTCCAGAGTTGTTTCATTGCTTGTAGATTCTGCCTCCTCTCTCTGTTGGTCTTTTTCTCTCAGTCCTTGAATGAAAGGAACAAGGTCGTCTTCAGGTACACGTGGTGTGTTTGCTCCAACTCTGTAATAGGGAATTTTCTCTTCACATTTGACTTTGTTGTCTTTTTCAGAGAATTTAGGAACACCAACATAGTAAAGCTTATCTTTTACAATGCTTGCTTTTGGGACAATGTCATATTCAATGACCCATGTGTTCCCACTACTTTCCTTGTCAAGCACCTCAATGAATCGCGGGTGCCTTATACAACTCCTGGCATCACTTTGTTGATTTGACCCTTTGAAGCACCTTTCAATGTAGTCTAATGCATCCACAAAGTCTTCTCGATTGTTTGCAGGTATCCCGATGATTTCTCCATGTTTGTGAGTTCCTTTGACTTTATCCATGATGCCAAAGTGAATTGTCCCATTTGCTCTCATATTCATGCATGCGCATGCAAATCTTAACACTTCACTGGCTACTTTTACTTGTAACCTCTTTGAGTCTAGTTTGTATGCAATCTCAAGCGACTTATATTCATGGCATGGAACCATCATGTTTTCAGTCCCTGTCTCAGGAGGAAGCACATGATGTTTCACGTACCTGAAGTCCTTTTCATCCTGGTCAAATTTACGATAGTCACAGGAAACCACTTCTGTAGTGGATATGTTATCATTGCTCTCTGTAGGAATATTTTTATCCTTTGCTCCGTCACATAGTTCTTGTGATGAAAGCTTTGGTTCTTGTTCTACATCTTTAACAGCTTCCTTTTTGCCATCTCTACTCTTGCCAGATGAATCGCTTGTCTTTTTTATTTTCTGCTGTTCCGGTATTAAAAGTTCATCTCGTTTCTTCAGTAGGTGTTCAATTTGGCCACTTTTCATTCCAATTGTTTTGTTGAGGAAATCCCGGTCTACAGTTGTGAGAACTGGTCCTGTCACTTCCTCCTCCATCATTTTTCCTATGTACAATTCTTTTATTCCAATGGATTTCAGCCAGGAACTAACATGAGATTCTGTCCAGCTGTCATATGGAAGCTCACGCCACTCTGAAACAAAATTTTAAAATCAGTTGTGTTATTTAAATTAAGTTAGTTAAATAGAGGTTAATCATAAAATAATAAAGGTTATAATGATTACTCCCATCAGTGTCTTCTTGTAAAACAATTTGAAATAATGTTATACTATACTAAGCTTTAAATGTGGTTGGTAGAATTTTTTTTATTTTTTTTTACATATAATAGATTTAGATAATAGCATTGTGCTCATTCTTAAGAAATCTGAAAAATAGAATAACATCAATCAGTGATGATTATTTTTTATTACTTATTGTTGGCAGGGTTGAGGTTATTATTCAAAAAAGTAATATATCATATATTGATGATGGAATTTAAAATAATTTTAAAAGTAATACAGTCGATTACCTATGGACTGTATTACTGTACGTATAAATACTTTGTCACATAATTGTCAGTCAACAACATAAATTCGTAGGATACAGACTCACATTTTGTACATACACTCAGCTTTAATATCACTCTCTTTTCTTGGCTAGCTTTATACCAGCATGTTGTCTGTGCAGATGTTTGTAAAGAGCTTCACATGTGTTGGCAGTTGTTTTTGTCTTGAATACAATTTGCACTTTACCTCTATTCTCTTTTTCATTTGTGCAATAAAAATAAGAGTAATATTCATATCTCCACTCGTAAAAGGTTGTAGACCACGCAAACATTTTCCTCCCACTTACTTGCAAACTAACATCAGCTGATTGTAACAAGTGCACAGGTAAAAAAATGTTTTCTTTCTGTACAGATAACTAAAGAGCCCTTGTAACGCAATTAACTATTATATCTGCAGTGTTGGGAAGGTTACTTTTAAAATGTATTCCACTACAGATAACAGAATACATGCCCCAAAATGTATTTTGTAACGTATTCCGTTACATTACTCAATGAGAGTAACATATTCTGAATACTTTGGATTACTTAATAAATTGTCATGCTTTTTACAACTACATGAATGTACTATTGCTGTGCGATTTATTACTTTTGCTGAAGGTTACTTGCCATACCAATACCGACTATATTTTTAAATCTTAATATAAAATGAGTAACAGTAGGGTGGACATTTGTTAGGATGCCTGGGTCGTTGACCCAGGGTTTTTGAGTTTATTATATTATTTATAATTTCTAGTCTTTGGGTTTTTGTTAGAGTCATGTCTTATGGTTTGTCTCTGTGTAATCCTTAGTTGCTGTCTCCCCTGTCCACTATATCCCCGTGTCCAGTCAGTGTCTGTGTCTGCCCTGGTCCCACGTCTCTGTTCCCTCTGTTGTAGTGCCTGCATGTGAGTCTGTGTCTTTTGTTCAGTCTGTGTTATGTGTTTCCTGTTTTACTTTGAAGGTCTCTGTCTTATCTCAGTGTGTTCAGTTTACGCTTCCTTGTCTCGTCAGTTCTGATTTGCCCCAGCTGTGTTTCCCTCCTGTTGTCCATTCCCTGATTGCTCCCTCTATGTATTTAAGCCCTGTGTTTCAGTTTGTCATTGTTGCGATCTACTCTTATCTACCCTCACTTATGCTTTGTGTGTTTTGGTTTTCCCTGCCTGCGTTATTGTTTGTACTTTGGAGGTTTGTTACTTTGAGTTCAGCATTAAAGCTGTTTTTTTGAGTTCACGTCTGTCTCCGGAGTCTGCACTTTGGGTTCTTTTCCTGCCTGCACACAGCCGTTTTATAACAACATTAGGTAAGGCTGCACTTTTTGTAGCGATCTCATATATAAAACTGGTCCGCGGCTCCGAACCTTAAAGGCATAAAACCGTAAAGGAACCTCTGGCTAATACATCGGGTTCGTGTCGGGCTCGTAGCCGAAAACTAGCTTTACTTTGTTGTGTGGGTCAACTTTGCTAGTGAGAGACAGAGAGAGGCGTTGAAAGGCTGCTCCAACGGAACTTATTGTTTCGGAGGAAAACACGAACACAGTGTACAGTCGAGTCTTAAATAGCTTACTTACAACTGGGCTCGTCAGGCACACTTTTTGGCTGCAGTGGTTATTATTATATTTACATGCTTCCAGCTCCCGTTTCTACTTGGTGACAACTTGTATTTTTTTTTAACTTTTTTTTTTCTCCCTCCCTTGCGCTCACAGACACAAAATGGCAGTCCATTCTCCCTGCAGCACGGACTGCACTGCCCAGCCCATGAGGCTACTTTCTTTAGGGCTATGCCTGAAACACTCTGCCTATTGCCTTCATTTTAAATCTTTTTTGTGAATAATTTTTAAAAATATTTCTTCACGTCATTATGCGGGCTGCAAGTAGAGGTTACATGGGCCGCGAGATTGTACTATATAGTACAATCTGATAGTAATACATTACTTATGAATGCATTACACTCAACAGTGATTAGCAAAACTACCTTATTCTATTAACAGAAAGAAATGCCATGCTAATTTGTATCATAGATCCAGCAATCCACTAAAAAAAAACTGCACTGAAGGAATCTTTACAATGTTAAAATGTAGATAGGCCCACAACATCATAAGTCTGTAAATAATTAGGTATTCAGACAAGCAAGCAAGCTCTTAATAATATCATGCTTCCCAAAATTGAACGAGGTGCCGGAGAAATTTCTCCATGCTATTGTGAGACTAAAGCCAGAAAAGGAACAGTCTTTTTCAACACTCACCTATTCTATATTCAGAGTGGAATATGGCACTCTGCTGATATGACTAATCTTGAAACCCATATCAGATGTGTAATTGCACCTGGGTGTTTTTCTCTTGTTTGCCCTCTACTTGAACAACATACCACCACCCGTGAAAGGTTCAGAGCACAGCTTTTACTTTCAAGATAATATTCTCTGCTTACACTTTCACAGTTTTACTGCTGTTCAGCAAGAAGTTTGCGACTGTTTGCAGACAAGCTGACATCTTTCATGCAAACTACGAATGACCGCGCCAGCTTGCTAGTGATTAAAGGAATTGAAAGGAAGTGTAGAATCACATGCCTCTTTGCGACCAATTTCACATACTGACTGCCAGCATTTAAATGTGACTGCCTGAATTGATCGCACACACTCAAAACAGTGATTGCAAATCTACCAGATGCAATGCAGCACATTTAAGAAGCAGCGCTCTGCTCTGGATCGCCCTGAGAATGTGAAACTGTGCCTTTAACACTGTTTTGTTCTATCTTTTGCACAGCATCACGATACAGTAGGAGCATTTCAGAAGTCAAGTCTTTAAGTGGAGATTATTGGACTCATTCCTGTTTGTCTTCTTTAAGACAACAATCTAACAATCTGATGACCAAAATTCTCGATTGAATTTTGTCTCGATTGAAAACCTACCTTTTTAGCTTAGCCTTCCCGGCCTCCTAGAGCATGCCTTTTAAGTGTACTTTCTTGCCCTCCCCTTTCCTCTCTTTTGCTTATATTGTTTTATTGTTTTCTATGGTTAAGTCTTGCTTACTTGTATACTTGTATGCATGGTTAATCAATGCCTCCCACCTGCTAGCTTATCTGCCTTTGTACTTTACTACTGTTTTATTGGATTATGTGAAGCACTTTGGCTACCTCTGGTTTTAAATGTGCTATACAAATAAAAAGTGTGTGTGTGTGTGTGTGTGTGTGTGTGTGTGTAGAATTTCCCAATTATGAAATGAACAAATATGTTTCTTGCTATTCTTTAGTTACAGATTGGAACATAACTGTTAGAAGGAATTTAACTATCCTTTTCTACCTATATCAGGCCTTTATTTCTAACCTGGTCTTGTGATATACATTTCATACTCACCAATTTCTGAGCTGCTGCTTTCCATTTTTGATTGTTTCTATGAATAGCAAAAACATTAAGTTTAATATTTACTACGTTGTATTTTCTAATAATTTGAATTGCACAGGTGCAGTAGAAGATTACACTTACCACATTCACAAGACTATAGAACACCAGTATAGTTGATCATCCCTCTTTCAGTATTTCTGCTGGTGATAAAGTCAGCATGCTCTCAGTTTTGAAAATAAAATGTTTGAAAATTACATTTATTCAAAAATCAGTTTTGTTGATATACACAGATCAGGCATAACGGGTCAGGGTAATGGGTGGCCAAGGCTCACCAGTACATGTTGGCAGTGAAGGCTGGTCCATTTGGCAAGACGAATAGACAAACTACTGTAGGTAAGATTGCTAAAAAGTTCACGCTATTTCTGATAGGATGTCAGAATACACAGTGCTTCAGTTTGTTGCATATGAAGCTACATAGCCACAGACCTGTCAGGGTGCCTGTGGCGGAGGTGTGGTCCCGGGCGCGGCTGCAGGGGAGGAGTGGTGCAGTGAGCTCAACGGGGTGGTGCTGGAGAGGCAGGTAAGAACAGCTCATGGCGTTTGGGCTGATGACAGTTTCCTTCCCCTTTTTAGTGAGAGGAGAGAGGAGCGGAGGGGAAGCTGGGATCAGCTGAGACCGGAGCTGTCCAGACTACGGCCTGTCACAACAAATGAAAACTAAAAATAAACGTGGCATCTGGCATTAAAGAACTGTGTGGGTGTGTACGTGTGTAAAGTGCATTTCACAGTGCCCATACTGACTCCTGTTCACCACAGAGAAAGTGCCAACAATGTGCATGTAAGCATCAGAACTAACCATGGATTAATGGAAGAAGATGACCTGGTCTAATAAATCACATTTTCTTTTACACCACGTGTATGGGTGGGCATGTCACTTACCTGGGGAACACCTGGCACCAATATACACCTACCTAAGCATTTTTGTAGACCATGTTCACTCTTTCATAGGAACAGGAGTTTTCTCATGGCTGTTGCCTCTTTCAGCAGTATAATGTGCTCTGCCACAGAAATGGTTCAGGAATGGTTCGAGGAGCACAGCAATGAGTTTATGTTGGCTTGGCCTCCAAAATTCCCATAGACTAGTATCTGTGGGATATGTTGAACAAACAAGTACAATCAATAAAGCCCCAACCTTAAACGTGCAGGACTTAAAGAATCTGTTGTTAATTCTTGGTCTTGGTCCCAGATACCACAGCACACCTTGAGGGGTCTACTGGAGTCCATGCCTCTATAGGTCAGGGGTGTTTTGGAAGCAAAAGGGGGACCAACAGAATATTAGGCGGGTTGTCATAATGCGATACCTGATTGGTGTAGGTCTTCAGTTTTATTGACCATAAATTAAACTGTTTGCTAGATTATGTAGTTGTTGTGAGGTTTTTAATGGTCTCAGACAAGCATAAAGGATAAATAGCACATGGTGTCTGTTACTGTACTGAAATAAATTAATTTCCTTCATATGAATGCAATTATTTTTCCTTCAGTACACATGGTCTTGTATCCAATGCAGTGATTTTCAAGTAAGTACTTAGATGAGATAATTCATTTAAACAATCCAGTTTGAACAGTGCTAAAAGAATAAATTATGTCTGAATTTCTGAACACTGTTATTCGGTTCAATGTGTTAATCATTTACTTGAATATATACTAGTCTGCCAGACCCACCCATCCACCTGAGCATGTTTCCTCATAAATGATCAGTTTCTCTGTTCATGCATCAAATGATATTATACAGGTTAAGTTCAAAAAATCGCTTTCTCCAGTAATGGATTTAGAGCAGATAATCACCTTATGATTATTCAGCAGTAGCTCAAAAACTGAAGAAAACCATGAATAAACATATGAACATTACCTGATACTGCTGAAGTGAAGCAGAGCAAAGTTACAGAGGTTTTATTAGAGACACAGCTAAGCGTTTTGCAATATGGCATAATTTGCAAAAGTTTACATTTCTTCTGTATTGAACAACAGAAATTAGGCTTTTTTTCATAGGTCATTTTGGGGGAAAAAACAAACAGCTGCCAACAGTGCTGTGAACAATGGTAGACTGGTGCTTAATAAGCAAGTGAATAATGCAAACAAATTGAGGTTTTTGATGGGAAACTGTTCTTGAAGTACACTGAGAGAGAAAGAGCTGAGCAGGAAGTGTGATTTTATCATGGTGGAAGGAAAATAGCAAAAGTAAGAGGGAATTAATGACGTTGTTTTTCAAATGTGAAGTGTAGTTTTGATCTTTGAACCATTTACCTGCTCTTTACTCTTTAATTAAGTTTGCTGTTTAAGCTGTTTGGCAAATGTTAAAATAGTTTTTTGAGATTTGTGCAGTTGTGGGTTTGTGCTGCACAAAGCACTGCTTTAGCCACTCCTGTGTTTGTGATCCTGGGTGTGTCTTTTTTGACTGCATGCATAGATAGGACTACAAATGGAAGTGCAGTAATAGAAACTAAGCAAGAAATTGAAACTCTTGTTATTCTCTTGTTAGAGTTGAAATGCTTAACAAGAAGTGTTTTCATTCAATTTGTTTCGTGGTTTTATACATTTATTAGTATGTTGTAATTTTTTTTTCACACTGTGAAATTTTAAAAATTATTTATTTTATACAATTTTTTCATCATTTAAATTTCCAAACTGCCTTTTCTCCAGTAACAATTATGGTGAAATTTTAGTTGTTCTTTTGTGTGATTGCACACTGCCCATGAGAGGACCACTTAGTAAGCAGAAGTTTCAATTCAGTTTTATCTATACATTACCAAATTACAACAACAGTCATCCAGAAGCGAGACTGTTAGTCACAAAAATGGTGGACAGAAAGTTATTTTCCAGTCTGTGAGATGTCGGCTTTCAGCACCCAACGGCATGTCCGCGTACGTGCCGTTGGGTGAACGGGATGGTCCGCGCTTTTTGTTGACATCTTTTTGCGGAATCCGTTTACCTGCTCTTTAATCTTTCATTAAGTTTGCTGTTTTAGCTGTTTTCTGACCTTTAACCTGAGATTCTAGCGTTTCTGGCAAAATACATTTATATTTAAAGGATTTAATGAATCGCGATCGCATTATTAAAACTAAAATCATTTTGAATCAGGAAATAATTTTTTAACCCACCGATAGTGAATACGAATACGCATATATGCTGACATTACAGATGTACTTACCTAATCTGATCAGCAGAGTTTAACACCCCGCTTCCTGGACCAAATGCAGATGTGGGTTTGTGCTGCAGAAACAACTGCTTTGGCTACTCTCGTTTTTGTGATCCTGGGCGTGTCTATTTTGACTGTACACATAGATGGGATTAGGCACTACTAAAAAACGAAACTGCAGTAATAGAAACTAAGCAAGAAATTGAAACTTAGGTATCCTCTTGTTAGAGAGTTGAAATGCCTCACAAAAAGTGTTTTTTAATTCAATTTGTTTCGTGGTTTTTAGTGATGGGATTTCCGGCTCTTTTTAGAGATCCGGCTCTTTCGGTTCGGCTCACTAAAAAGAGCCGGCTCTTTCGGCTCCGAACCGGCTCTTCAGGTTGTTTTGTTGCTTTAATTAATTTATTATTAACAATAATATAAAATTATGCACAAAAGGAATTACTAACGTAAAAACAAGTGGTTTTATTTATATATGTTTATATATAAATATATGCGGTGGCCCCTAGAGACAAAACACGTACAAACTCCAAAACACATTTCTAGCATGAACTGAACTTCCAAAGCAGAGCTACTAGATCACTTAAATTACACAATTGAAAGCATGTGTGTATTGTTTGTGTATTTATACACAGGCACTCATATATATATTCAAATAATTTAAAAAAAAGTTAATTTACCTGTTATTACCACACACCAAATCCGGTCATTGGTACTTGCTGGCTTGTGTAGCCACAAGATAACAAAGGCTCAACACTGCGCCCAGCATCCTGGAGCACTTCTGTTGTTCTTTTGTACGTGTTTTGAGTTTTTATGTGCTTCTGAGTTTTTATATGCTTCTGAGTTTTTACGTGCTTCGGAGTTTGTACGTGTTTTTACGTGTTTTGGAGTTTGTACGTGTTTTTACGTGTTTTGGAGTTTGTACATGCTTCAGAGTTCGTACGTGATTTGAAGTTTGTATGTGCTTTGTCTCTAGGGGCCACCGTAAATATACTTTTATTTATTCACTCCACATAAAATGTAATAAATAAATCATCTAATACAAAAATCAACTATTCACATTTCAAGTTTTAACTATTTACATTTTCAGCTTTTTCCTTTCACAAATTTAAAGTGAAAAGAACACAAAACACTGCAAACCACAACACAATTAAATATAAATTATAATATGAAAACTAAAAGAACATGCATATTCTCTGTCATATGGACCTGCATGAATAAACTTTCTCAATCCTTTATCATCTGCAACCGAAAATAGTTGTGGATGATTACTATACCTTTCTAATGTTGTTGTCCCTGCCTCTCTTTCTCTCTCTCTGGCTCTGTTCCTGTGCTACTGAGTGTAACTACCGCCCCTCCCCCCTCTGCCCAGCGTAAAGCACAAGGCTCGCGTGCAGAGTGAAGCGGAAAAAAAGTGCGAGAGAGAGGCTGAGAGAAAGAAAAAAAAAAAAAAAACCCACGTGACGGCTCGCGATAAGGAGCCGGCTCGCGTCGTTCACGTCAAAGAGACGGCTCTAAGAGCCATTTCGTTCGCGAACGACCCATCACTAGTGGTTTTACACTGCATGATCGTTCAATGGGTCCTTTGTGCCGACCTTTTCAGTGATCATCTCTGCATCGCCTACCAGTTAAACAGTCACATGATTTATAACTGAGGAAGTAATAAAGGTTAATGGCATTTTATGAACATCATAAATTCTGATATATCATAATTCGATAATAATCAATAATCATATGCCCCCAAAAATATGATCATAAATATATGGTGATTGAGTAGGAAGATGAATATGATGTTTGAGATTAAAATGATGGAGTAATAAGTCATAATGGTGTACTGTTGTCATTTGACGCCAAAAAGTTTACTTTTTTTGACCAAAAATGCCACCTTTTTAGACAATTGTTTTTGTGGAACTGTGTGTGTGAAAATGTGTTATACCATAATAAAAATAGCCTGTTTCAGTTTTACCGCTGTTTTCAATAAATTGCATGCTCACTTCCATTTCTTCTCGTTGCATGTTGAAGGTCTACTTGGAACCTTGTTAAGATCCAACGATGCAAAATATGGTTTGTTTGTTTGTTTGTTTGTTTGTTTGTTTGTTTGTTTGTTTTGGTTTACCATTTTTCAAGTGGTCTTAAACTGATCGGGGCTGTAATAAAGAGCTGTTTGTTCAATGGTGATGATCATCATGAGTTTGCAACTACATGATAAGCACATCATGGAACCACCAAAAAGGCAAAAAAAACATCAGCAGTTTGGGAGCATTTTGACATATCTCACAAAAATAACATACGCCTCCTCAAATCAATCTCAGAGAGGATGGTTAGTTAAAGGTGTATGTGTGTATTTTACACAGGGCCCCTATTATCACAGCAGGGCTGCTGGTGTACATGGAATGACCAGCAGATAATTCATGACACATGAAGGCCTGTTACCACCATGAGGTAGCTGATGAACAGGTGATGAACGGAAGGCTGAGTTGGTCTTAAATGTCATCCTGCTGATTGCCGTTGATGGGTTACAGGTGGAAAATGCAGATGTGGAACCTTCACGGATGGACACAGGAAAACAGGGACTAAGCTGAAAAACACCAGACACTCATTCGGATCATAACACCTTTAAATCTTCACCATGCCAGGTAAGAGAGGGAGAAAAGGCTCTGAAAATCATTAAATCATAAAGTGCCCAGACTAGCAAGCAAACACCATTTCAGTGTAATATGCCGACAACTTATTCAGCTCCTGGTAATGATGTGTTGATCACTGACAAGTTTTTACTACTTTTTACAACTTATACCTAAAACTAGTATATCCCAGTAGTTCTAGGTATAAGTGGTTGTACTTTGTTTTTCTTTTTTGTTTCTTTTGTTGTTTTTCTTCAGAGGATTAATTAAACAAAATGTTACATCCCCCAGGAGGATGTTGGTTTTCTTCTTTCAACTAACTCCTTATGTTTTGTCTAGGCTCCACCTCCTCTGTCCTGATTGGATGCTGCTCACAGAATCCAGCTATTTGTCAATCAGCAAAGCACTACTAAAGGCTTGTGGAGCTGTGTTTCTGGGCCCTCTGGCCATTTTGATTGCCGTACCCGTGCAGGCTTGCATGCCTCTTGACTTGTATGTGCTTTTGTGTTTTCATGTTCACACTGCCTGTCGGGGAGAGCTGCCTTTTGTTTTGACACCCTGCTTTCTCCTGTTTATGTGTTGTTAGGTAGGTTATGGTTATAGGTTGTATATTTTGTTTTCTTTGGAGTTAGGTAAGTTTCTTTTATTTTCATATCAGGAATGTTTTGTTTGTTATGTTGGCCTTGGCTCTCCCTGAAGTTAACCCTCATTCTGAACCAGAATTTCAATGCTAGCATGAAATAAACCTTTTAAAATTACCATCTTGGCTCCTACTTCACTATTTACCTCTGTTAGTCCCTTCAAACCCCCCAGACCAGCCTGGGGACGTAACATAAAGAAAATGAAATAATTCTTTAACAAAGAAGTGAGGCATATTTTACAGCCATTAGCAAACTGCAACAACTACATGTCAATGTTTTTTTTGTTCATCCTTTTGTCTTTTCCCCACTTATCCATTAAACCTCTGTTAACCCTGAATTTTATTTATTTATGTTGTCAGGTGTGGCTCTGGTTTCATGATACTCACCTCTCCATGTGTCAGAAAGTTAAACTAATGACTTTAAATTGACTTTAAATGTGTAAAACTGTAATAGTGCAGACTTACAGATAATTTTTCACGTGGATGAGTATGCTTGTAATTTAAGAGAAGGCGGACTAAGTGCAGTGTAATTCACTCCATATTAAACCCACTTCATTGTATCTTTAAATGTAGAATAAATGCTGCATTAGAGACGAGGGTAAAATCATGGGAGTGAAAATACGAAAAAATGAATCCACCAGGAAATGAGAGAACCTGTGTAAGTCTGCTGCTGCTGTTTGTGTGAGGACAGCTGTAACTCCCTTTAAGTTTTGCTTTTCTTGTAAATGAAACCAGAGCAAACACCTCTGCTAGTTGATAAGATGAAGATGAAGGTTGATAATCCAGATATTTGAATGAGTTTATTAAAGCGCAATTGTTCATCTTTTTATGAGCAGGTTTAGGTCCAAAGTTTGAACATGGGCGTGTAGGCCTGTCTGCAGGGTGAGAGATGAAGTTGTCTCTCATGTAGTAACCGATGAATGAATTTCAAAGAGTAAACACATGTTTTTAATGGCAGTGTTTCCTCGTATGATTTGTTTGGTAATTCAGGTTTTCATTGTTTAAAGGTGTTCTATAGTTACCATCATCATATAAAAACTTTGAGATCATTCATATGTAGAAAGATGTGATTGTGTTAGAACTCAAACTTTTAGTTTCATTGTGTGAAACTAATTCAAATGTAACTTCTGTTTAGATTTGAATGTTTGTACTAAAAACATGAGGCTACACATATTTACCCAGGATGTTTTAAAGCTTGTGGAGCTGCTTCCACTGCTGCAACCCTACCAGGAGGAGGTGCTGTCACAGAGAGAATCACAGAAATGGCAACATACAGCATCACTATCCTCGCTGTTTATTTCATTTTTCTGTACTTGTTTTTCTAGAAACCTCGGCATGCAGTGTAGCTAAAGATCCCTTTTTTAATGTCATCATTTATCAAACTAAGATGTTTAAGATAAGACTTTACTGATCCCACAATGGGGAAATGTTTGCGTTACCTTAGCTCAGGTACAGATCAGAAGGAAAATACAAAAAATACAAGTAAAATACAAACAAATAAAAAATAAGTAAGATAATACACTATATACAACAGTAGCATACACAGTATGTGATTATGGATATGGTTGTGGAAATATTCAAGACATAAACTATATAGCTTAACATAATGGCAGAACCTTACACACTCACCATCTTTTTGGTTAAATATTAGTCATACACTACACTTTCCCTGTGAATGAAATATAAAATAACCTGTGATGCACTTACTGTAATGCCCACAATGAATCAATGCTTCTTCAATCATCACGTTTTAAAATGTATAAAACAAAATGTATAAAAAATGTATAAGACAAAGGGAAAACAATGCAAATGTTGGCATAGAAGTATTTAAATGAATGTCTACAATGAGTCAGAAGTCAATACTTTAGCAGTGAGAGATGCCACAGAGCTTTATTAAAAGCATGCGGAGAAAAAAAAGCACGTGAAAATGGGATATTAACTTTATTTTTATTAAGGACTAAAACAGTTCTCTCTTTTGTTATATTAATCTGTCTTTAATACTGTAGCGTGACACCATAAGGGAGGATGAGTTTGTTTTCCAGGTATTTGCTGTTTGATTATCTTCTAAGAAAAAATCTTCAAAGGGTCCAGAGTCAGGGTATCACAAAGCACAGCAACTGAAACTGTCAAAATAATGTTACAGGATTAAACCTCACCTA
This sequence comes from Rhamphochromis sp. 'chilingali', assembly GCF_963969265.1. NCBI lineage: Eukaryota > Metazoa > Chordata > Actinopteri > Cichliformes > Cichlidae > Rhamphochromis > Rhamphochromis sp. 'chilingali'. The sequence goes on along the minus strand of NC_137942.1, from coordinate 18,072,548 downwards.
ACTCTAAGCTATAGAACATTTCTCATGAAACATCTCCAAGCTGTAAAGTTTTTCAGTCACTGTAGATCAGAAGTGTGAAACATAAAGCCCAGCGAGGACTCCGCCACAGCCCGCTGGATGGGTTCGGCTATGTGGAGAAGGACAGGAATTTTTGCCTTTTAAACATGTTTTAATAAGATTTGGAGCTTATCTGTTATTTAATTATCTGCTATAGAAATTCACCTTTTTCCCTGAGAAATTTGATTCTGTTTATTTATTATTAATGTCATGATGTGTGCTGTGTGGCAGGCAGGAGATTAGACCCAAATGCAAAAGGAATCAGAACCTAAACCATGATACAGAATACTACAAAAACACAAGAAACAGAAGATGCTGGGTCAAAATGGCCCAGAGCTGTCACAATTAAATGCTAACAAAATGTTTGTTTGTTTGTACGCTGTTGCAATAATATCGTATTGTGAGTGACGTATTGTGATGTCGCAATGTGTGTGGGGTTTCTGGTGATTCCCACATCTACTTACCAGAATATCTTCTAGTAAAGAAGGTTAGAAAGGAAGCTTTGAAGCATGCCTAATACCTGCCGGCCTGACAGCAGGACGTGTGTGTATAGATTACACACAAATTGTTCGAAATTATTTATCAGACCAAGTAGAGAAAAAAAAATGTAATTTGCATGTCTACAATTAAATATCTGCAAAAACATTTGTAGACTTTAACAAGTTGTTGAACCTAAATGAAAGTAAGAATGAGCCAGCTATTAGTTAAATTAATGATTCCTTCAACAAGAAAATCTAACACAGGATGTGTCAAAGGATGTTTGTTACTCTAAAACTTGAGTTGTCTGGGATACATGTGGGTAGAAAGAAGACAAGAAAGCAGCAATGTGGATTGAAAATAGAAAAAGCACACGAAAAACAGACAGAAAAATGGAGCCAATTTTGTTACAGAGCTGTAATAAATGAAAAGCTAAAGAGGAGAAAACAAGTTCACAGAATCCTAAAGAGAAGCCATTGTTGACTGTGGATGTTTGGATGAAAGTGATGCTCAATGTCTGCAGGAGTCTAGCAGATGTTACAACTTTCATTTACTGCTGTTCCTGTGACACAAAACGACTGAAGATAACAAGCACATTTCTCTAAAACACATGAGATGAGGCTCCATGTGATGTAAAGGCACAGAGGAAATGGGGGGTCATCACCTCAACAGTAAACACACAGGACTGCACTCAGATTTGGACGCTTTTGTCATTTCATTGATGGAAAGTTAGACTCCACCACCTGATTGTCTGTACCTCAATTCAGGCTATTTTAAAATCCAGAGGAGGTGCAACATTGTAGTTCTAACTGTATGTTTTAGTTCATGCAGCTAATAAATAAAAAACCTTTGTGTCAAAGTAAAAACGCTGAATAAACATCTCCCAAGTGTGTTTAGGCCATGAAATCTTTGCTGGAAAGAAGATCAGGGATCCACGCAAAGTGGGGTTTATGCACTTGTTCTGAAAACACTTGCCCGTCCTAACATTAAACACTGCTTGTAGCAGGTATCACAACCACAACAGGGACCTGTTTTTTCAGGTGTTGATTTGGTGTGATTTGCAGTAAATTGTGTGTCACAGACATTGTAAATACATTTGTGCGACTCAGTGAAATATTCTAATCCCAAAGGTGAAACTTTTACAAATACATATGCCACAATACATTAATTTATTGAACTTGTAAACTTTTCATTTACATCACACAGTGTCTTGTTGTTTGGTGTTATCTGATGTTTTGATGAATGCAGTTTTAATTGTATAATGTGGGACCGGCATCTAAGTCTTTCAGGTTTTCAGTCCAAGCAAGGAAACACCATTTCAATATAATATTCTGACGTCTTCTTCAGCCCCTGTTAAAGATGTGTTGGTCACTGACAGTTTTTACTCTAGTCTTGCATCCTAAAAATAAATTTAACACCTGTGCAGGAGTGAAACCCTGAAGACTCTGAGCCCTTCATGGTCCACTGTTTGAAGTTTGTATTTATGTGAAAATAATTTCAACTGTTTCTACAGGTAGATTTTGAAGGTTTACAAATATAGCACAGCAGGTGAAGTTAAACACATCGAGACAAAGTGTACAATGGAATAACTGTCATTCAGCTGGTTGTACCAAAGTGTTGTAGCTGCCTGATTCTCAGGACATGGAGTCAACATAATAACCCAGTAATTCTTGTCTTCTGGTGGTAATTTGTTTTTCTTTTTATCACACAATGTGAGATCAAACTAACTGAGTTTATTTCCTATACAATGAATAAACCCTTTTACAGTAAAGTTGTGAAATATGAGATGATGTGGTGTTAATTTAAAAATTACATGATTATTAAAATAGAAATAGACAAAGCTGGAAAAAAAACTGAGGCAATTTGTTTGAGCAGTGGGCAACAGAGCAACTAATCGTCATATCACCGTCTTTGTTTCACATCAAGGCACCACCAGGTGACAAGCTCTACTTCAAAAAGAGCATGGCAAGAGTCAAACAAGAAATAAATCCATAAATTAGCTGACTCAGTTACAGCTTTAAATCAGGGTATCGTCATAGTTATGTTAAGCCACCCTCTATTAAAGGAAACATAGGCAGATTAAACAAAATTTGCCCAATAAAAAGAAATTACTTTTTCAACAATCTTATGGATAAATGAAAAAGAATTTAGGGGCTGAGCTTCGGAAAAGAAAAGAAAAACCTGTCGGGGAGCGTATCAGGACAGCAGGAAGAAGATTAATGGTGAAATACTGTTTGCTCAAGGGTTTTGCAGTCAGTGGCAGTACACTGTAATAGAAAAGTTCAATTTAATAAGATAAGATTCCTTTATTAGTCCCACAAGTGAGAAATTTCATTTTAATCTGTGTGTTGACAATGATTGTAGTTAAATTAATGTTTAGGTGATAATGCCCTATATAGAATACCAACAATGAGACAAACAACAATCATGACAGCACAGATCAAAGAACAAACAGAGGTGTTGTCGTCCTGCAAAGTAGAGTTGAAGCTTTCTGGGAAGACAAAAGGATCTTGTTGCCTGCTCTCTGTGATATTGAGCACAGCATCACTTGGTGCGTTGCTTCTCTGTGATGGCTGTCGTCTGTTGTTGTGTTCGTGAGAGGAATTGCTCTTCTGGATCACAATAAACAGCAACAGTCCAAGACAAGCGAGGTCACCCCACGTGTTTCTTATCTCCAATAACTGGGAATCATCAGCACTGCTTCTAAAGTGGTCTCTGAGAAACATCAGTAAATTGATGTTATCATTGTTAATGGAAAACTTACTGATAGCTCTTAAGAGGTTAGTAGTGACCTCATATGTATGTTCTGGATCATACGCTGTCCCTCGATATTCAGATGTCTCATAATGCTGTGTGATATAGACTCGGTCTATTATCTGTGAAGTTTGCCGTCCATGGTTCGGCTCCCAGACTCTGATTATGATCCGAGCCCTGTTGCCGTTCTCATCCTCTGATTGGATGACATGCTGTGGAAGCCGCAGAGATCCTTGTCGATGGATATTACCAAGACTGTAGTACTGATATCCCCTCGGCGGTTGACCCAACACCTCTTCATAGTTTCCATAATGATGTGAGCCATAATCAAAACTATTTGGGTCAAAGGGCAGACTTATGTCACCGTTTATGTCAATGTCAATTTCATTGGCAAACCAGTGGAGCAACCAAATGCCCTGCTCAGGCACAGACTGGCCAAAGCCTACTGACCTCAGATCAGTGATTGAGTTGAGCGCTCGTCCTACAGCTGACACAGAGCTGAAGGTCAGGATGAGAGCCACACAGCAGCTCATCATTCTTCCAAACATCTTCATCCTGTGGAGATTTAAGAAGTCACTGTTTTTATTGTTCATGCATACTTTATATTATTAATTATATTGTGATTAATAGGATAATCATGATTAAAACAGCTTTAAATGTATTCCTAGTTTATAATTTGATAGTCATTCAGCCACACAAACACTGAAACAGGTTTTGCTTTTTTTCTCCTGTCTGGTTTATACCATCTATTATGGGTTGGAATTGCTTTTTAAAATGTTGTTTTCTTCAGTTGAAATCAAAAGTTACTTTTTTAATATTAGAGTTTACTTTTAATTAAGAGGGTGTTAAGAGAGGCTTGTTAGTGAGAAATGTTGTTTTCTCAAACAGCTTTAACTTTGTGACATAAAGAGAGAAAATCACACTAATAACTTGTATCTGTAACTTGTTGGCTGAAGCCTCCTGTCAGCTTCAGATAAATAACAGGGAAGGATCGCTCAACACTCAGTTTACAGAGGATTTATTAAACAAAGCAAACTAAGTAATTCTTTAACAAAGAAGTGAAGCATATTTTATAGCCATGACCAAACATGCTTTTATTTTATTCATTACACTGCTTTTAAACCAGAATTTTATTTATGTTGTCAGGTGTGGCTCAGAAACGAGTCCAGTATCTAAAGCAGTGCGTGCGACACGACAACAACCAGGTTTCATGATACTCACCTCTCCCTCTGTCAGAAAGTTAAACTAATTATATTGTTTAAAACTGTAATACTGCAGACTAATAGATCATTTTTATGTGAACGAGTGTGCTTGTAATTTAAGAGAAGGTGGACTATGTGCAGTGTAATCCACTCCATGTTAAACCCACTTCACTGTATCTTGAAATGTAGAATAAATGCTGCATTAGAGACGAAGGTAAAGTCATGTGAGTGAAAATAAGTAAAAATGAATCCACCAGGAAATGAGAGAACTTACCTGTGTAAGTCTGCTGCTGCTGTTTGTGTGAGGACAGTCGTAGCTTCCTTTATGTTGTGCATTTCCTGGTAAATGAAACCAGAGCAACAAGCTCTGCTAGTTGTGAGTGTTTCTAGTTTAGCAGTCACTTAAAAGCAGATTGTTGATCTTTTTACTAGCAGGTTTATGTCCTGAGTCTATGGACTCAGTGGTTTTGTTTTGATTGTTATTATCTTTTGCTTCAATTTTATTCTGATTAAGATTTTCTAGTTCTGAGGTTTTGGTTTCTGTGTTCCCTCTGTGTTCCCTTCCCCCTACAGTCGACTGTAGGGTCAGAGACTGCAGTGGAGTAATTCAGCCTTCTATAAATCATGTCTGCAGGGTTGAATTAACTGCATTTACCTTCACCAGCTGGAGCACTGAGTCCATGTTTGTTTTAACAATTTTCCAGGTGATCACCAGTATAGAAGAGTTTGGAGGACAGATCCTTTGTCCAGTCATCTACATTTAGACAGAAACCCATCACTACAACCCAAGGGTATTGTAGGTCTTAACAAGCTGTTGCACCTGATTGAAAATAAGCATGAGTCAGCACCACAAGAGCTGTCCATTAAATTAATGTAAAGGACTTTAGAACTCCTTCATCAAGAAAGTCCGGCACAGAACACAACACGACATTGTTGCTATAAAAATTTGAATTGAGCACAAATGATTTAGGAAGGTTGTACAAGAGAAACATGCAGGTAGAAAGCCATTAAAGCGGCAAAGCAATATGGATTAAAAAAGAAAATGCACCAAAAATAAGGCAGAAACAGGAACCAAAATTGCCCAGACAGGATCCTGTCTGGGCAATTTTGGCTTACACCAATATATGGACGTTCCCACACACTCCAAAGGACACATTTTGGATCTTGTTTGCTGTATTGGTGTCACCCCTAAGAATTGTGCTGTATTGGACATGCCTTTTTCAGACCATGAATTAGTTTTATTAAGTGGTAGTCTCCCACTGTACAAAAATAAACAAAACCGCTCAATTACTTTTAGAAATATTAGGGGCATTGATCTATCAGCTCTTTCCCATGGCATTAAGAATTTACCTACCATTGATGCCTCAGCTTCCATAGATGACCTGGTATCTCATTATAACAATGAACTTATCAACCTCTTAGATACCTTGGCTCCCCCCAAAAATCGAACTGTTTTTCTCTCTCGCTCTGCGCCATGGTATTTATCTGAACTTCGCCAACTTAAAGCTACTGGACGCCGCCTGGAACGTCTCTGCCGTACATACACACTCTGCCGCAGTTTGCAACAAATTTATGGACTTTTTTTACGCCAAGATTGAGAATCTTCATCAATAATTGCCCTCGTCCTGTGATATGGTCAATTGTTCTATCTGCATTTCTTGTCCTTCTCAGCTGTCATCCTCTCTATCAAGTTTTGAACTTCCCACAATAACTCAGCTATCTTCCATAATTACTAACTTTAAGTCATCATCGTGTAAACTTGATCCACTGCCGACAAATCTTGTTAAACTCTCATTCCCGTCGCTTGCCCCACTGATTGCTAATATCGTACGCTCCTCTCTTAAATCTGGTTCTGTTCCTTCTTCTCTTAAAACTGCTATAATAACCCCAATACTGAAAAAGAATGGTTCAGATCCCTCCAATCGAAATAATTTCAGGCCAATTTCAAATCTCCCTTTCTTGGCAAAAATTCTGGAAAAGATAGTGGCTGCACAGGTTCATCATCATCTCACTGGAAATAACTTGTATGAACAGTTTCAGTCCGGCTTCCGTTCATGTCACAGTACAGAAACAGCTCTAGTAAAAATCACCAATGATCTTCTGCTTGCAGCTAACTCAGGACTTATCTCCATCCTCATTCTCCCTGACCTTACAGCAGCTTTTGATACCATCTCCCCCTGCATCCTCCTTCACAGATTAGCATCTATTGCAGGGGTGGGCAACTCCAGGCCTCGAGGGCCGGTGTCCCTGCAGGTTTTAGGTTTTTTTAACCGACACAGCTGATTTAAATGGCTAAATTAGCTCCTCAACATGTCCTGAAGTTCTCCAGAGGCCTAGTAACGAACTAATCATGTGATTCAGGTGTGTTGACCCAAGGTGAGATCTAAAACCTGCAGGACACCGGCCCTCGAGGCCTGGAATTGCCCACCCCTGATCTATTGGCATCAGTGGTACAGTACTGGTTTACCCCTTATCTCTCTGGCCACTCACAGTTTGTTCAGTTACTCCCTCACAGATCAGTATCTACTCCAGTTAATTCAAGTGTACCCCAAGTGTCACAATACGGCAAGAGTAGGACCCAAACTCAAACTCGCAGAGACAAAAAGTAAACTCAAAAAACACAGCTTTATTGCTGGCGTGGAGTGGGACACGAAAAACAATACTAAACTAAACTAAACTAAACTAAAGCACAAGGAGCCACAGGGAAAAATCACACAGCTATGAGGGAGGACGCAACACTGACAAAGAGAAACACAGGGCTTAAATACACTGAGGGATAACGAGGGGGAATGAGCCACAGGAGGAGAGCACAGCTGGGAGTAATTAGGCAGGACGAGACAAGGGAAGCAAAACTAGAAACATTAACATAGGACAGACTGTGAAAGTAAAACAGGAAACACACTGACGGAACTCAAGACATGTAAACTTAACAGACTGGGGAGACAGAACATAGGGACCTGAAACATGAACAGAAAGGCACAGTAGACACAACATGAACATAACAACGCCACAGGGGAAGAGTAAAACAAAATGCAGGGACACAGGACCTCTTTCAAAATAAAATGGGAAACATAATGAAACGCAAACATGACAACATAAGAAACACAGACATGAAGCACATGAAGGACAAGGGAGACTTAACGGGGTTGGATACACAAGGGGAATCTAATAAACAAATAACTTAGATAACCTAATGAACAAAATAAACTCAAACTTAAAACGCTGGGTCAAAAAACCCAGGATCATGACAGAAACTGAAACTGACCAAAACCAGAGCAAAAGTCCCACAAAAAGGGTGCAAAAAGCCCATGAAAGGCACTAAATCTCCGGAGATAGTTCTCAAAACTTTCTGGGGGCCGACCTGGAGGGTGACGGCACAAAAGTCCACAGTTAATTAGTTCGGGGGGCCGTCCTGGGGGTCGATAGCATAGCAGTTCATAGTTCAAAGGTTCCGGGGGCCGGCCACGAGTCCAACGGTGGTGACGGAGCAGATCAGGGGGCCGACCATGTGGAAGGTGGCAGTGGCGAAGCAGGCATGGCTGGCCACACTCGGGTGGCTTGGCTCGTGGCCGGCGGCGACATGGACGAGACGAGACCTGTCGGGCGGCTTGGCAGGCGGTCGATGGCAGCGTGGGCCTGCATGAAGGCCCTCGGGTTGCTTGGCTGGTGGTCGATGGCGTAGACAAGACTTCACAGGTGTCTTGGCAGGTGGTCGACGTTAGTGTGGATGTGGACGTGACCCCTCGGGTGGTTTGGTGGGTTTTGTTAGATTATTCTGTTATTATATGTTACCTTATATATGTAATCAAAGTAGTTGAATTAGAATACTGCTGTAGATCACATTATACCCTTTAATATAGAGTGTGTGAGCTGTATGTAGTTTAGTTCTCGTTATACTTTTGAGTTAACAGAACATATTCACATATTAGTTCATTAGATAAATGTGCATCACTCTGTATCCTTGATCTGCTGGGAATGTGTTACACTGTTTTCTTGACATGCTTAATTGTTGAATCATGAAGAGAAGGTTGTAAGCAGGAGACTCTGTGTCTAAAGACAGGGGAGATAGATAGACCACATTCCACACCCCCACCTTACAGAAAGCAGAGAAACAACTGCCGAGGTCATAACTTAGGCGCTGTAACAGAGAAAAAATGTGATGTTTTGGCTTTTACGACTAGCTGGGGGCCACTAGAGACTATAAAAAGCTGAGCAACCCGTCACCATTTTGAGACATGTGCCTGACCCTCTGGTAGCATCTCTCCCGTCCGGACGTTGTAATGCTCTGACTGTTGAATTGTATGGAAATAAATGATTGTTGATTGAGCATTGATACACCGAGTATTGTCCCTCCTTCAGCCCAAAGATTCAAAGAATTGGGAGATTTCAACAACTTGGTGCCGTGACCCGGATCTTTGGTGTGCTGAGGAGGTGTAGATTTGGCCTTTGGTGAGATCGTGGGGCAAAGTGAACAGAAGGCCGGCCTAAAACAGAAAGGTAAGCACAGCCTGTTGTATTATAAATACCAAATGTGCATATTGGGCTTTCCAAATTAATCTGTTCGCTGAGTCACATGTATTTTCACAGTAAATTTGTCGGTGTCTGGTTTTTGGCGCAAGATACTAACAACATAAGTTGAGGCTGAATTCCAGTGTGTTAAATAAACTGCTTCTACCGAGATACTAATAACATACTACGTTGGACTAGTTGCAGCCACTTTACCTTCCACATTTAATTTTGTCTAATACTGGCTTCTGTAGCAATAATACGTTAGAATTTCTTCTGAAGACGCGGCCATTAGTCCAGTACATTGAAGTCGAGGTTTGTTTATTTTGTTTATGGTGTCAGTGACGTCCTGGCTTTTGCCGGCTATGAAATAGAAGTTGATTTAAGGAAAAGCAGATGCTGGCTTCACGGTGCAGTTGAACGCTGGCAACGCGAGAGCGAAACACGTCCGTAGGTTTGGTTTATGATACGGTGTGTTCCGGTGGTGCGGCCGTGAAGTGCAGTAGTGGTTGGTGCTAGTTTTAGTACATTGGATAGAGGTTTGACGGTGGTTTGTGGCGTCAGTCGAGTTTTAAGGGCTGCGGTCATAATACAAGGTAAAATTTTAAGTACATAGAGCAACACCTGGTTTATGATGTCAGGTATAACTTCGGGGATGCAAGCATCACTTTTATGATGCGACTTTGCCCCGTTGTGGCGGTCATAAGCGCAGAGAAAGGGGTATTTTGGTCTATGGTGCAGTGTGCTTTAAGAAGATCTAATAGTTGAGCTCAGAGGTTTCTGTGCAAATTTCTGCTGATGAGAGGCGCTCTCTGTGTGTCACACTGATGGTGTAACGCGCTGTGTGTGTAAGGCGCGCTCTGAGTGTGCTTTTTGTGTGTGTGAAGTCTGAACACAGTGACAGTGACGGTTGATGTGTTTGATTAGGAGGACATTAGAGCAAAGACACATTTTAGGATCAAAGGTTGATGCCTAGTGTACCTGTGGAAATAATTTTGCCCTAGGAGTGGCGACCCTCCTGTTCGTGGACGCGCGGCCAGGACCGGCGGCATCCGGGTGCCGAGGTGGTGACTTGGGGAGGTGAGGGCCCCCGCATAGCTACGGAAATAACACTGGAACGGCCGTGTAATCACGGGTTCACATTTATTCCGGACTAGAACAAGACACATTTTGCGAACAAACCTTGAGTCTAGATTAGTAAAGAAATATAAAAAGGTTGAATTCCTCGTTTCAGTGGTTGAAATTGTTGTGTGCCTGTCCCCTGACGAGTGTGAAATTAAAATAAAGAGGGAATTTGGAGCCACATAGAGATAGACGGGCATAATTGGGTGTATTACTCTGTGGTGTAATAAAAATAAAAAGGAGAGATAGTAAGAGGTGTGCAGTGGAGAATTATGGAGGAGTACAGAGAGGAATGTGTTGGGAGACTGGCGTACAGTTTACGCTGTCAAGGTAGGCGGTGTTGTGATATTTTGATACCACGGTTAGCATTTACAGGATATTGTTTTATACAGGAAAACTGTTACTCAATAAGGCCCATCTAATAGTTGTTTTTCTCTTTCTCTGTGACCCAAGAATTAATGTGTAAGACTCACAGGCTGGTACCCCAAGGTCGAAAACACCACAGAGACGAGACCACTTCCTTACTCCCATCCTCCCTTCCTTATCTCTTAGAAAAAGGCTCGTTAAAGGCCAGGTGGTTTGTTTCAGAATTCACTAATGAAAGAACTCTGTATTCTATGTCTAGGAGTGTATTTTGCTGGGATGATCATAAATTGTAGCTGAACTGATAAACTACACACAGGATACTTCTTTGCTCACAAGGCAGGAAGACGTTTCCTTATTTGGTCTGTACCGGTTTGAACTGAGAACTTGCTGACACACGAACCTTTTTTTCTCTATATAAGCTGTTATGTACTAAATAAACCTTTGAGTCGATTTGGGAAGACAACCTGAAGCAGTCTGTGTTTCCTTGTTCTCCCAAGCTGCTCCCGACGTCGTAACTAACCCAGCTGAATGGCATACCTGAGTGTTACTTTAAATAATTAGGAATCTTAGAAGGAAAGGACAGAACTCTGCTTATCGCTCGTGCCTTGGAGGGAAAACCGGGATGGACATTTTTTTCCTTCAATTTGGCGTCAGAAGTGGGATGGACTGACAGAAGGTAAATATGCGTCTTTCATATTTATATAAAGACCGTATTATACCTCTCTCAGTGATCGATCCATAAAAAAACGGGATATGCTGACGAAGTTTCACTTAGTGATCCAGAGAGATACACTGACGACTTCCTCAGTCCCCGAATAAAGTAAATTAACCCTTGTGTGGTGTTGGTGGACCCGCTAGAGTTGTGGCTTTCCAAATTAACACTATCAAACAATTTTATGTTAAATTACTATGAATTAATGTGCTTCTCGTTTTTCTTTTATATAAAATGTTATAAATAAATCAGTTATAATCAAGTGGAGTGAGTGGAAAGACACAACACATTTATACGTAAAAAAAAAAAATAATAATAATAATTAATTGTTTAATTTTTCTTTTGAAAAAAAAAACAAAAAAACACGGGTCTCAAGGGTTAAAAGCAGTAAATTAAAAGCAGAAAGACACAGGGAGTTGCCTGTTGTTAAGCGAGAAGTTGCTCGTTAAGTGAGAGTTGCTCACCCAAACAAAAATTGCTAGCAATAAATTTAAAGTGACCTCAGCTGTGCCGCAGCGAAAATACTAACCTAAATCCTCCTAGCGTGTAAACCCCTCTGGAAATCACTGAACATGGGTCAGAATAATTCAAAGACCACAGACAGGTCCGATAAAAAATCTAAAGTACCTGTAAAACCAAAAATTAATAAAATACAAAATAAAGTCTCAAATAACGGCTCAGTACAACTCCCATTTCCGGTTACGTGTAACCTACGTCCGCGAATCGGTGAAGACGTCCATGATCACGTATCCAGAACATGCGGAAGTGCTTATGTGACTGACTTTGTTTACAACTTACGGACTGTAAGTTCAATGCATTCTAATTTATTTCCGGAGCCCTATCCCGAACGATTATCGCCAGAAAACAGGTCAGTAAAACTGAAGGCCAGTGCAGATACTACCATGAAAGCTAAAAGTGTTAAGATAAAGTTGAATTTTGATGTAGAAGGCTCAGAGGAAAGTGAGAAACTAATGTATGCAGGATTACCCGCTCCAGCACAGCAAGGAAGTTTCAGAGGACGGAAGGATAAAAGTAGAGATATGTGTTTTTATTGTGGCTCAGTTTTCCAGCAGCCGCAGACACCCAGAGCAAAAATGAATTTGTGTATTTCATTTAACATAAAGGGTGAAATGTTTGCTGACACTGATAACAGCTTATGTTTTCTCTGCCCTATGTACCGACATGATGGAGAAGGAACATCCTCTGTGTCAGCTGGACCCTCAGCAGAGAATGAACTCAACATCCTTTTTGTCCGGTACTCTATGTCACACACTGTGCCAAAAAAAAAACGTGTACAAATACAACAAGCCACACTTTTGTTTCTCTAAGGTCAAACAGTGATTTTGTCACATAACTCAGACATAGTTTATGACATAACTACACCATGTCGTCACATAGATCTAACCTACCCTATCGACTGTACTATTTCTGCACTTACGTTGCCAGCTGAATACCAGAATATGACATTGTGGTCTAAAAGTGAGAATGATATAGGATTTATTGACTGTACACTTTATCACGTACACCTATTAAAACACAACAAGCCAGTATATGTCAAGCAACATCCCATTTCTGCCGAAAAAGCCGCAGCCCTAGATGTCATGATAGGAGATTTATTGACTACAGGAGTAATAAAGCCCACACTCCTGTCAATCCTGTGCCAAAGCCTAACAAACCTGGCGTATGGCGTTTCATACAAGACTTAAGGCAAATTAATGCAGTCAACATTCTTCTGCCACCTCTCGTTTCAGATGTTCACAGCATATTGACATGCATTGCATACACATTTTACCGTGGTGGATTTATGCTCCGCTCCTTTTTCTCAGTACCTGTGCATGAAGACACACAGCCGTTATTTGCATTCACACATAGAAATAAGCAGTACACTTGGACTCGTTTGCCCCAAGGCATGATAGACAGCTCTGCTGCTTTCTCAATGGTGCTTCACTCCTCCAGGGCTGCACCCTGATCCACATGTGGATGACCTCCTCCTCTGTGCTGAAAGTGAAAAACTATGTCAAACTGCTACACACATGCTTCTCCAGCACCTCCAAAAGACTGGCCACAAAGCATCTGCAAAGAAAATGCAGTACTGTCAGACTTCTGTTCAATATTTGGGATTCACACTGTCTCACGGAAAACGTTCCATGACTGCAGACAGGGTCAAAGCTGTGACCTCTGTCCCTCGGCCCACTACACAGAAGGAAATGTTGTCCTTCCTGGGCATGGTGAACTATTGCAGACAGTGGATACCAGACTGTTCTTTTCATGACCACATTCTGCGTGACTGTTGTAAAAAAGAGAAGCCTCCTCGAATACTGTGATCCACAGAAATGACTGCCTCTTTCAATGCATTAAAGGGAGTGCTGACCTCCGCCACTCAAAGGTGCTGCCTGAATTGTTCAGGAATGCCGGCCTGCCTGAGGGCAGTAGCAGCTTGCTCTATCATGATAAGGGACTGCGAGAAGCTCACACTCTCACATGACACTATTCTACACACCAATCACCAGGTCACGACCATTCTAGCAAACATAACTACACAACATATGCAAACCTCACCATAAAAGCGAGCAGCACGCCTGATTCGCCAGCACATTTATTGATCCTATGCTGTGTTCTTCTGACCGACAGGATGGCTCAGACAGGCTTGACGATCATGACTGCATGACACGTATACAGGAATCCACAGCACCACGTCCAGATTTAGAGCAAACACCTATCCCAGACTCAGCCACGGTTTATGTGGACGGGTCCTGTTCAAGGCCGAATGACAACTCATTTCTTTGTGGCTATTCAGTGGTGACATTGCCTGACATCATACTAGAGGCTCACTCATTACCATTTCACTCAGCACAAAAAGCAGAGCTCATGGCTTTAATACGCGCCTGTGAGCTCCATTTGGATAAGCGTATGACAATTTACGCAGACAGCCGCTATACATTTGGCGTTGTGCATGACTTTGGCACATTGTGGAGACAGAGAGGATTTAGATCTGCTGATGGAAAATAAATTGCTAAATTCTGATTTTGTTCAAAGACTTTTTCAGGCTATACAGCTACCATCGGCCGTTGCAGTTGTAAAAAACGAAAGGACACAGTACAGCTGACACAGACGAAGCAACAGGTAATGCCTTAGCAGACGTGACAGCCAAGGCTGCAGCTGCATCACAGCTCCCACCTCCACAGGAAGTATTATCTGTGCCCCTACAGCTGTCACTTGTTAAACTCCCAGACTATTTAGGAACAAATGTTGATTTAAAATTCATACAAGAGCAAGCCTCTGCATAGAATAATGACTGTACCTTAGATGACAGAGATGGCCTATATAAAAACCTTGAGGGTTTGATTGCCCTCCCATATTCCCTGATGCCAGTCCTTGCCCGACATTTTCACTGTGTGAGTCATGTCGGACAAAGAGGGGTAATAGGGGCAATAAAATCAAGATTTGTAATTGAGTAAACATCACATGCAGTAAAAAGCATATTAGCAACCTGTCTAACATGTGCGCGAACTAATGTAGGTAGCTCAAAAGCGAAACATCAGCATTTACCACAACCAGATTTTCCATTTCATACATTATGACTCCATCTGCAGTAACCAAATTATTTCCATTTGAAATAAGATTATTTCCAACACCATGGTCAGCTTCCAGAGGGGCACCGCTAGTAGAAGGTGATGTATATTGCATTGTCCACTGATGTTCACAACCTGGTAGAAACACTGAATAATAACTATCAGAAAGTTTGTCTCTCTCAGCCTTTCCCCTCCACAGTTCCACAAGTGGAGACAAGGAGATGCGTGTTGGAGAAGTCACTAAAACCAAGGACACTCTGGGAGGCCGCGCGTGTTCCAGCCCCAGACTGTACTGGCAGTGACGAAGAACCAGCATCCTCACAGACGGACAACCTCAGTGGATTCATGCCAGCAGGGTTAAGACCAGCCCAATCGGACCATCTCAGGCGTCGGATCAAGCAGATGACATCTCCGGCGGGCCAACGCCCGGAACCAGAGCAAATAAACACACGGGTAGACGACATCTCCGGCGAGCCAGCGCCCGGATCCAATGTACATACACACACGCAATCACTGATTAACACACAACGTCTGAAAGAACAACAACAAGGTACTCAAACATCCAGCAGGAACAGAAAGCCGGAAGTACCACATGATGTCTAACCTGATAAAGCTAGACTCATTCCATCCTGATAATGGAGAAAATGAAATGCCCATTGTCATCACACGACGCTTATTCAATGTCTCTCGAACCTGGGACCAGGCCAGGAGACGACTGAAGAACTGTCTTTCTTATATATTTAGATTATCTATCATATCTATCGCATTAACCTTAGGATTTCTCTTTGCTATTTTGTATTGTAAACTGCAACCATGTTCACATTTCTGCAGGTCATATTTTGCTGACTATACCTCATGCTCTATTTTGCAAGACACCTACTTAATGCACTCATTACGTTCCCTAAAATCAGTAAATGACAACATAGACGCCACTAATAAACCATTTTATGCACCCTCTAGAGCAGGAGCTAACGCCTGGTATGAAAATGCCAGAACAGCCGCTCGTGATTTAGGAAACAGTAACTGTTATGTCTGTTCAAAGGCTAATCCAGAACAGGTAATAGTAGGATACCCCATATCCGGTTTCCCCCTCACTGAGGGACTAGAGAAAATCGGTGGAGATAATGCTCTCTTTAAAGACGCTTTACAGTTGACTCTGAGCCCTCTCGACTGCCTACTTAGACACACACACACACCAACTAACCCTGAGACTCCATTAGGCGAATTATTGAAGTTATCTAATGACACCGCAGGGACCTGCGCCCCAATGAAACGCCCCAAGAATAGGTTAAAGCCCTCACTGCCCTTAGGACAGATCCCTCTCCATTTTAATACTAGTATGATATGTCTGCGCAGACTAAAGTTAACTGGCCCAGACACACACATAGATTATACAAAGGATAACTACACATTCTTCTCTGACTCCCCAGGTGCACGCTGTAATGAGACATGGCTAGCTGTCTCTGTGGCTGAAGTTGTATCATATCTGGAGGAACACACACACAGTTCAAGTTCGAGCAGAGAATCGATCATTGTTCCCCCAGAGGGTGTCTTAAATGATACTGACTGGGGGGAGTTAGTTAAATCACACATGGTCACGCGCCTAACTAGAGCAATCCCACATGCTTATTGGATGTGCAATAATACTCTTAGATTAGCTTTACCTGTTAATTGGACCGGTACCTGTGGTCTAGTAACCGTTGATGTTTGTTGTACTTTCATTCCCAATAACACCGCCCCTAACGGTTCATTCACACAAGCTATGAATAAACTTGAAGCATTGCAGATAGAACTAATAGCCAATACAGGCCACGGTCAGTGGCTACATAAGTGGCTACAGGACACGTTTGGAAGATGGAAGGAACTAATTGTAGCCTTTGTAACCGTTGCAGCATGTTTTTGATGATTATTGTCTGTTGTGTGATACCATGTATACGCTCTCAGAATTTTTGATATTAAGCTTGCTCGAAGGACCAGTTACAGTTATGATTTGTCTTTATATTATGTTATTACATTCTGTCTTTATACTATGTTATCATTTCATGATAAAAGGAGAGAACTGTTGTGATATTTTGATACCACGGTTAGCATTTACAGGATATTGTTTTATACAGGAAAACTGTTACTCAATAAGGCCCATCTAATAGTTGTTTTTCTCTTTCTCTGTGACCCAAGAATTAATGTGTAAGACTCACAGGCTGGTACCCCAAGGTCGAAAACACCACAGAGACGAGACCACTTCCTTACTCCCATCCTCCCTTCCTTATCTCTTAGAAAAAGGCTCGTTAAAGGCCAGGTGGTTTGTTTCAGAATTCACTAATGAAAGAACTCTGTATTCTATGTCTAGGAGTGTATTTTGCTGGGATGATCATAAATTGTAGCTGAACTGATAAACTACACACAGGATACTTCTTTGCTCACAAGGCAGGAAGACGTTTCCTTATTTGGTCTGTACCGGTTTGAACTGAGAACTTGCTGACACACGAACCTTTTTTTCTCTATATAAGCTGTTATGTACTAAATAAACCTTTGAGTCGATTTGGGAAGACAACCTGAAGCAGTCTGTGTTTCCTTGTTCTCCCAAGCTGCTCCCGACGTCGTAACTAACCCAGCTGAATGGCATACCTGAGTGTTACTTTAAATAATTAGGAATCTTAGAAGGAAAGGACAGAACTCTGCTTATCGCTCGTGCCTTGGAGGGAAAACCGGGATGGACATTTTTTTCCTTCAGGCGGGTTGCCTGCTTATCTGTTTAACAGTGATGAAAATGAAATTAAATAAATCTCTTAGTGTGTTAATACAGGAAGCTGCGGACCTGGACCAACTGCCCCCACAAGCACAGCGGCCGAAGCAAAATTATAGGTAATGGGAACCACACCCAGCACGAATCAGCAGCTGTGAAAAAGACAGCAGCGAGGAGAGAATTAGAGGAGAAATTAAGAGAAGTTTTAACACATAAAATTGGGGCCAACGGACTTGTGGAGGTTGGGAAGGCGTCCGGAGCATCACAACAAAAAGGTGAAACAAAAACACACACAAGCAGAGAAATCTGAGAGAAAGGCTCCTTTTAAGGTAACGCCTAGTTTGAGAAAAGATAAAATTAACCTGCTTTTATACAAATGCACATACACGCAATGAAGAAACAGCTTACACTCATGAACACGTGAAGATTTTCCAGCAAGGTTAAAGAAAAATTAACATACTTAAATGATGAAGTCTATACATTACTGACAAAGAAACCCTCTGGGTTGCAGGACAACAATTTAACTAAAAAAAAAAAAAAAAAAGGAACACTGGTCTAACCAACCAGGCAAGACGCAACAAATTTAGTGGTTAAAAGATTCAAATTGTGACATGTTTTCTGTTGATTGATTAATAAAAGTGATTACTGAATGAAAGAAAATTTCCTTTTGGGCTTTTAAACATGATCTTAAGAATTTTAACAGGTGCATGTTGTCCTGTCAACTTGGTGGGTTAGGAGTTGATTATATCGGGAGAGAAAAAACAAAAAAAAAAAAGGGGGAGAGAAGGCTGACACAGGGCCTGGTCCCGGTGTTTCTCCCCTCTCGTTGTAATACAGCCAACACAACATCATTTTCCTGTTCGTTTGCTTTTGTTTTTGCCTGTTTTTGTTTTTTTGTTTTTTCTCTATATATATTTAATTACAGGCTGCTTTGCCGGCCCTGAAAGCCGAGGCTGACTGGACTCCTGCTCTCCCCCATACGTGACACTGACCAAATGCTGCAACAGCTGGACCCACAACAACGACCTGAGAATGTCAACAGACCTGCAGGAATGTGATCTCATGCAGCCGAGACGGAGAGCACTAAACCTAAGGCCCGTTTCACTACACGGGGGAAAATTCCCAGACTGCGTCAGCTGACAGAGCTGTAAAGAGACGCCCGCCAAGCCCGAAGGAAAAGTAAGGCCGAGCAAAAGAATGCTGACCTTGATAACTCTGCATTTACACTGTGCAGGACAGTGATGGACCAACACGGATGATCGGGCAGCAAAAAGGGCGTGACCGAGACAGGAGGAGTAACTGAGGACAGAAGGCACCTCAGAATGGACAAAAAACACAGAAGAAGATGCAGGTTTCACCTGCGGTGAACATCGACACTGGAGAAAGGACTGCCCCAATTGGGGTCAGAACCAGGACGGACAGAACTTTGGGCAGCAGCAGCAGCAATGGTCGCAAACAAACTGAAAAGGAGGGGGGCAGGACCCCAGGGCATGCTTCAGGCCGTGGTTTACCCAGAACACCAGAACAGGAAAGTGATGAACACAAACACCCACACAAAAACACACATCTACATGCATTGACTCAGAATGAAGAGAAACACACACACACACACACACACACACACACACACACACACACACACACACACACACACACACACACACACACACACACACACACACACACACGTCTCCAAACACACAGATTCAGAATGAAGTGAAATACACACATGAATACGTGCACTCGTTGAGTGAGTGAGAAATGACACACACACACATATACACACACACACACATACACACACACACACACACATTGGAATGCTGATTCACTGAGAAGTGATCCACATACACACACACACACACACGCTGATGCAATGAAGAATGCTTTGCTTATGCTGATATGCAAAATGCTGCACACAAACATCCCAATGCATAATTTTTATGAGGAGCCATTGATTACTTAGAATGTGTTATATGTCACCCAGAGGGCATTTATGTAGATTTTAGGAATAAGGTCTAAAACGGTTTGGTTATGAAAACAATGTCTGTGCGTGATGTCTGTTTATGGCTCAAGGCCTTGACTGAATTCTTTGCTGTGCTTCACACAGCCCTGATGAGGAACAGTGGCACAGAGTGAAAAATGAGGAATTAATAGTGTAAGTTTAGGTTGGAGTACGGCATTTTCTGTGATTGAGTTTTAATTCAAGGAGGAACAAAAGGTTCTCATTCCCACACAATATTGTCCCGGCAGGAAGCAAAACGTTCCTGTGAATTTCTGGTTGATTTTTTGGTTTTGCTTAGCGCTAGCTTGATGTTATCAGTGAGCTTTGGCTTGTGTTCTTTCTCGTAAGCGAGAGAGGGATAGTTTTATGCTTGGACATGTCTGCAACGGGCCCTAGTTTGTGTTATTTTAGTAGTATTTTGTTGGTTATGTCTGTTTTCGTTTTTGTTACAGTGCAGGAGGGACCATGGAGTATTGTCCCTCCGTGGACAGGCTGTTTTGACAGGCCCCGGAAACAGCCATGCTGGACGTGGCTTGGCAGGCGAGACGAGTAGAGGCGTGGCGTCGACCTCTGGCTGGGTCGTAGCAGGCGAGACGAGCAGAGGCGTGGCGTCGACCTCTGGCTGGGTCGTGGCAGGCGAGACGAACAGAGGCGTGGCGTCGACCTCTGGCTGGCTCGAGGCAGGACCAGGCGTGGCAGGACCAGATAGTGGTGGCGCTGCAGGTGACGGCGTGGAAGCCGCAGGTGGTGGCGCTGCAGCAGATGTGGCAGGATGCTGGACGGGCTCGGCTGAACCTCCAGCTGGCGTGGCATGAGGCTGGACGGGCTCCTCGGGAGTACTTAAATAACACATCTGGGAAAATTTCTAAAAATAAGGCTGTAGTGTAGGCAAAACAGTAGCTGAAACACAGTAGCTATGAGTCAGAAGCCAAAACAGTCCCACATTGATAACTGTGTTATGTCAACGTCATAGAATTTTATTACACATATATAAAAGGTGTACAATAGTCCAGCAGTCTTATGTCCATTTTTCTTGGGCCGAGAGGCTAGTACGTGGGTACTCCCACAAAGCCCTGTTTTTCTGAAAACTATGTGAGCCGTTGAAAAGACATTAGTTTTTTGCTTGATTAGGATCTGAGCTGATTCTGATGATGATCCTAACGAGTTTGCAACTACATGGTAAGCACATTATGGAGCCACCAAAAAATATCAGCAGTTAAGGAGTATTTTTAGATATCTCCAAATAATAGCATACATCTCCTCAAATCAATCACAGAGAGGTTGGTTAGTTGGAGGTGAAAGTGTATATTTTACACAGGGCTCTGTATTGTCACAGCAGGGCTGCTTCGGCCTCAAAAGGTCCAAAGTAGTCTATGCCCACATTTGTGAATGGTGGTTTGTCAGGCATCAGGCGATCTTGTGGCAAGTTTGCCATTCTTTATTCACCAGGTTTTGCAGATGTCCTTTGACATGTTACACACTTTGACAGGATCTTTCTTATTGCTGAATTTGCCTGGGGAATCTAGAATCTTTCTCTCAGCCTGGATAATGTATAATTCCTTCCTACATGGCCTGTTTCTTGGTGAATGTGTCTCAGAATCAAAGTAGAAACATGAGGATCAATGGATGCTTAATGTCAGCAGGTAGTGCAGACTCGTGCAACCTGCCGCCAACCCTTAAAATTCCATCCTGGATAAAAAGATCAACCTTCGCAATGTGACTGCTCCTTTTAAACTTGTCACCTTCATGAAGACTTGCAAGTTCTTCTGCAAAGCTTTGATTTTGACAAAACTCAATCTCAGTTTCTCCTATTGCAACATCTGCAGTAGTGAGCGATAATAATACATGATTTGAACTGCTGCATTTGACCTGCAACCTTTTCGACTTTCCTTTTGCAGCTTTCACAGCCACTTGCTTGTGACACGAGAAGCTTACGATGTGCACTTAACCTGCGAAGCAGCTGCTTGAACATAAGTATCCAGGAAGATGCCTTTTTTACACGGCACCAGTCTGAGTAGTGATCAGTTTGTTTAGTGGGTTTTCATGTATTTCTGTAACATCCACACTCATTGCCTCTTTGACTTCGACATAATTTTTTTTGGTGTTTTTTTAATGTCCGGTGGAATTGGTCAATTTTTTAAATCTTTTGTCAAAAACTCTGGCCCAGCAATCCAGTTTGGACACTTCATAAATGTGTCTGTGTTTATTCCTCTTGAAGCGTGGTCAGCAGGGTTTAATTCAGAGTTCACATCCACTGACTTGGTTTTGTGTTGTCTCTAAAAAGTGACACTCTATTTTCTACAAATGTCTTAAATCTGATGTTCTCACGGAAGATGTACTTTAAAACAGTGGTACTATCAGACCAAAACACAGATTCCTATTTGTGGCATTTGCAGATCCTTTCTCATGAGATTGTAAATTTTTACAGCAACTGCAGCTGCTGTCAACTCGAGACGTGTAATTGTTATCTACTTCAGAGGAGACAATCTGGACTTGCCAATGATGAATGAGCAGTGAGTTTCTCTTTTCTGGTTTGTGATACGGAGGTAAGTAACGACTCCATAACCTCTCTCACTGGCATCAGCGAAGTGGTGTAATTGTGCAGATATGACCACTCCAAATCCAGCAGGTTTCAAACACCTGTTGATGGCAAAGCCATGAAGTTTAGGAAGCTTTGAATGCCAAACCTGTGACCTTTGAGCCAGTTCAGCTGGGATTTCCTCATCCCATGAGATCTTCCTGCCACATAGCTCTCGCGGAAAGATTTTTGCTGGAAGAATGACAGGAGACAGAATGCCCATATATTACACTTATAAATGAGAGGATGCCTCGCCTTGTCTTTGGCATAGGTTTGTCATTTATCCTGATCTTAAATACATCTGTCTCTTTGCACCAGTTCACTCCTAGGACTCTTTCATCAGATAATGCATCATGTCTCAAATCCAAATCTTTAATCTCTTTTCCTCTTCCCTTTTCAGGAATGGAAGCAAGGACAACTCTACTGTTGCTCATCCACTTTGTTAAGTGAAATCCTCCACTCTCACACAATGGAGTCAGGTCCCTGACCATAGTACATGCCTATGTTTAATCTGAAACAGACAGAAGACAATCATCTACATAAAAGTTGTTCAGAACAGCGTTAACTGCTGCTAGTGGCATTTTTTCTTTAGTGTTTTCTGCTGCTTTCTTCAGTGCATAGTTTGCACAGCTCGTGGAGGATGTTGGCCCAAACAGGTGCACCATTAGTTTTGTATTCAAGCAGAGGTTCATTCAAGTTCCCATTTAGCCATCAGAGAAAACACAAAAGATCACTGTCCTCTGGAGGTACTCGCACCTGGTGATACATAGCTTCTATGTCTGACATCAAGGCAATGGGATCCCACCTAAACCTTGTTAGTACTCCAATCAGTGTCTTCATTAGGTCTGGACTCAGTTCAGCTCTCTGTCAGAAGAAGTAGAGCAAGAATCTCTCTTGAGAGGGCCATTGATAACCCAACTCAGGACTGTTCGGACAGCATATGGACCGTTATCTTTGCTATGAATAATCTCCCATGGTTCCATAACCTTGTGAACATCACACACTATCAAAAGTCCAATGTCTGCATCTGAATGTGGGAACTTGATTTGCTGAAGATGTGGCCACCTTTTTAAGTCATCCTGCGTAGGGATGTTCTCTCTAGACACTGGAATGTCTGCATGAGTGTAAATGTCAGGAAGATCTATATAGGTGTTCTCATATAAACCACACGCTTCTAATCCTGATAGGTTGTAGCTTCTCACCAACTTTTCCTGTCCCATTGTGTGAAGCATGAATTTTGTCTTCTTACCTTCTACACCAAGTTGTCTCATCAGCTTCTCTGAACAGATGGCTCCCATTGTCCATGAACGCATAAGTCTCAATTAACTTATTGCTTTTCTTTAACTTAACCCACACAGGAACGATTGATAACACATGACTGTCTTTTCCGGCCCCTGTGGTTCCACAAATTCTGCCTGAAAAGTGTGTTTCATCACTTGTCGTGGGAATGTCAGAGACATTTCTCTGGATGCACACATCTGCCTTACTGTCTTACAAGTATGCTCCCTTGTCCAGTGAAGCATACTTGTATGTCTCTTAGAGCAGTACTCACACAATGACCTTTTCTTACAGTCCTTACTCAAATGACCTTGTGTCAGACATGTAAAGCTTTGCTTTGCTTTAAGGAACTCTAGTCTTTCTTTGTAAGGCTGATTTCTGACCTTTTGACGTTCTGCAAGTTTATGCAGTTTTTCACAGTATATGCATGGCTTCTGGAAGTCACTGGTAGTGTGACAAGAAGCACTTTTATTAATTTGAGGTGATCTTTCATGTGCAACTTGTATTACACTTGTAGCAAATGTGCTTCCCCTTTGCCTGGATGATCTTTTCATTCTCACATTTGTTGATGACTTTGCTTTATCTTCAGCATCCTTAATGTCACCAAACAAAGGATCTGCAGCTATTTTTACTTGTCTGTTTATGAATGTGACCAGATTTGAGAACTTTGCTCTCCTTCCACTTGTTTCTTGAATGCCAAAAGCAGAAACTCTCCTCATTTCTCTCATTCTGTATGTCAGTCTAGAGACAATAACTCTGAGGTTTGTGGGGATCTCCATTTTATGCAGTTGACTGATGTCTTGCATTGCATTGTTACAACCGGTGAGAAAAAGTAAATAGCTATGAAGAGCCTTTGCATCATCTGTTTTGATTTGTGGCCAATCAAATGCTCTGTTCATGTAGGCAGTTGCAATTCTCAGTTCATTACCATAATGACAAAACAGCAACTTTCTTGCCTTACTGTAGCCGTGTTGTGGATTCATGTGCTGACAACTTCTTAGCAAATCTCTGGGTACACCTCTGGTAAACTGTTCAAGGTATACTTTTGTGCCCTCTTGGCCAGTCCCGCTACTGCAGCTCTGTGCCCTGGGCCTGGGACCTGCAGGTCTTCATCTGCCATCTTTGCTCCTTTTACACAACTTCTTATTAAACAAGTGTTCATGAAACACTTGGTCTATGACACAAAACTGAGGCTTTCGTAGTGAATGTCATCTTTCTTAGGACCAAAACACTGTCACTGACTTATATGTAAGAAGTTGAGTATCGTAATTGTTCAATTTTGGCACGACTTGTAGCTTGGCAGCATGTCATAGTCCAAAACGTTATCCATGGAAGCTTATTTCTTTTCATCTTAGATTCTTCATGCACACAGCTCTGTACACTTAACTGACTTGCTGTATCCAACTTTGGACGAGCTCAAATCGATGCAGTCGTCTCGCTCTGGAGCAGGATGGTTTTACTTAATGTAGTGGCTTTCTTAATTTCTTCTTGGAGTTGTCTATTTTTCTTATATCTAAAATAACACTCTGGATGGACAAGAGACTGTTTTATGTGTTGGTTTGTGCAACAACGACGGTAAAACCATCGTGTCGCACCATATCCTTTTGAGGCTTTTCAAAATAAAACATTGAATAACTATAAATGGAGCGAACACCTTGGATGTATCTAGCTGCAGACCTTGTTTATTGCGTTGTAAGTAAGGAAGTAAAATAAGTTGATACTATGAGCTGAGCTGCCCTCGCCCATTGTTTTCAATGAAGTAGTATCTCAGGATTGACGATGCGTCAGGTGCCAGCGTGGTAACTACTGTCAATGAAGAGTCTCCTCTGTCCAGAGTCAGGATCAGTATAACATGTGAGGTTGTCAGAGCTGAGGGTATAAGCAAAACTGTCAATTTACTAGTTGTCTACATCCCTACTCTCAACCTATGGTCACGAGCTTTGAGTAGTGACCGAAAGAACGAGACTGCAGAAATAAGCTTTTTGTGAAAGGTGGTTGGCCTCTCCCTTACAAATAGGAAGAGGAGTTCAGTCACTTGAGAGGGGCTCACAGTCTGACCACAAAAAACGTTGTGTGCTCCTTCCTGCTGCAGGCTGAGGTCTGTTGTTGTGTTTGTGAGAGGAATACTTTTCCTCAGAAACAATAAAGAAAAACAGTCAAAGACAAGAAAGGTCACCCCATGTGTTTCTGATCTGCCTCAGCTGGAATCATCAGCACTGCTTCCATCAGTCAGCTCATGTCATTTTCTTCCACAGAAAACTCTCTGATCTCCTTCAGCAGGTTGGTAGTGAGCTGATATGTATGCTCTGGATTAGACCTCATACTCTGATTTTCATGTCTCAAAATGCTGTGTGATGCACATTTGGTCTGTTATCAATGCCTCAATTTGCTCCTTGACTGTAATTATAATAAAATCCTTGTTACTTCTCTTATTGTCGGCCACATATCTTATCTGCTGTTTTTTATACACTAAGTTGTGAATCATGAAAGTCCTGCAACAAACAGTCAGAGATGGATTTGAATCAAGTGAATCGTGTTGGTTTTAGGTCAGCAGATCTCCAGGAAATTTGTATTATTGAAAACATTAACTATTATATCAAATACGACTTTTGTGTCAAGGCAGTTACGACACATCACAAAATGACCATCACACACATGAAAATATATTTTATTGAACAGTGTTTTCAAAACTACAGAAATAATCAAACTTCTACACTCTGCACCATAATGAAGTATATTATACTTAATAAGACCAGATTATTGCAGTGCATTAAATTTTATTGTGTTTTTATATAATATTTGTTATTTATAAGTAGATTTTTCTTATTGAAAAACATGCAACAAATTCCTTTCTCAATGTTTTTTCGGGTCATGAACGGATTAATGGCATTTCAATTCATGTCAGTGGGGAAAATTGCTTTGACATACGAATGATTTGACTTATTAGCTCCGTCACGAAACAAATTAAAGTCGTGAGACAAGGTATATAATAAGAAAGACTGAAAAAATTATTGTTAGAAAACAACAACAGAATAAACACTGAACCCGGTTTTTCTCATTGCACCTGTCTCTTCGTGAGGGAGATGTGTAATGCCAAGGATCAGAGTTGTACGTGTCCAGGACGACAGAGTCACCATTTTCCCTGCTCTCTGGGATATTGACCACAACATAACTTTGTGTGTTGCTTCTTGGTGCTGGCTGACGTCTGTTGTTGCGTTTGTGAGAGGAATATTTTTCTGGGATCACAATAAACAACAACAGTCCAACACAAGCGAGGTCCCCCCACATGTTTCTTATCTCTGATAGCTGGGAGTCATGAACTCTGTTTCTGAGAGCCAGTGAGTTGATGTTATTGAGATGCAAGGAAAACTTTCTCAACACTCTTAGAAGGCAGGTAGTGACCCGATATGTATGTTGTGGATCATACTCTGTCCCTCGAGCTTCATATGGCTCATAATGCTGTGTGATATAGACTTGGTCTATTGTCCGTACTGCGTTGCGCCCCCTGACTCTAATTATAATGCGAGCCCTGTTACTTTCCTCAATGTCCGACTCCACGACATAATCTGGAAGTTCCAGTGATGCATCTTGGTAGATGTTACCGACAGTGTAGTATCGGTATCCCCTGGGCAGTGGGTCTAACAGCTGTTCATCGTTGCGATAATGATGTGAGCCATAATCACCACGGTTTGGGTCAAAGGTCAGCAGGATGATGTTGTTATTGTCAAAGTCAACTGTGGTTGCAAACCAGTGGAGCAAGCAGAGGCTGTACTCGGGCACAGACTGGCCAAAGCCTACTGACCTCAGATCAGTGATTGAGTTGAGCGCTCGTCTTACAGCTGACACAGAGCTGAAGGTCAGGAGGAGAGCCACACAGCAGCTCATCATTCTTCCAAACATCTTCATCCTGTAGAGATTTAAGAAGTCACTGTTTTTATTGTTCATACTTTATATTCTGACATTCGTTACATGTTTTTTTTTTACCAGTGAAACATCAAATGACTATGTGTTGACTGCAAAAAGTGATTAACAGATTATTAATGATTAAGACAGCTTTAAATTTATTCCTAGTTTATAATTTGATAGTCATTCAGCCACACAAACACTGAAACAGGTTTTAATTGTTTGTCTCCTCTCTGGTTTATACCATCCATCATGGGTTGGAATTGCATTTTAAAATTTAGCTTTCTTCAGTTGAAATCAAAAGTTACTTTTTTAATATTAGAGTTTACTTTTAATTAAGAGGGTGTTAAGAGAGGCTTGTTAGTGAGAAATGTTGTTTTCTCAAACAGCTTTAACTTTGTGACATAAAGAGAGAAAATCACACTAATAACTTGTATCTGTAACTTGTTGGCTGAAGCCTCCTGTCAGCTTCAGATAAATAACAGGGAAGGATCGCTCAACACTCAGTTTACAGAGGATTAATTAAACAAAGCAAACTAAGTAATTCTTTAACAAAGAGGTGAAGCATATTTTATAGCCATGACCAAACATGCTTTTATTTTCCCCACTTATTCATTACACTTTTGTTAACCCAGAGTTTTACTTATTTATGTTGTCAGGTTTGGCTCTGGTTTCATGATATTCGCCTCTCCCTTTCTCAGAAAGTTAAACTAATTATATTGTTTAAAACTGTAATACTGCAGATGAATAGATCATTTTTATGTGAATGAGTGTGCTTGTAATTTAAGAGAAGGTGGACTAAGTGCAATGTAATTGACTCCATGTTAAACCCACTTCATTGTATCTTTAAATGTAGAATAAATGCTGCATTAGAGACGAAGGTAAAGTCATGTGAGTGACAGTAAGTAAAAATGAATCCACCAGGAAATGAGAGAACGTACCTGTGTAAGTCTGCTGCTGCTGTTTGTGTGAGGACAGTCGTAGCTCCCTTTATGTTTTGCGTTTCCTGGTAAATGAAACCAGAGCAATAAGCTCCGCTAGTCGTCAAGAGGAAGTTTGATAATCCAGCTATTTAGATGAGGCTATCAAAGAGCAACACCAGTAGTAGTTTAGCAGTCACATAAATGCAAATTATTGATCTTTTTACGAGCAGGTTTAGGTCCAAAGTTTGAATATGGACGTGTCTGCCGGACTGCAGGGTGAGAGATTGCAGTAGTGTCTGTAATCTAGAAGCTGGTTACAAATGAATTTCAAATAGTGTACAGATGTTTTTAATGGCAGCGTTTTCTTGTATGATTTGTTTGGTAATTCAGGTTTTCATCGTTTAAAGGTGTTCTATCATTGCTGTCATCATATAATCTTATATCTTTCTGCCGTCATATGTAGAAAGATGTGATTGTGTTACAACTCAAACTTTCCCCCCCCAAAGATTTATTTATTGCTTTTCCAAAAGTATTTTAAACAAGGAAGACAGAGAAAAATAAAATAAAATAAAGGAGGAAATTGATAAAAATACAACTCAAACTTTTAGTTTCATTATATCAAACTTCAACTAAAAGTTTGCGTCATTTTTTATTTGAATGTTTTTACTAAAACATCAGAGGTCACATTTTCTAGAAGTCTTGTAAATGCAATGACTAATTCCACTAGGATTTTATCATTGATACCAGGAGGCTAAGAGGTAACGCTAGCTGCCGCCAGTAGTTTTCCTTTAAAAAAAAAGGTCCTTCTTTTATCAAACTAAGATGTTTAATGGGAGAACTTTATGCGCTGCCCATCCACTGCAGCCTACTCAGCAGTGATTTAAGATGTCTTTCAGTCCTGTCTTTGATTAAATATTATTCATGAGCTCCACTGTTTCACTGGACTGCACTCTTTAGACGGAAAAAACAAACGAACCTGTGACGCACAATGCCCACAATGAATCTATATTCTACGATCATCATGTTTCTGTGCTTTTAAAGTCCTTCAACAGCTGCAAGGAACACTGTCAGTAATTCTGCCCTATAGAAATCGTGTCAGCAGGGTTAAGTAAACTGGATTTGCCTGCACCAGCTGGTCCACTGAGTTCTTTTTTCTTCTTCTAAGGAATCTGTGAGACATAAAGGAAAAAATGTAAATGTTGGCATAGATGTATTTAAATGAATGGCTACAATAGACCAATGAGTCAGAAGTCAATACTTTAGTAGTGAGTGACGCCATAGAGCTTTATTAAGGACTAAAAAAGGCCTCTATGTTGTTATATCAATCCACCTTTAATACTTAACCATGACATCATAAAGGAGGAGGAGTTTACTTTCCAGGCATTTGCTCTTTGTTTACTTGCTGTTCAAAGTCAACAAAGATCTCAGAGTCAGTGTGTCTGAAGCTGTCAAAATAATGTTACAGGATTAAACCTGATCTGTACGGTGGCCACTAGAGACAAAGCACGCACAAACTCCAAAACACATGCAAATTCCAAAACACAACGGAAGTGCTCCAGGACGCTAGGGGCAGTGTTGAGCTCGATTTGCAAAATAAACGGCAAGTTTGTTGCAAACATGGGCTGTATAGGACGCTCTAGTCTCCGTTGCGCTTCCCAGGTTGCCTAGCAACCATGATACTAACCGCTGGAAACGTGTCATACAACTTTGTTTGACAGAAATGAAGGAGAACATCTTTTGTTCATTTGTTTGTTTGTTTCTACAAGAGCTTTGTGTGATTTGATAAGTATCTGAGGCTGAGACCACAGGACAGTTTGCACGTGTTTTGGAGTTTGCATGTGTTTTGGAGTTTGCACGTGTTTTGGAGTTTGTACATGCTTTGTCTCTAGGGGCCACCGTAGTACCATAACCTCATGAAACATCTCCAAGCAGTAAAGTTTTACAGTCTCTGTAGATCAGGGGTGTCAAACATAAAGCCCAGCTAGGACTCCACTACAGCCCAATGAATTTTTACCTTTTAAGCATGTTTTAATTAGATAGGTCAGAAGGTCGAGTGGTTGCCACATGATCAGAAGGTCGGGGGTTCGAATCCACTGAACGGCTACCCTGAGGTACCCCTGAGCAAGATACCGTCCCTACACACTGCTCCCTGCGTGCCTGCCCACTGCTTCACTGAGTGAATGAGTAAAATGGGGAAAAGTAATTTCCCCACGGGGATCAATACAGCACACATTATTATTTAATTATCTGCTATAGAAATTCATCTTTTCCCTCCCAAAACTGATTCTGTTTATTTGCTTTTAAACACTGACAAAATGTTAGTTAAGATAAGATAAGATAAGATAACCTTTATTAGTCCCACACGTGGGAAATTTGTTTTGTCACAGCAGGAAGTGGACAGTGCAAAAGTTATGACGCAAAAATTAGAATACAATAAGAATAAATACAGTACACAACTGTACAGAATAGAATAAAATACTATACTATATACAGTAGAATAAAATAGAATAAAAATATACAATAAGATAAAAATAGAATACGAATGCTATATACAACTGAGTAAAAATACAACGATGCCAGAAAGGATTATTGCACTTAGTGTTATTGCACATGTGTAGATGTGTGTGTTTGTTCAGTTAAAGTCTTTATTATGGAGTCTGACAGCAGTGGGGAGGAAAGACCTGCGAAATCTCTCCGTCCCACACCGTGGGTGCCGCAGTCTCCCACTGAAGGAGCTGCTCAGTGCTGTCACAGTCTGCTGCATGGGGTGGGAGATGTTGTCCATCAGGGATGACAGCTTAGCCGCCATTCTCCTGTCACTCACCACCTCCACTGGGTCCAGAGGGCATCCTAGAACAGAGCTGGCCCTTCGGATCACCCTGTTCAGTCTCTTCCTGTCCCCAGCAGAGATGCTGCCGCCCCAGCAGACCACGCCATAAAAGATAGCAGAAGCCACTACAGAGTCATAGAAGGTCTTCAGGAGTGGGCCCTCCACCCCAAACGACCTGAGTCTCCGCAGCAGGTACAACCTGCTCTGCCCTTTCCTGTAGAGGGCGTCTGAGTTATGAGTCCAGTCCAGTCTGTTGTTCAGATGAACACCAAGGTACCTGTGGCTGTCCACAGCCTCAATGTCCATACCCTGGATGTTCAGTGGTTGCAGTGGAGAATGCTTGTACCTGCGGAAGTCTACCACCAGCTCCTTGGTTTTACTGGCGTTGATCTGGAGCTGGTGGTAGACTTCCGCAGGCACAAGCATTCTCCACTGCAACCACTGAACATCCAGGGTATGGACATTGAGGCTGTGGACAGCCACAGGTACCTTGGTGTTCATCTGAACAACAGACTTAGTTAGTTAGTTTGTTTGTTGCAATAATATCGTATCATGAGAGACCTATTGTGATGTCGTATTGTGGGGTGTCTGGTGATTCCCACATCTACTTACCAGAGTGTCTTCTAATAAAGAAGGTTAGAAATGAAGCTTTGAAACTTTGAATACTTAGTATTTAGAGAATTCAGTCAGCTCTTATTATGACACCAAAAGGGGGCAGATCTAGAGAAACTTTCTTAGGGTGGCAAATGGAGAAATCAAGTAGGGTGGCAAAATCAAAGCCTTTTTTCTTTTTTTTTTACACATATGCAGGTGTTACATTCTGTAATATGCGAGGTTTCAGACGTCACCAGTGATCCCACTCTCCCTGCTTTACAGAGAGCGCAGTCTGCCTTTTCGACTCGCTGTGAATGCCTACTAGTTAAACTGTGTGTGCAAAGCCGAGGTTAGCTGAGTAGGGTTTGTCGTATTGAGTTACTCTTCCTCCCTTCCTCAAGCCTCATTTACTTATCTAAAATGCCCTTTGTGTGTGTATGTAACGTTGCCCATTGGCTTGCTGTGCGCAGCCCTCATGGTTTTCAGTTATACAATTGGTAATACAATCCCTGTTTCTGTTAGATTCCTGTGTAAGAGCTGTTACTCTCCCCCTGGCCTCTAGCAGAGGGGGTCGTAACAGTCTAAATGTGCAGAAAGCATTTGTAGAACTTGAACCTAAATGAAAGTAAGAATGAGCCAGCAAAAGAGTCCAGGGTCAGAGATGTAGTAGAGTCTCCAATGTCGAAGCTTATGAATAAATTTAAAATAGAGTGTACATGTTTTTAATGGCAGTGTTTTCTTGTACGATTTGTTTGGTAATTCAGGTTTTATTTAATCCATTTAATGTTGTTCTATAGTTACCATCATACTATAAAACTTTTGAGATCATTCATATGTAGAAAGATGTGATTGTGTTACAACTCAACCCTTTTTTTATTGTCATCATTTATCAAACTAAGATATTTTATGGCAGAACTTCAAACACTCCACATGCACCCGATACTGATTGTCTTCCAGCTATCATTTTGATTAAATATTAGTCATACACTGCACAAAAACCCTTTGATGCACTTACTGTAATGCCCACAATGAATCTATGCTTCTTTAATCATCACATCTCTGTGTTTTGAAAGTCCTTCGACAGCTGCAAGGAACAATGTCAGTATTTCTGTCTTCTAGAAATTATGTCACCAGGGTTGAATAAACTGGATTTGCCTGCACCAGCTGGTCCTCTGAGTCCATTTGTTTGTTCTATGAAATCTGTGAGACACAAAGAAAACAATGCAAATGTTGGCATAGACGTATTTAAATGAATGTCTACATTAGACCAATGAGTCAAAGTCAATACTTTAGCAGTGAGAGATGCCATAGAGCTTTGTTAAGGACTAAAATAGTTCTTTCTTTTGTTATATGAATCCACCTTTAATTGTGCAGCATCACACAATTGCGAGGACGAGTTCGTTTTCCAGGTATTTGCTGTTTGCTTACTTGCTGTTGAAAGTCATCAAAGAGCTCAGAGTCAGGGTGTTACTAAGCACAGCATCTGAAATAATGTTACAGGATTAAACCTTGTTTAACCGTGAAACTTCACTGTAGGTCACTGTAGGTCACTGTAGGTCAGCTTTTCTGTTATTTAATTATCTGCTATAGAAATTCGTCTTTTTCCCCAAGAAATTTGATTCTGTTTTTTGTTTTTAAGCATTGACAAAATGTTAGTTAGTTTCTTTGTACTGTATGTGGCAGACAATGGGAGAAGTAATGGGACTCAAATTATAATTAGAGTCAGGGAGCAGAATGATGTATGATAATAGACCAAGTGTATATCACACAGCATTATGAAACATCTGAAAATTAGGGCACGAGGTATAATCCAGAACATACCAGGTGACTACCAACCTGCTGATCAGAGAGTTTTCTGTGCAAGAAAATGACATAAGCTGACGGTTTAGAAGCAGTGCTGATGATTCCCAACTACTGTCATGGTTTTCTGCGTGGCAGGCAGAATGTAGGACTCGAACACAGAGTAAACTCAAAACAGCAGCTTTACTGCTGGAAAAAGTCTTACACAGAAAACAGAAAACAAACCCAAAAACAAGAAACTCATAACCAAAAAATAAGAAACTGAACTGGGAACAGAGAACTCGGAAATACAAGGAGTACGACAGAAACACACAGCGATGAGGGTGTATGATTGTTAACGAAGGGATAGAGGACAGAGGAAAACACGGGGCTCAAATACACAAGGAAGCAACGAGGGAATGGGAAACTGGAGGGAAACACAGCTGGGACTAATCTGACATAACAAGACAAAGGAGAAGTAAAACTCAACACACTGAACACAGAACAAGAGACTATCAAAGTAGAACAAAACAGGCACGGAGACGCAGACTTGACAAGGAGGCACAGCTGACTGGGAAAAAAGAGCGAACATAGAGACCAGGGTGACTAGACATGACACGTGGGACACGGGAACAGAAACTAAACAAAAAGATGAAAATAGAGGGAGGGAGAACTAAGATTGCTGAGAGCTTGAAAAATAAGAATAACCAAAACCAAGAGCAACAGTAATCAAAGAATATTAA
This sequence comes from Rhamphochromis sp. 'chilingali', assembly GCF_963969265.1. Classification (NCBI taxonomy): domain Eukaryota; kingdom Metazoa; phylum Chordata; class Actinopteri; order Cichliformes; family Cichlidae; genus Rhamphochromis; species Rhamphochromis sp. 'chilingali'. Next base: position 18,038,404 of record NC_137942.1, on the reverse strand, counting down.
ACCAAAAACACAAACACTGGATCATGAGACCCATTTCCATGACAACTATGACAGATAAGAAACATGTGGGGTGACTGGTCCTGATTCAGGACAGAGAAGAGACTTCATTGGTTGCTGTGCTGGCACACTCGCACCTGACCCAACATCAGGCCCAGAAAATGGGCAGATTCACTTAAGTTGCAGCTCGTTACCTGTTTCAAAGGGATCAAGTGTTGTTTTTTACACATATATAACTTGGCTGCATAAATAACTGGAAGCTGAAACTACAATATAGAGAATCAGCCCAATTAAAAAGCCCTGCAATTACATATACTCAAGGTTATGTTTTTATTGTAAATGAAAGGAAATAATCAGGAAATGAGTGTTTAGCAGTCATAATAAGAGCTGACTGAATTCTTTAAATACTAAGTAAAACTGCTTCAAAGCTTCCTTTGTAACCTTCTTAACTAGAACATAGTCTGGTTAGTAAATGTGGGAATCAATAGACACCCCACAATACGACATCTCACTGTCACTCATGATACAGTATTATTGAAACAACATACAGTGGGGCAAAAAAGTATTTAGTCAGCCACCGATTGTGCAAGTTCCCCCACTTAAAATGATGACAGAGGTCAGTAATTTGCACCAGAGGTACACTTCAACTGTGAGAGACAGAATGTGAAAAAAAAATCCATGAATCCACATGGTAGGATTTGTAAAGAATTTATTCGTAAATCAGGGTGGAAAATAAGTATTTGGTCAATAACAAAAATACAACTCAATACTTTGTAACATAACCTTTGTTGGCAATAACAGAGGTCAAACGTTTACTATAGGGCTTTACCAGGTTTGCACACACAGTAGCTGGTATTTTGGCCCATTCCTCCATGCAGATCTTCTCGAGAGCAGTGATGTTTTGGGGCTGTCGCCGAGCAACACGGACTTTCAACTCCCGCCACAGATTTTCTATGGGGTTGAGGTCTGGAGACTGGCTAGGCCACTCCAGGACTTTCAAATGCTTCTTACGGAGCCACTCCTTTGTTGCCCGGGCGGTGTGTTTTGGATCATTGTCATGTTGGAAGACCCAGCCTCGTTTCATCTTCAAAGTTCTCACTGATGGAAGGAGGTTTTGGCTCAAAATCTCACGATACATGGCCCCATTCATTCTGTCCTTAACACGGATCAGTCGTCCTGTCCCCTTGGCAGAAAAACAGCCCCATAGCATGATGTTTCCACCCCCATGCTTCACAGTAGGTATGGTGTTCTTGGGATGCAACTCAGTATTCTTCTTCCTCCAAACACGACGAGTTGAGTTTATACCAAAAAGTTCTACTTTGGTTTCATCTGACCACATGACATTCTCCCAATCCTCTGCTGTATCATCCATGTGCTCTCTGGCAAACTTCAGACGGGCCTGGACATGCACTGGCTTCAGCAGCGGAACACGTCTGGCACTGCGGGATTTGATTCCCTGCCGTTGTAGTGTGTTACTGATGGTGACCTTTGTTACTTTGGTCCCAGCTCTCTGCAGGTCATTCACCAGGTCCCCCCGTGTGGTTCTGGGATCTTTGCTCACCGTTCTCATGATCATTTTGACCCCACGGGATGAGATCTTGCGTGGAGCCCCAGATCGAGGGAGATTATCAGTGGTCTTGTATGTCTTCCATTTTCTGATGATTGCTCCCACAGTTGATTTTTTCACACCAAGCTGCTTGCCTATTGTAGATTCACTCTTCCCAGTCTGGTGCAGGTCTACAATACTTTTCCTGGTGTCCTTCGAAAGCTCTTTGGTCTTGGCCATGGCGGAGTTTGGAGTCTGACTGTTTGAGGCTGTGGACAGGTGTCTTTTATACAGATGATGAGTTCAAACAGGTGCCATTCATACAGGTAACGAGTGGGGGACAGAAAAGCTTCTTACAGAAGACGTTACAGGTCTGTGAGAGCCAGAGATTTTCCTTGTTTGAGGTGACCAAATACTTATTTTCCACCCTGATTTACGAATAAATTCTTTACAAATCCTACCATGTGGATTCATGGATTTTTTTTTCACATTCTGTCTCTCACAGTTGAAGTGTACCTCTGGTGCAAATTACTGACCTCTGTCATCATTTTAAGTGGGGGAACTTGCACAATCGGTGGCTGACTAAATACTTTTTTGCCCCACTGTATATTATCTGCTGTTTGTTATACACTATGTTGTGAAACATGAAAGACCTGCAACAAACAGTCCCAGATGAATTTGAATCAAGTGAACTGTGTTGGTTTTATGTCAGCAGGTCTCTGGGAAACTTAATTTGTATTACTGAAAAAATAAACTAATATATAAAATACAACACAGAGAGACTGAGGAGGAGCTTCTTCCCGCAGGCGATACGGTCTCTCAATCACACCACCACACAGTACTGACCCACACATATGGTTCTTACACACACACTGGACTTTCTGGACTTTGTTTTTGCACAACACTGGTCACTATATTCTTCATTTCCGGTTAATACTTGTACAGCTGCTGTTATTGTGTATATATTTATTTATATTTAGATTTCTTCATACATTCTTATATAGTTCTATATTGTGTATTGTGTATTTTGTTGTACAGTTATTTTATTTTCAACTTTAATTTATATATTTTATCTTATTCTTCCCAGTTAAATTTACCCTTCATTCTAATTTGTGTTGTACAGTTATTTCATTTTTAACCTTAATTTATATTTTATTCCTTCCTAGTTAAATTTACCCTTTTTAATTTTTCATATTTATTTCCTATCTTATTCATAGCCTTTTCCTTTTTTGTTTTCTTTAGGTCACGAGCAGTTGTCCAAGCATTTCACTACATATCGTACTGTGTATGACTGTGTACATGACAAATAAAATTTGAATTTGAATTTGAATTTGAATTTGAAAATATGACTTTTAGTCAAGACAGTTACGACACATCACACACGTGAAAATATATTTTATTGAACAGCGTTTTCAAGATTACAGAAAGAACACAAACCCATCAGTGAAACAGACTCTCAATCAACACGTGTCATTTATCCATCAGAGTAATTGTGCATTCTCCTCAAACGAGCCACACTGATTCACAAACTGTTGTTTTGTAAATTCAGTTCAATTCAATTTTATTTATTCAGCGCCAAATCACAACAACAGTCGCCTCAAGCTCCATAAAACTGTTATTAAACACTTTCTTGTTGTTTCTTGTTGTTTCTTGGCAGTTTTAATAGGAAAATGCGGCACAGGCATCTGAGTGTTTCAGGTTTTCAGTCCAAGCAAGCAAACACCACTTCACTGTAATATTCTGATGACTTCTTCAGCTCCTGGTGATCATGTGTTGATCACTGACAGTTTGTACAACTTTTTAGTACGTATACCTACTATACCCCTGCAGTTTTAGGTATAAGTGGTTGTAATTTGTTTTTCTTTTATCCCACACAAAATTCAACATGCGACGAATAAACACGTTTTAGGAAATATCATGAAATGCGAGATGCTGTGATTTTATTTGAAATGTTCCATGTTTTTAAAAATAGAATTTGATAAAACTAGTGAAGATCTGAGGCAGTTTGTTCAAGCAGTGGGCAGAAACTAAATGTCACATCATCCTCTTTATTTTCACATCAAGGCAACACAAAGTGACCCGCTCTACTGCAAGAAAAGAAGTGCAGTAGTCAACCCATAAAGAAATCCATGAATCAGCTTTGTCAATAGAGACAAAATGTAAACAATCCCCACCTTCTAAGTTTGATTTAAATGGTCTAAGAATGATTCCTGTGAGATGATAATGCCATATTATGATCAACAGTACTGAATATTGTGGTAAGAAGTAGCATTACTATACCAAATATAATTTCACACCTTTCATGAGAGCAGGGCCGTTGCTAGCCATTTGGGTGCCCTAAGCACAAATGCTTTATGGTGCCCCCCCCCCCCGCCACTGAAAAAAAAAAAAAAAACATTAATACTTTTGAATTTCTCAGTGGAATTTGTTTAATTAAATAACAACAAACATGACAGTTAAACAAATAAATAAGGTTAAAGGAGGTTCTCATGACCCCTCAAACGGATGTTGATGTTCGACCAGTCACTGAAGCCCTCTGTACTCAGCTTTATATCCTTCACACTGAAAAGCTTACATGCAAAGCAGAACACAGCATTGTTCTGCGGTGAGTACACTAACCAGCTCCGGTGAACCTTTTCTCCATTGGGAAGAATTTTGAACTTAAGGCTAGTGTGAAATGCTCTTCCATCAGGCCCCTTTGGAAAATTAAAATCAGAGCTGACATTAAAAGGACCTCTCCGCACAATTTCAACACGATCAGCATCTACAATGTGAGCTGGCCAAAGAGCAGGATCGGTTGAAGGGGGCACACATGTCTCCACAGTGTCACTTTCTGATAGTCTCTCAGTGACAGGACTCTCAGTGGTACTTGTGTATGGAACTGTACCTGAACTGGTGGTTGATGGTTCTTGTTCTTCTTGGCTAGGGATTGTTGCAGGGTCTACAATGGCTGGTGGTTGATGTCCAGGGATGGCACTACTACTGGATGGTTCATCCTGTCCTTGAGATCCTCCTTGAACATATTTAAGCATTGACCCTGCATACAAGAGAAAATATTCAGGGATTTTACAGAAATACAATTTTGAATCTACAGTAGGCCTACGAAAGATTGCATTATAAGACTAATAAATTAAGTAAGTCACTGGTACATTTAAAAATTACTAACTATATTTTACATGTATAGATTTTCATAATGGCAAATGGCAATATAAACATGCTGTACATAATTTGATATAAATGCGCAAGTAGGAAATCTATATTACTGGAAGATATAGGTTTCATATTACAGTTTCACCAACAGATGTCGCCCTTGATCTATGAACCTAAAGAAAGACGAGAACTATTTATGTGTTCAGACGTCAATGGCATAAATAAGATATGCGTCTTTATAGATATCCTGAAATGCAGCAACATACAAAGTAATCTTGTCTAATCTGATAATAATACTTGACTGCATTACTGACCTATCCCAAAGTTAAGGTTAATCAGTAGCATGCATGACGTTAGCCAGCTAGCAACCTGAGGAGGGAAATGCTAGTCTCACGAATCACGATAACGTTAGCAATCGTGAGTCACGATTGCTAACGTTATCTGAAAACCGTCAATTGAGTGACCATGATGAGTTGCTTTTAGTAGTCCATTCTATATTCATATCCACAACGTAAACAAACTACCCAACATCAATCATTTGCAACATTTGTTAACACAGTATGAACACTGCTAACAGGAGCTATCACAGAGTTGACGGACATGAGCGTGCAAGCAAGGGCTACAATAATGAACTTTTTTTATTATTATTATTTAAACATTGCCTTACCGGCAAGCGACGCCTGAGTTTCATCACGCTTCCTCTTCTTCTTTCTTTTCTCCGCTCCCGACTCCTGTTGCCGTTTTGAGGCCATGTTCAAACAGGTGTTTACCAATTATAGAACAGACCACTGGGAGTGGGGGGGCACCAGGAGGAGACTGGAGACAGGGCACAAAGCAGATTCACCCCTTTTCTCGGGAAAATTGTTTTATGTTGCTTTTGTATTGTTTAACCATATTAATGCATATGATATTTATAGTATTAATATGGTTTACTTTTTTTTTTTACGACCCTGATTTTTTTGGTGCCCTACCGGCCATTTGGTGCCCTACGCAGTGTGCGTTATGTGCGTTTGCGGAGCTACGGCACTGCATGAGAGCAGCTTCTGTGCTGTGACACTGATGAAAGCCTGATTGGAAGATTTCATGGTAGCTATTAATATTCAGGTACTCACTAATTTGGTTTTCAACTATCTGAAGAATAAATAGAGACCAAGAATAAAGTGAATAATTATTATACTGTCTTATAATGTAAAAATATGTAAATTTCTGTCTTTTTCACAAGGGAAAATACCAGGAAAAAGGCTGCAGGGGCTAAGTGACTGAGGGGAAAAAGTCTGGCAGGACATGAAGAACAAGATGAACGATGCCACACAGTTTGCTCAAGGGTTTTGCAATAAGTGGCAAAACAGAAAAGCTCAATTCAATATGAGTGTTGACATTGAGTTTAGTTGAATTACTATTTACGTGAGTATGACAGATACAGAAGACCAAAAACAAGTGAAGCAACAATCACAACAGCACAGATGAAACAATAAACACAAGTGTTGTTGTCCTGAGATTGGAAATGCAAATTAGAGTTGTACCTTTCTGAAAAGAAAAAATCATTGTTTTGATGGCTCTGTGAACTCTGGAGCACATCATGCGGACGTCTGTTGTACTCGTGAGAGGAATAGTTCTCCTGGACTACTCTGCGAGACTGTAAGTTGATGTTATCACGGTCCAAGGAAAACCTTCTCAACTCTGTTAACAGGTCAGTGGTGACCTCATATGTATGTTGTGGATCATACGCTGTCTGTCGATCTTCATAGGTCTCATAATGCTGTGTGATATAGACTCGGTCTATTATCTGTGAAGTTCGCCATCCCACATTCTGCTCCCTGACTCTGATTATGATCCGAGCCCTGTTGCCGTACTCGTGCTCTGATTGGAAGACATGATGTGGAAGTCGCAACGATCCTTCTCGATGGATATTACCAAGACTGTAGTACTGATATCCCCACGGCGGTGGCTCTAACAGCTTTTCATCGTTGCGATAATGATGTGAGCCATAATCACCACTATTTGGGCCAAAGGTCAGACTTATGTCACCATTCATGTTGATGTCAACTGCATTGGCAAACCAGTGGAGCAACCGGAAGCTGTGCTCATTCACGGACTGGCCAAAGCCTACTGACCTCAGATCAGTGATTGAGTTGAGCTTTCATCTTACAGCTGACACAGAGCTGAAGGTCAGGAGGAGAGCCACACAGCAGCTCATCATTCTTCCAAACATCTTCATCCTGTGGAGATTTAAGAAGTCACTGTTTTTATTGTTCATGCATACTTTATATTCTGACATTCATTACATGATTTTCACCAGTGATGAATCTAATGATTATGTCATGACTGCATATTAACAGATGTTAATGATTAAGACAGCTTTTAATGTATTCCTAGTTTATAATTTGATAGCCATTCAGCCACACAAACTCTGAAACAGGTTTTACTTGTTTTTCTCCTCTCTGGTTTATACCATCTATTATGGGTTGGAATTGCATTTTAAAATTTTGCTTTCTTCAACTGAAATCAAAAGTTACTTTTTTGATTAATTGTTACGAGAGGCTTTTTTATTAAGAAATGTGGTTTTCTCAAACAGCTTTAACTTTGTGACATAAAGAGAGAAAATCACACTAATAACTTGTATCTGTAACGTGAGCTTCAGATAAACAGGGAAGGATCGCTCAACAATAAGTTGTCAGAGGATTAATTAAACAAAGCAAACTAAATAATTCTTTAACAAAGAATTGAGACATATTTATAGCCATTAGCAAATTGTTTAACATGAAATTTCCCACTCGTGGGACTAAAAAAGGTATCTATCTATCTATCTATCTATCTATCTATCTATCTATCTATCTATCTATCTATCTATCTATCTATCTATCTATCTATCTATCTATCTATCTATCTATCTATCTATCTATCTATCTATCTATCTATCTATCTATTGAAACAACTACATATTTGAGTGCCACTTAGCCATTACACTTCTGTTAACCCATAATTTTATTTATTTATGTTGTCAGGTGGTTTCATGATACTCACCTCTCCATGTGTCAGAAAGTTAAACTAATAACATCAAAACTAGATCATTTTGCACTTGAATGAGTATGCTTCCAATTTAAGAGAAAGTGGACAAAGTACAATCCATTTCATCGTATCTTTAAATATTTTGTCATTGGTAGAATAAATGGAGCATTAGAAAACAGGGTAAAGTCATGTGAGTGAAAATAAATTGGAATGAATTCCCCAGAAAATGAGAGAACTTACCTGTGTAAGCCTGCTGCTGCTGCTGTTTGTGTGAGGACAGTCGTAGCTCCCTGTATGTTTTGCTTTTCCTGGTAAGTGAAACCAGACCAACAAGTTCTGCTAGTTGATAAGATGAAGTCTGATAATCCAACTATTTGGATGAGGCTGTAAAAGAGGAACACCATCATGGATTTAAGTGTTTCTAGTTTAACAGTTCTTTTCTAATTTAAAAAAACAAACAAACTGTGATGCACTTACTGTAATGCCGACAGTGAACCTATGCTTCTACGATCACCACGCCTCTGTGTTTTGAAAGTTCTTGGACAGCTGTGTGGAACTCTGCCAGGGGTCAGCCAGTTCAACCAGTATTTCCGCCTTCTTTGAATCATTTAAGACAGATTAAGTAAACTGGATTTGCCTGCACCAGGTGGTCCAGTCACTCTATTTGTTTGTTCTAAGAAATCTGTGAGACACCAAGAAAACAATGCAAATCTTGGCATAGATGTATTTAAATGTATGTCTACATTAAATCAATCAGTCAAAGTCAAAACTTTAGCAGTGACTGATGTCATAGAGCTTTATTAAGGACTAAAATAGTTTTTTCTTTTGTTATACTGATTCATCTTTAAACTGACACCATAAGGGAGGAGGAGTTCGTTTTCCAGGTATTTGCTCTTTGCTTACTTGCTGTTCAAAATCTTCAAAGGGGCCAGAGTCAGGGTGTCACAACGCACGGCCGCTGAAACTGTCAACATAATGTTACAGGATTAAACCTCTTCTAACCGTAAGCTTTACAACATTTCACGTGAAACATCTCCAAGCTGTAAAACTTTACAGTCAATGTAGATCAGGGGTGTCAAACACACAACCCAGCTAGGACTCCATTATAGCGCACTGAATGGAAAATGTGAAGGACATGAATTTCTGCCTTTTGCATTTGATAAAGACCTCACCTGCGGGCATCCAAACTACAAAGTAATAAACAAAGTGAATAACAGGAACTTTTCATTCATCACACACTGACAAAATAATAGTTGTGTAAAATCTGAAATGCCCATGGTGTTGATTCACGATGTGCTCTGGCATCGGCATCGGTTGCTACTGACAACAAGAAATAAAACCAAGAGATTAATTTAGGATGGCACGTGCCACCCCTGAGGGTCCAGCCCTGCTGCCAAGCATTAGGAACCTTCCTAAATAAAATTGAGACTAGTTCGACAAATACAATAGCAACATAACCTTGAATGTTTGTAACTGCAGGCATTGTTTATGGGGCTGTTCAGAGTAAATAAATAATTTGATATTATATGCTGAGCTGCTCTAACCCATGATTCTTGATGAAGTAGTATGTGGGCACCGGTCAGGTGTCAGAAGTGTGCAGATGAAGCCTCGTAAAGCCTCATGAAACCTTAAAACTTTCAGTCCAGCTGGTTCAAAGTAAGTTTAATTTCTCGAGGCTTCATCTGACCACGCCCCCTGCTGGTCAAAACCTTTATTGTCATTTCAACCACCTGTGAGGCCTCGTGGCTGTTGAGCTCTATCAATGTCAAAAACCTGTCAGTAAGACTTCACTCAGTGTTTAAATAAATCCAACAGGATATGAGAAGTTTATGTTAAACCTGTTGTGGTGTTTTCAAAAGATGGGACAGTGACTGTGCTCATGAATATTGGGCTGATGGTATTTTCTTTCACATAATGGTGAGGAGGCAGGCGTGCACCAGTATCCCACAGCACAGACACTCATAGGTGATGTGTTGTGCCCCAGTTAATTGGCACACAATAAATACTTAAAAGTGTATTAATTTTGTTTCATTTAACTTAACAAAAAAAAAACCCAACTTGTGAATGTTTTAGTAGTAATGTTTATATGTAACATTCAGCTAAAAGTGTTTCCACCCAGGGGGAAACCCTTCTCCTTTCAGCTGGCTCTTTAAAATCAAGCTCCTCTGTCTCACAGATGAAAACCCAACACGAACGCTAACACGCAAATTTATACATGTTCATAAATCACACCAATGCTCAGACCACCTTCTGAACCAGCGAGGTTTCAGACGTCACCAGTGACACCACTGCCCGTAAAGAAGAAGAGATGTTCATCCAGCTCCTTTGTCCATCATTCCACCCACTGGCAAACAAGATGGCATCACCACAGAGTCGGATGTTCATCCAGCTCTTTTTCTTTGTAGCAAATAAATTACACACAAATTAATCAAAAGTTTTGTTCAGAATTTTTATTTCCAGACCAAGTAGAGGAAAATATATATAATTTACATGTCTACAAATAAACACCTGCAAACATCTAAATGTGTAAAAAGTATTTGTAGACCTTAACAAGCTGTTGAACCTGATTGAACAGAAGAATAAGTCAGCAAAACGTCTGTCAGTTAAATTGATGATTCCAACACAGGATGTGTCACAAGATGTTTGTTTCTCTAATATTTGGGTTGTTTGGGATACATACAGATAGATAGAACATGAAGAAAGCAGCAACATGCATTGAAAATAGAAAATGCGCACAAAAAACAGACAGAAACGGGAGCCAGTGTTGTTACAGAAGTGTAATAAATAAGATTCATGTAGATAAAAAACAAAAACAAATTAAGCTAAAAAGGAGAAAACAAGTTCACAAAGTCCTAAAGAGAAACCTTTGTTTCTCTTCTTGTTTTGTTTTGCATCTAAGTCTTTAAGGTTTTCAGTTCAAGCAAGGAAACACCATTTCAAAGTGTACAATGGAACAACTCCTGTTATTCAACTGGTTGTAACAAAGTGTTGTAGCTGACTGATTCTTAGGACATGGAGTTCTGGTTGTAATTTATTTTTCTTTTTATCACACACAATGTGAGATCAAACTAACTGGGTTTATTTACTATAAAATTAATAAACCCTTATTAAGGAAAGTCATGAAATATGAGATGATGTGGTGTGAAATTAAAAAATTTAGCTGATTATTAAAATAGAAATGGGGAAAGTTGGGGAACAAAAAATAAATCCATAAATTAGCAATTTCTCTCGAAAAAGCTGACTCACTTACAGCCTTAAATCAGGGTGTTATCTGCGTAGTTATGATAAGCCACCCTCTATTAAAGGAAGCATAGACAGAACAAAATTGGCTGAATAAAAACAAACTACATTTTCAACAATCTTATGGATACTTTGAAACCAATAATAGAGACAATAAATATTATAGTGTAAAATATACCAATTTCTCTGTTTTTTCAAGAAGGATTGACAACTTCAGTCTTCAGTGCTGCAGGGAAAATGTCAGGAAAAAGACTTTAGGGGCTGAGCTTCTGAGGAAAAGAAAAAAGGGAGTGTATCAAGACTGCAGGAGGAAGACTGATGGCGAAACACGGTTTGCTCAAGGGTTTTGCAGTCAGTGGCAGTACACTGTAATAAAATGCTCTATTTAATCTGTGTGTTGACACTGATTGTAGTTAAATTAATATATAAGTGAGTATGCCAGATACAGAAGACCAAAGATGACTGAAACACCAAACACAACACAGAAACACCTAACACAGGTGTTGTTGTCCTGCAAAGTAGAGTTGAAGCTTTCTGGGGAGACAAAAGCATTGTGTTGCCTGCTCTCTCTCTTTTTTTCTTTTCTGTATTTCCTTTTCAGGGCCTTTTTTTTAAACTTTAACTTTATTGAAATTATAAAGCGAACAGTCAGTCATTCTAGTTCAGTTTGTACAGTAGACATACAAGGCAAATAAGAGTAACAATATACAGTACAATGAAATAAGAAGGATAAATAAATAAAGAAAAAGAAAGGGGGGGGGGGGGATGTGACAGACTTCATAACAACTTTGTACTTGAAAGTTGTGACAGCTCATTCGTTAAACATTTCTGAATGAATTTCAATCAATGATAAATCTTTTTTATTGGAAGTTAATTTAAGAGAGTTTAAGTAATATTCAATTTCAATCAAAAACAAATTAAATGATGGGGTTGAGTTTTGAAATTTACATTTATATATATGGAATTTCCCTAATAAGATAGAAAAATTGACAATGGCACATATTTTTTTTTTCTTTAGTTTCAAAATAAGTGATAATGTTCTTCCCTTCAATTTTGATTTCGTATGTTGTCTTGCACAGTATATAATTTTCAAGCTCTCTCCAAAATGTAGCACTATATGAACAGCCATAAAACAAATGGGTAACACTTTCAAGTTCAGTTTTACAAAAGGTACATTTTCTAGCAATGTCACAGAATCTTGAAATGTACGTGTTAGATGGATATATGTTATGTAATATTTTCAAATGTAATTCTCTAACTTTGTTTGTAATACAAAATCTAAAAGGAACAAGCCACGCTTTATCCCAGTTGATATTATCAAAAATAGCATTCCGAAAAAACTTCCCTCTTGGAGTTATTTTCTTCGCATTATACAAACATTCTCTAATATGTTTATTGGTGCATTTCTTGCTTAAGAAATCAATACCATTTATATAAAGAGTGTTAACGGATGCATGTGGTGTGTTCTGTGTTTTGTAGCTTTTCATCAACTCAGTCAGTCCACTGGGAATGGACTTTATTACAGAGCTAAAATCTTTAAATTTGATAGGGAATATTTTTTCTGTAATAAAGTCATTGTAACTAAGTAGCTGGCCTTCAGAGTCAAATAAGTCTTTTAAATATATTATATTTTTATCAATCCAATTCTGCAAATATAGTGATTTGTTCCTCTTAGTAATACATTCGTTATTCCAGATAATAGATCTATGTGGAGAAAAGTTATGTGAATAACATAATTTCCAAGCCAACAATGCCTGTTGATAAAATGCAGACATTTTAACTGGTAACTTTGATATACTATAATTACAAGACAATAGGAACTGTAAACCTCCAACATTTCTAAAAATGTTATGTGGAATGAAATGCCATAATGATCCAGGAGATTTTAAGCATTCTTTTAGCCATTTCACCTTAAATGTATAGTTCAGGTCCATGAAGTCCAGAAGGCCAAAACCACCTTTATCTTTAGGTCCACAAAGCAATGATTTTTTTAGATGATGGTGCTTATTCTTCCATACAAAGTTAACAAATAAGCTATTAACATTTTTACATGTGGAATCATACACATTAAGGGAAAGAGCTGGATACACAAATCTGGAAACACCTTCAGCTTTAGTCAAAAGGATTCTACCAAAAATGGATAGGTCTCTTTGGAGCCATAAGTTCAATATAGTTTTAGTTTTTTCCATCTGTTCTGCCGTTTTTTCCACTATACTACAAAATGTATCATCATTCAATAAATTATTATTTAGCTTCCAAAAACCACGTAGTTTACTTTGACTTTGTTTATTGCCAACTAAGTGAATTGTGATCAATTTGTGATCAGTTAATGGAGCAAAATCATGAGAAGATTCTGAAACAAAATGTAAACATGAAGAAGATATTAACCACAAATCAATTCTGGATTGTAGAGATCTATTTGCATTGCTCCAGGTAAACTCTTTTGTATCAGAGTTGAAGAATCTCCATACATCTATAACTGCAAGTTGTTCACAGAAAAATGCAGTGCTTTTAAATTTTGAGTGTTGAGATGTTCTTATTGGCACTCTATCTATAAGATCGTCTGGAGCATCATTGTAATTAATCTCCTCCAAGAATCATGTGGGCTCCTTTATATTTTGATTAAAAAAAAAAAATCAAGTTTCTCAGATAATTGTATGCACATAGATTTGGCCTGAGTTGTGTTGTTATGACTGTATAAATTACAGACTATAAAGAAGGTGTTGTCCAATTTGAAAACCAGAATAATCCATCTGCCTTCACCTGAAGACTGCCGCGTCTCTCACCCTCTCTGTTTTTCACATAATGATATTATCATATCCTCGCATGTGATTGGCCACAATATGGAGCGATTGGAGCATAGCAGAGCCACTGTTTGTACTAATTACAAATTATTTGAATGTATTTAACTTTTTTATATTACACCCCCTGGCATATGTTAATTTATGTCTCGATCTCCTGTTAGCTTCGAGCTGGTGGGTAACAGACGTCTCCGAAAACGTCGGAGCACTTTTGCAAATATGTGATGTCTTGATAAACCGATCAGATATTTGATTTTTTACACGGCTACATTCACGCCTGAAAATATCTTAAACGTTTATCTCGCAAAAGTTCATCTTACTTTTTTCCCTCCTATGTCCCTTGCGGGGCTCCGTAGAAATCTCCCCTGTCATAAACTCCAGCGACTTAATATCATCGCCTTCCTCAGCTGTCGGTCCTTTCTTCGGCCCATATTTAGAGACGCGCTCGTAGCGTTACCCCGATGACCCGTTAGCAAGTTTGCCACTAGCGTCCTTAATCCAAAATATCCCAGGGAGCGATGATTTAAATTAAGCAGTGTTAACCGAGGTTGTTACTGGCCGTCCAGTGGCTCCGGACCGAAATCAAAACTGAAATCAAAACGCTGAAAACGGAAAAACTAATCCAGTAGCGAAAGCAGTGCGTGCGGCACGACAACAAACAGGTGTCATGATACACACCTCTCCCTGTGCCAGAAAGTGAAACTATGACATTTTTCTAAATTGTAATTATACTACAGACTTATAGATCATTTTTCATGTGAATGAGTATGCTTGTAATTTAAGTGCAGTGTAATGCACTTCATGTTAAACCCACTTCATTGTATCTTTAAATATAGAATAAATTCTGCATTAGGGCAAAATCATGTGAGTGAAAGTAAGTGAAAAGGAATCCATGAGGAAATGAGAGAACTTACCTTTGTAAGTCTGCTGTTGTTTGTGTGAGGACAGTCGTAACTCCCTTTAAGTTTTGCTTTCCTGGTAAATGAAACCAGAGCAATAAGCTCCGCTAGTGGCGAAGATGAATGTTGACAATCCAGATATTTAGATGAGGCTATTAAAGAGCAACGCCATCATGGATTTAAGGGTTTCTAGTTTAACAGTCACGTGAAAGCAAATTATTGATCATTTTATGAGCAAGTTTATGGCCAAAGTTTGAATATGGGCGTGTCTGCCCCACTGTAGGGTGAGAGGTTGCAGTAGTGTCTGTAATATAGGAGCTGGTTACAAATGAATTTCAAATAGTGTACACATTTATTCAGTGGCAGTGTTTTCTTGTATGATTTGTTTGGTCATTCAAGTTTCCTTATTTAAAGGCGTTCTATAGTTACTGTCATCATATAATAACTTTGAGATCATTCATACATAGAAAGATGTGATTGTGTGTGTTACAACTCAGACTTTTAGTTTCATTATCTCAAACTGTAACTAAAATTGAGTTTCATTTTTGATTTGATTTGTACTAAAAGTCTGTGAAACACAAAGAAAACCATGTAAATGTTGGCATAAAAGTATTTTAATGAATGAATGTGTGCAGTCGACCAGTGAGTCAGAAGTCAACACTTTAGCAGTGAGTGACCCTGTAGAACTTTGTTTAGGATTACAGTACTTCTCTCTTTAGTTATATTAGTACACTTTTAATACTGGAGCGTGACACCATACTGGAGGAGAAGTCTGTTTTCAAGGTGTTTGCTCTTTGCTTACATTGTGGAAATAAAATCATCAAAGAGCTCAGAGTCAGGGTGTCACGATGCACAGCATCTAAAACTGACAAAATAATGTTACAGGATCAAATGTCATCTAACTCTAAGCTTTACAACATTCCTCATGAAACATCTCCAAGCTGTAAAGAAACAGTCACTGTGGATCAGGGGCATCAAACATAACACCCAATAGAAAATGAATGCATAAAACAGGCAGCAACAGGAGCCAGCGTTGTGACAGAACTGTAATAAATGAAATTGATGTACATAATAATCCAAATGAAAATCTAAAGAGGAGACAACAAGTTTAGAGACTCCTAAAGAAGAACCATTGTTGACTGTGGATGTTTGGATGAAAGTGATGCTCAGTGACGAATGTGCACGAGTCAAGCAGATGATGCTGAAATGTTCATTTATTGCTGTTCCAATAACACAAAGATGACTGATGATAATAAGCACATTTCCCCAAAATGGACTATATGATGAATAAACCCATTGTAAGGAAAGGCATGAAATATGAGACCATGTGGTGTTAATTTAACAACTTACACGATTATTGAAATAGAAAGGGATATAGTTGGAGACGATCTAAGACAGTTTGTTTGAGCAGCAGGCAGCAGCGCTACTAAATGTCATATCACCCTCTTTATTTTCACATCAAGGCACCACAGGATGAGCGGCTCTACTGCAGATACCTGCCAGGTTCATATTAATTAAACATGTCAGGTATAAATTTAGGGCCCAAACTTTCTCAGTGATTTATCTGAAGTAAGTTTAAAAAAAAATTAAATATCTTACTGGAAGTCTGCTCTTTAATAAAAATATCGTTGCAGTAGTCAACCAAAAAATAAATCAGTAAATCAGCTTCTTTTTTAAAAAAAGAAGCTGATTCGGTTACAGCCTTAAATATAGATGTCATCTGCATTGTGGAATTCACATGGTAAATAATCCCGACCTTCTAAGTTTTATTTAACAATCTGAGAATGGTTCCCATAAGACTCCAATAATGCCAGTGTCTGTATTCAGGCAGATATAATTTAACCCCTTTAATAAGATCACTGTCTGCACAGTGACGAAGGCTTGATTGCAAAACACCATAGTTGCAATTAATATTCAAATAGTAACTATTTTGATTTTAAAAGTTCTTTCGCAATAATCGTACCAATTATGGAAAATTTCAAATCCATAATAATCATAATAATTATATTATATTATATTATATTATATTATATTATATTATATTATATTATATTATATTATATTATATTATATTATATTATATTATTTTATTCAAGAGGGATTTGACAATGGGAAGTTTTAGCGATGCAAACACAGCACATTCTGTGTGCTGATACTGATTTTAATTAAATTAATACTTGGGCAAGTTTTCAAGATACAGAAGACCAAAAACAAAAAAATAAATAAATAATGAAAATCAAACAGATTGAATAACCGACCCAAGTGAACCAATCATTCTGACGTCTGTTGTGAGAGGAATGGTTCTCCTGCATCACAGTGAACAGCAATAGTCCAAGACAGGCAACGTAGCCCCACGTGTTTCTTGTGTTTCTTTCCTCTGAAAACTGGGAATCATCTCTGAGAGACATCAGTAAGTTAATAGGGTCCAAGAAAAACCTCCTCAATGCTCTTAAGAGGTTAGTAGTGACCCGATATGTATGTAGTGGATCATAATCTGTCCCTCGATGTTCAGATGTCTCATAATGCTGTGTGATATAGACTCGGTCTATTCTCTGTGAAGTTCGCCGTCCCACATTCTGCTCCCAGACTCTGATTATAATCCGAGCCCTGTTGCCGTACTCGTGCTCTGATTGAGGGTGAGTGACATAATGTGGAAGTCGCAACGATCCTTGTTGATGGATATTCCCAAGACTGTAGTAGTCATATCCCCACGGCAGTGGGTCTAACAGCTGTTCATCGTTGCGATAATGATGTGAGCCATAATCAAAACTATTTGGGTCAAAGGTCAGACTTATGTCACCGTTTATGTCAATGTCAATTTCACTGGCAAACCAGCGGAGCAACCAAATGCCCTGCTCAGGCACAGACTGGCCAAAGCCTACTGACCTCAGATCAGTGATTGAGTTGAGCTTTCTTACAGCTGACACAGAGCTGAAGGTCAGGAGGAGAGCCACACAGCAGCTCATCATTCTTCCAAACATCTTCATCCTGTGGAGATTTAAGAAGTCACTGTTTTTATTGTTCATGCATACTTTATATTATTAATTATATTGTGATTAATAGGATAATCATGATTAAAACAGCTTTAAATGTATTCCTAGTTTATAATTTGATAGTCATTCAGCCACACAAACACTGAAACAGGTTTTACTTGTTTGTCTCCTCTCTGGTTTATACCATCTATTATGGGTTGGAATTTAAAATGTTGTTTTCTTCAGTTGAAATCAAAAGTTACTTTTTTAATATTAGAGTTTACTTTTAATTAAGAGGGTGTTAAGAGAGGCTTGTTAGTGAGAAATGTTGTTTTCTCAAACAGCTTTAACTTTGTGACATAAAGAGAGAAAATCACACTAATAACTTGTATCTGTAACTTGTTGGCTGAAGCCTCCTGTCAGCTTCAGATAAATAACAGGGAAGGATCGCTCAACACTCAGTTTACAGAGGATTAATTAAACAAAGCAAACTAAGTAATTCTTTAACAAAGAAGTGAAGCATATTTTATAGCCATGACCAAACATGCTTTTATTTTATTCATTACACTGCTTTTAAACCAGAATTTTATTTATGTTGTCAGGTGTGGCTCAGAAACGAGTCCAGTATCTAAAGCAGTGCGTGCGACACGACAACAACCAGGTTTCATGATACTCACCTCTCCCTGTGTCAGAAAGTTAAACTGATTACGTTTGTCAAAACTGTAATATTGCAGACTTATAGATCATTTTTCATGTAAATATAAAATAAATACTGCATTAGAGACGAGGGTAATCAGTCATGTGAGTGAAAGTAAGCAAAAATGAATCCAAAAGGAAATGAGAGAACGTACCTGTGTAAGTCTGCTGCTGTTGTTTGTGTGAGGACAGTCGTAGCTCCTTTTATGTTTTGCTTTTCTTGTAAATGAAACCAGAGAAACAAGCTCTGCTAGTCGTGAAGAGGAAGTTTGATATTCCAAATATTTGGATGAGGCTATTAAAGAGCAACACCATCATGGATTTAAGGGTTTCTAGTTTAGCAGTCACGTAAAAGACCATTTTATGTCCAAAGTTTCAATATGGACATGTCGACTGTAGGGTGAGAGGTGTATTAAGAATAATTCAGCCTTCTGGAGATCGTGTCAGCAGGGATGATTAAACTTTATTTGCCTCCAGCAGCAGGCTCACTGAGTCTATTTGTTTCAAGAAATGTGTGAGACATAAAGAAGGCAATGAATGTGTGTGTTGAACCAACGAGTCAGAAGTCAACACTTTAACAGAAGTTAACACTTTAAAACACTTTTAAGGACTTACAGTGCTTCTCTTCTATGTTATATTAATCCACCTTTAACACTGTGTAGCCGGTCTGGCCTGAAACTCCGATCGCCGTGTTCTCTGCGTTGTGCTGTGCGAATGACCAGAGGAGTCAACTCTCACTTTGGCAGCTGGGGCGGATTTATTCTCCCATAACTCTCCTCAGCGGTGCGTCAAGGCGACTGTTCAAAATAAAAATAAATCCGTACAGCAACTTCATCTTACTGGGCTTCTGCATGCACACCTCTCCTCAGCGGGGCCTCTAGGCGACTGAGGTGCAACACAATAACAAATTGATCTATTAAAATACTCGAACACATCTTTAAACATATATAAGAAATTAAAATGCACTGAATTGTGACATTTCCTCATCAACAACAAAATTAAGCTCTAGGGAGACCCCATTTACCAGTGGCAATTTTACATATTTTTAGTTACATATATTTAACAATAAGTTGAAGCAGTGAACATGAATTACAAACAACTAAAAGATATAACCAGTAGGTCCTACACATGACACAAAAATAAAAGAGGGAGCTCACATACCTGTTCAAAAGAAAAATAAATCAAATCTGAAGGTGGGCTTCTG
The DNA here is from genome assembly GCF_963969265.1 of Rhamphochromis sp. 'chilingali'. Classification (NCBI taxonomy): domain Eukaryota; kingdom Metazoa; phylum Chordata; class Actinopteri; order Cichliformes; family Cichlidae; genus Rhamphochromis; species Rhamphochromis sp. 'chilingali'. The sequence continues at coordinate 18,018,890 of NC_137942.1, read as the reverse complement.
CACGCACACCTTCAGGGGAGAGAGAAGAATAGCGGACCACATGAGAAACCACCTGCATGCTCCTGTGCCCTAACCTGAGATCGGCTAATTAGCATGCTGCAATAAAGTGCTGTACTCGACAGAGAAACAACAATTCACACTAAAACATCTGACAAAACTGTGAGACAAAATGCATCAAAGGTCAAAGGTCACACAAACCAAATAAAAGCTCCCAAAAAATAAATACAGAAAATAAATATATATAAATAAACACATATTCATAACCAAAACTGACAAAGCAAAATAACACTACAGGATGGATCTTTGGTGAAATATAAATTATTTTTTTAAGACACCCGTTACAACTGCACCATGACACCATAAGGGAGGAGAAGTTTGTTTTCCAGGTGTTTGCTCTTTTCAAACTTACTGGGAAAAATCATCAAAGTCCTCAGACCTCAGGGTGTCACAATGCACGGCATCTGAAACTGCCAACATAATGTTACAGGATTAAGCCTCTTCTAACTATAAGCTTTACAACATTCCTCATGAAGCATCTCCAAGCTGTAAAGCTTTACAGTCGCTGTAGATCAGGGGTGTCAAACATAAAGCCCAGCTAGGATGGGGTGTCTGGTGATCTGTACCTCAATTCAAGACATTTTAAAATCCAGGGGAGGTGCCAACAATGCAGGCCTAGATGTTTGCTGTATTTTATGGAGCTACTAAATCAAATTATTATTATTTTTTGTCACTTAAATGGTTTATTTCCTACAGAATAAAAACCCTGAATCAACATCTGTCTCAGGTCAGCCAATAAGAGGCTATGCCGAAGTGCATGCTCTCCTCTTTGAACAAGATAATGAGTTAAATGTTATCTTTTATAGCGGCAGGAAACAGGAACTACAGCAGAGGTCATCCTTATTCTCAGATATATGTAGGTTATAATATAAACATAATGAAAAGAGCCAGACAGGCTGAAGGAGCTGTTATCGCCAATATGCTTTCATATCAAGGACGGACTTAAGTGGAAAAGATTTTGAAGCTATTAAAGGTTTAAACGCTCCTGTCAATGTTCCCTCTAAGGCAGCGGTCTCCAACCTTTTTCGCGCCACGGACCGGTTTGTGCCCGACAATATTTTCACGGACCGGCGTTTAAGGTGTCGCGGATAAATACAACAAAATAAAAGTAGCACCGGTACCGAAAAAAAGAAGATTTATTCATAACATACGTAAAAAGACCCAGGAAAACCGAGTTAACGATAAAAACAATAACAAAATAACGAAAAGAAAAGAGGGCGATGACATTAATGCCAAGGGTTCTGAACTTATGTTTTGTTTTCACAGTGAACTGATGTCACTCATGTTGCAAAGACACTCATGCAACTTTGGTCAGCCACCAAAATGTTCATATAGAGAGATTATTGGGAGCAGCAGAAATGTTGGCCATGATGACACATTCACAGTTGTCCACCCAACACCCCAACTGATTGTCTTGTAAGTAGAGAAATAAGTTCCTAAATGAAATTCATCTACCACAGTGAGCAATCTAGTTTCCTCCAGTGCTGGAATCAGGCATGACAGACAGCATGTCTCAGAGACCAGCTCAGTTACTGCAGATTAAACTGAATCATGTCTTAATTCACCCATTTTGTACTATTAGACGTTGGCACTGCATGAAGCAGTTTGATTATTCTTCAGATCGATGTTTTATGCATTGCCTTGACTTTGATGCTGGCCCTCAAAGGGTTGATTATGTCTGCTGACGAGTCATTTTATTGATGGACAAACAGCACATTTCAGATTCAGCTCGAATATTTCAAATCTGATCTAAATTTTTTTTTAAAAAAAAATGTTCCTTGATCTCTTCCCCCCCAGCAGTATATAATACATAAGTATTGTTTCCAATCATCACTAAAAATCTCATGTTAGTGCTGCCATTTTGCTCTGTCCTTCACTAAATCCCGGAACTTGTGTTTTCTTCCTCCTGCCTGACAGCTCCATATTTAATATAATCCTGCCATCCACCTGTGCATTGTTGGTGTTATTGATGAGCTGCAAGTCACTCAAAACTGGATCTCCTTCCATATACAACCCTCATTCGAGACAGACCAGCACCATCTCGCAACCTCATGTTAGAAGACAAGTCCAGTATCAAAATTCAAGTGCACTCGTCAGTTCTTCCCACAGCTATAGGAGTTAGAACCAGCAACATGTTAAGTGCAGCAGTCTCCCATAATCTAAGGTTTCTCCATGTTGCCTGCTACTCTACATCATGATCTCCTTCCAAAAGTCTCATCTTGACCAGTGACCCCGTGTTTCCAAAGAAATGTGCCTTGTTGCAGTCCATTTGCAAGATTGTGTAACTGTGACAGAACAGATTAGTCAGATCAGAGTACAATGTATAGCTAAGTTTATTTCTTAGGGTCAGACTCTATAGCAGTTGCATTAGACAGCATGGTCTCCTCCACTTCAAACTCTGAGGTGGTGTTGACATGGGGAGCTGCAGTGGTGCTGTTGTCCAGAGAGGATTCCTCAAGGTTCACTTTAAACTCTGGAGAATCTTCTTCCCCACCTGTAATTGGAGGAAAGAGAACCCCACATTATCACTGTTCAAATTTTAAAAGACTTGACAAGACCTTAGTTTACCTTTTCCAGCCATTTCACTTTTGCCATCAGTCTCTTCAAGGTCTGGTGCAGACAAGTCAGGAAGCAGTCCTTTCTCCAAATCTATTATTTTAAGAAGTTTCACTTATTACAAAACCAGACTAAAAATGAGTAATTACTGTTGCCCTTCTGGTTACCAAGTTTATGTATTCCACTTCTCCACTGGCTTCCATACACAGCAGGCCCGCCGATTTTATTGAGACCCACAGGCAGCTTCTCCACAGGTAGAGGCCTGCTCTTCTGTGAGTGCAAGACCTTCACTGGTCCTAGTTTAGCTTCATGTTCCCACACTTCCCAAAAGAAAATAGGACACCATCAGACTTTTGAGCACAAAACTGGGTTAATGCTGACATCTAGTGGTGACCAGCATGCACAAAACTAAACAGCAGCTACAATGGACAGACTGGAAACTCTACCCCGATTAGTCCTCAGTGGTTCAGGTTCCACTGGTTTCCCAAACCCACGGGGACCAAATCTCCCTTGGCTGATGGGCTTACTGCGGGGCTGGACGACTTCATTCTGGCTTTGACACTGCCCACAGAGGTAGTCGTTCCCATCAGCTGACCGCCACCTGAAGAGAATCATTGGCACGTTTTAGTCAGTCCCACATGCATTGACTTTCAATCATCTGTTGGACACACTTTCAGACACACCTTTCATTTATGAAGGTGCATGCTTTATTTGTGGATTCTGCATCATTCACTGGGACAGCAGTCAGATGGCATGTGATGTAGACCTAACAAGAGAATTTGTCAGGAAGACAAAGAAAGCACATCTGCAAGAGTACGACTTACTGCCACAATACATTCTCACCTCCCCGTTGTCGGCATTGTGGAACCTAAAGGCATCGATCACCAAGTGGAGCTTTTCGTCTTGTGCCCTGGGTAGGAAGAAGGCCCTCGACCCTGGAAGCCTTGAATCAACCAAGCACCTAAACAAGATTTTAGGGTAATGTGAGAGTCAGATAAACTACACTTAACTTGCATTGACTGTAGAAACTTTAACCTCAAGTCTCCATAACTCAAACCATTCTAGCCAGCCTTTACACCATCTTCATCATCAACAGTTACACTCCCTAAATGGCTCATCACTTTAGCCCCTCATTACTTTGCAACTCCCGCTCAGGCTTAAAATCCACTCTAACGTAGTCCAAATCCAGGCCTTTGTGTGCTTACCCATTTTCAATAAAACTGTATCTGGGTTGAGTGTTCACGTCTGGGTGAAGAGTGGCCACACAGCTGTTCATGAACACCCGGAGTCCCGCGTGATGTCCAACTCTGACTGAGGCCTCGATGCTGATGGGCTCGCCGAGGTAAAACACATTAACCCCACGCTCGTGCTGCCAGTCGTCTGCACAGAGAGCAGAGCGGTGAGCATAAAATCAAGGCCAAGAAGTCAGTAATGGAAGTCAACTCACCTGTCATCAACTTCAGGTCAAACTCCAAGCGTTCCTCTGTGGTCTGCCTAGATGTGAAGGGGATCCAGGCAGGCTGGAGTGGAGAGCTGGACAAACTGTACTTCCTAAAATACAAAGCACGTTTTTAAAAGAGTGAAGAATATATTGATAATCTTTGAAGGTGTACTTTATTAAAAATAAATAAATGGGAATACAGACCTTTCATAATGGCACTCAATTGGAACCACAGCCTCCTCCATTCGGATTACGCCATGAGGAGAGGCCACAGGAGCGTAAATGAGGAGGTTTGTGTAGACTAGACATCCTTCAGTCATCTGTGGAGAGCAGGTGTGTTTATAAGTAGACGATGTAAGATTTAATACGTGTATAAGCTGCAGCACAGATTAGTTACCATGTGTTTGGTGCCGCAGTCCGCGAGGCCAGCGTGGATCCTGTACTCATCCTCAGAGGCCGCTGCGGCTCTGCAGTCGTCGCTGCCCTCCACTCCAAGGCGGAGGTCGTCGCTGTTAACAGGAGCTCCAATAGCAAACATGTCTGCCTTGATCACGACCTCCAGAGAGTCCGGGTGGCAGATCACGCCAACGGTGTTCACGTGCTCCCGTTCTTTTTGCTCCTGGTGCGCGCTGTGAGTGTGGCTGTGGCTCCACGAACGCGGAGCCCTCTGGAAGAAAGCATGAAGCGGTGGCGGCGGGAAAACTAAAGATGACTGAACGCAGAGTCCCGACAGGAAGAGCCCAACGAGGAGGTCAACCCAAAAATGTAAAGGCTCCATAAAGAAAACAAAACGAGGCAACCAGCTTCGGACCGCGAGCGCTCCTGTCTGACCCACGAGACAGCGCTCTAGGCTGACACGAGGAGCGTTTTAAGCTTCAACCAATCAGCCTCGTCAGCGTACCCCGCACACCTGAGTCCACTCAAACACTAATGAGCTTCTACCTGCATCCACGCAGTCTCGGGGTTCCTCTTGCCTCCTTTCCTAAACTCCCTTTCTTCACAGAAGGAAAAGTGGGTAGGAAAGACGGGTAGGAGGCTTCATATGGATTTGGGAAAAGATATAACTACGTACTTTATGCAGATCGTGTTAACGAGAGCAGTCTGTGAGAAACTGTTGGAACTGTACAAAGATCTAACACCGAAAAAGGGTGCTTTGTGTACCTCGTGGTTGTAGTAGTTGCTTCTATGTGAGTGTTAATTTACTTGTACTGAGAGGGAGCGAACGAGCGCGTAACTGGCACATTGGATGAGTGGCTCAAAGCTGTGAGCGAGGTGCCCACATGGCTCTGTCGTGAAACTCTTCTTCAGTGTTCACGATGAGTGTTTAGAGCTGACGCCCACTCACTGATGCTCAACGACGACACTGCTCAGATCAGGTGCGATTCTAGGATCAGAGCTTTGGGGGTGCTGAGCACCCAGAGAGCTGCCCAGCCAGGCAAAATAAACTTTACACGTCTTCCCTGTCTCTGTCAGTCCCTGCATCCTTAAATGTCTCCAGTTGTCCCAAGTTCTCTATGACTGTCTCCTTGGTGCATTTAAACCCCTGTTCCTCCCTGTCCTCGTCATCTGTTGTCTTCGTCTCTGTTATCAGTCATCATAATTTTACCATCTTTGTGCAAGTCTGCAAATTTCTTTATTAAATCATAAGATTCTTAAATTCATCAAGTCTCTCTGTGCCTGGATCCTCGTCACAAAACACAACATCACTGTTTTTGTTACTGTACATTTTAACACAATTTAATCCCCAAATTTTGAAAAGTCTGTAACAAAACCATCAAATCTGATAAAGTTTATTTAAATGCTGCAAAAGATGAATGGATTGGAATAGAAAAAAATACACATCCTAACCTTAATTACTGGGGGAGAATAATGAATGATGCTCATAGTGAGTAAAAAGTAAACTGAGTGCATTTTTGGACAGAGATTCACTTTTAATGAGTATGTATAATATAATACAGATACATACAAAAATACTCCCAAAACAGAATAAATTATTACAAAATATTAATAAAAAAAAATAAAAATGGAGGCAACTTTGCCTGTGGTAGAATGTATACAATGTATGAAAAAATCTTTACTGCAGACACTAATTTGACTAATTTAATAATACTAATTTTGTGTTGTAAGATTTATGAGTTTCATGCTTTCATAGTGGTACTTGGGAGAGCTTGACATTTTCTCAGGTGGTACACACTGTAAAAAGTTTGAGAAACACTGATAAGTGTATGTGTGCTATTGGAAAACATTTAAAGCTGTAGTACAGAATCTTTGAAACAAGCTTAAAACATTTTTAGAATATAAACAGAGCATCTGCTTCTCTTTACAGCTCCTCACTCCACCAGGGCTGTTTGGCACTTTCTGATAGTGTGCAAATGTGATGTATGTACTGTGGCAGTCATACAGACGACTGGACGGTCCAAAAGTTGGCCTACCTATTACTGGCTGAGGTTTTAGTAGAGTTGTGGCTGAACCACATAAAAATATATCATTAATTTTAATCTCCCAAATCAATGATAATGTTATGTTGGAATGTTGTTAAAGAGGGTCAAAATGTTTCAACCCAGTTTGTTTAGCAGATTCTGTATAGCAGCTTTAATATAGGGAGAACACAACTTCCTGATTGTGTGAGTAAATTTTTTTTTCTTTGTCAGTTTAAACAGTTTCTGTTGTGCCTGTCACTGTTCCCTGTCTGTTTTCTTACCTGGCTCTTCCTGACCTTGTACTTTCTCATTTTCCCCTCTTTCCTCTCTCCCTCTTTGGACTGACAATCATACACAAATAGATTGTATTCAATTAGATGAAAAAATTAAATTAATATGAAAAAAATACTATTAAGATCGCTAACAAAAAGTCCTCTTTCAGTGTACTTTCAACCAAAAGGCAAATAACCAAACCACATGAACATCTAATAAAAGATATAAATATTGAAACACTGATCCAACATTATCTTTTATTGACGGATCATTTGGTACACAGGTACACTTTTACCTGAATGTTGCTCCTTTTTTTGAAAAAAAAACTTCCTTATATCCATTATGAACCTGGCTGTCTCTCTGTACACACACACACACACACACACACACACACACACACACACACACACACACACCAGGAGTTATAATGTTAATGGGCATTCAGTCAGTTAGCTAGTTATCAGAATCAGAATCAGAATCAGAAACTTTATTGTCATTGTCATGAGAACAACGAAATTAAGAATGGTCCCCGATCATTGCATCATCCCTAGCAATATCAAAATATAAATAAAACAATAAAATTCAATAAATAAAATAGATAGAATACTTAAAATACTAATAAGATATAACAGTAAAACATTCACATACATTCCCACACACATGCTTCAGACCGTGCATAGATTAACACAAGAGTGGCGTGATGGACATTTTTTTGTAGTATTCAGATGTGTTATTGCAGTTGGATAACAGCTGTGTTTGAGTCTATTAGTCCTTGCTCTGATTGCCCTGTACCGTCTGCCTGAGGGCAACAGTTCGAACAGGGAGTGGCCAGGATGTGAGGTGTCTTTTATGATGTTTTGGGCCTTTTTAAAACAGTGGGCGTTGTGTAGAACTTCCAGTGTGGGGAGAGGGCAGCCAGTGATCTTTTGGGCGGTGTTAATGATCCCTTGGAGTGCTTTCCTCTGAGCCCCTGTGCAGCTAGTGTACCAAATACATATGCAGTAAGTTAGAACACTCTCAATGGTGGCTCTGTAGAAGGACACCAGCAGTCTCTGTGTGATGTTATTCCTCCTGAGAATTCTCAGGAAGTACAGTCTCTGTTGGGCCTTTTTCAGCAGCTCGGAGGTGTTCACACTCCAGGAAAGGTTCTCCTCTATATTGACTCCCAGGAAGCGGAAGCTTGCCACCCTTTCTACACAGTCCCCATTTATGAATAGTGGTTGGATCTCTGCCTTTTTCCTTCTGAAGTCTATTATGAGTTCTTTGGTTTTTGAAGTGTTGAGGAGGAGGTTATTGGCCTTACACCATGACGTCAGCTGCTCCACCTCGTCTCTGTACGTAGACTCGTCTCCCTTGGAAATGAGCCCCACCACTGTGGTGTCATCTGCAAATTTCACAAAGATGTTGCTGTGGTGGCGAGGAGTGCAGTCGTGTGTGTAGAGAGAGTAGAGCAGTGGACTGAGCACACAGCCCTGGGGTGAGCCAGTGCTGAGACTCAGGGCTGAGGATGTGTGATGGCCAACTCTGACTCTCTGTCTACGGCCCGAGAGGAAGCTATTGATCCACATGCAGGTGCTGTATGGAAGCCCCAGGTCTTGTAGCTTGGCCACCAGTTTGTGTGGAAGGATGGTGTTAAAAGCTGAGCAGTAATCCACGAAGAGCATCCGCACATAGCTACCATGCTCTTCCAGGTGAGTTAATGCAGCATGGAGTGCTGTGGCTACAGCGTCTTCCGTGGATCGGTTTGCTCTGTAGGCAAACTGGTGTGGATCCAGGCTGCGGGGCAGGGCTGCTGTGATGTGTCTGCGGACCAGCTTCTCAAAGCATTTCATTAGTATCCATTTCAAACAGGACAGTGGTAACAACACCAGGCTATGGACAATTTTAAGTTTTACATTTTAAATATGCTATATAAAATTCAATGGGAGCAACAGGACGGTCAAATGTCGCTGATTTTACTACAGAGTAGGACGGATTGTAGGGTAGCAAACATCGTCGGAAAACACGTTTTCAACACTGCAGGTTACCTGGTGTAATGGTTTTCAGCTAAAAAGAAACATGGTCTGACTCCTACCCAACTATATAAAGAGTAACTGCAGGTTAAATGCAGCTAACATGTCCTGTTTTCAGCCAGGCACTTACACCTCCGCTCCGCTGCGTCTCACAGTAGGGGAGAGACGAGCTGGAACAAACCATTTTTTTTTTTTTTTGGGGGGGGGGGGGGGGGGGGGGGGGTAGCTATACTTTTGTTGTTGAAATGTTACGTACTGTATGCTTTTTATATTTTTAGTAATGTGTCACAAAAACAGCAAATATTGTCAAAAAAGTAAGAAATCTTTGGGGGTGCTTCAGCCCAAAAATGGGCTAAAATCGCCCCTGGCTCAGATCGTCATGAAACGGGGCAGAAATCAGCTGATTTGCGCTGTCTTTATCTGAGCAGTGCGCAGATTTCACTGTACTGATTTAGTAACGATGTTAGAGATTGAGGAAATGTTTGTTAGATGTTCATGTGTGAAAATTGCAATGTGCAACAAAGAGACAAAACAAAACAAAAAAACCCGAAAGCAAAAGAGATGAGCGCATTTACGCACGTGGCCCAGTAGCACAGTAACCTTCATTGTTAACAAAGGCAGAGCTGATAGTGAATAATATAATACAGGTCAACTGTTACACCCAGAGATGAGAAATATGATGCATTCAAATAAAATGCATCATATTTCTTTTTTACTAATGATTTATTATTTACATTTTATTCTTTGTTTATGTATAAGGTAGTTCTCTGGTGCTGTGTGTGGGTCCTATAGAACATAATTCCTATTTTGTCTTTCTTTGCTTTAGTTTCATTTACATACACTTTTAGGTGATATTTTATTTCTGAGGCTTTCTAATGAATGGCCCTTACTGAAAAAAACTTACTGAACAAATTCATTAAATGAATCACATCATATATATTTCCATGTACATGATGTTTTAAGTTATTTTTCTGTGTGTGGGTAAAGAGAATGAAAAGGAACTCTTGGAGACGAGTGTCAGGGATGATTTTGTTACAGAAGGGTGGCAGCAAGACTGAAAGGGAAGGTTTACAAGATGGTAGTGAGACCTGCTATTATGTACAGTTTTGAGACAGTAGTACTGACAAAAAGACAGGAGGCTGAGCTGAAGATGTTAAGATTTTAATTGGGAGTGATGATAATGGACAGGATTAGGAATGAGTACATCACACGGACAACTCAGGTTTGGAGACAAAGTTAGAGAGGTGAGGCTGAAATAGTTTGGGCATGTGCAGAGAAGGGACAGCTGGATGTTGAAGATGAAGCTGCCAGGAAGGAGGAAAAAAGGAAGACCTCAGAATGAAACAAATTTCCCACATGTGGGACTAATAAAGGTTATCTTATCTTATCTTATGTAGTGAAGGGGGACATAAAGAGGGCTGCTGAGGTGACCCCTGAAGGGAGAAGCCAGAAGATAATTTTCCTGTGAGTATGTAAGTAACGTTCACAGATTTATGTTCTGTATTGTTTTACGTATGTTAGATCTTTCTGTGTTAAGGAAGCTATAAAACCACCTCCCACACTCTGCTCCACCAAGCATGGCCTCCTGACTGCAGGAACTTCACACAGTCACACAGAAACAAACTAGTTTTCTTATTTAATCTGTGTTTAGTTGATAATGTTGTAACCTGACTGTTGGAGGCAGTCAGAAGATTCGCATGTTAGAACTCTATATTTGTTTTTACTTGACTAATTAAAAAAAAAAAAACTTCTTGAGGATGTTGAGGATTCATTTTCACTGTAGTTTTTTACTCAGAGGGGTCTGCACCCACCACGTGACAACCTTTACAAGTCAGAAAATCTCAGCGTGGAGCTCGGAGACCAAGGGGAGGATTTTAACAGCTGCTCTCGCTTTGAAGTCGTCTTCCTGCTTCGAGGTGAAGAACAATAAATAGGGTGAGGCTGTCCACAGAGACTCACAAGAGTGTGAAACAAAGAGGAAAGACACATTATGACTGAGCTGCGGTGGATCTCAGAGCTTCTGTAACTGAACGGACAATGAAGGCGAGGCCGGCCTGGATTCTTATTTTCTTTCAGCTGTTCGAAGGTAAGAAATACGGACATTTGAATCATATTAATAATAATGTGTGTGTGTGTGTGTGTGTGTGTGTGTGTGTGTGTGTGTGTGTGTGTGTGTGTGTGTGTAGACTTAAACTAAAAGTTTGTGAGAGAAGGTTTGAAATCATAAACCTTGGTAATGAATAAAAGGAACATTTGATCTCATGATGGGGGAAACAAATCAACCTCCACAACGAGATGTAAAGAAAGTGGAAAATCTGATGGCTCCTTCTCCAGCTGTTTGGACATGTGATAGACAGAAGGGTTAATCCTCAGGGATGTTGAGACATATTTCCGTGTGGAGTTAACGTCTATCATTCCCTCCTTCAGCCAACGCAGAGGTGATCTTAAAACGTCTGACGGAGGGTCAGGCTGTGGTGATCTCCTGCTCCCCTTGGCAGGCCCACGGAGGCCTGACGAGCCTCCACCTGTACCACCGCGGTGTCCAGAGCCAGACAACCCTGGTGTCCGTGACTGAGGCCGGTGAGGTCACGGTCGCCACGGATCACAGAGCTCGCCTGGTGCTCCGTGGAGACCTGAGCTCCATGAAGGTCAACGTGACCATTTCTCGCTTAGAGCTGAGCGACACAGGGCTGTACATGTGGGATCTGAGCTACAGAGACACTAACAGCTCTGATCAGATGATCCTCTGCGCTCAGAAGACCTTCGTGCTGGTTGAGGTGGCAGGTATGTGGTTACACCACCTCACAGTGCAGGATTCAAGCTTGTTGAGATTTAACTGTTGTTTGTGCTGCAGGGAGGCCTTGCCACTGCTCTCCTGGTTACGCCCCTCTACTCTGGACCATCTTCACAGCAGCAGGGCTTCTTCTGCTGACCCTCACCTGGCTGGCCATCCAGAAATGTGTGAGTAGTTACCTCAGAGATGCAGCTTTAACTGAGCTCTGATAGTTTGGTTGCATAACTCCATCAAAATAACGGCTACAGCTGCACGAGTGAGTTACACGAGGCTAATTATCGATTAATGTGTCGGCTATGATCCTGGTCTGACAGTCATCTGTTTTTTTTTGAGGGAATCTTCTGATAAAGTGTGATGTGTGACTGCAGCATCGTTACTCAAAATGTGCAAAAGGTATTAGCAGACAGGAGCCCAAGTTAGAGGTGAACCACAGCAGGATCTGTGTTCAACAACCCAGACAACCTCAAATGACTGTACGCTTCATTTCCTGCTGCGTTATTATTAATACCATCAGTTTTGCACAAAATAGCCAAGGTGCAAAACCCAAGGACAGAACAGTTTCTAATGTAATTAGTATCATTTGCCTTTTTAAGTAACAAACTTTATTTATAAGGTCTGTGATCAGGTACTGGTGGAGTGAGCGTTAAAGGAGAGATTACTGGAGTATTTTGATATTTTCAGACTGAAAACCCCCGAGGGATTTTTTATTTTATTTTTTTAAATCAAGACGACACATCCAAGCTACAAAAACAAAAGCTGAAACTTTTTGTTCTATCACAATCTAAAAAAAACCCAAACATGTGTTGTAGGTGAAGTTAAGGTCTCATCGCAAACCACAACCTCATGCTCCGATCTATGAGGAAATGGGCAGGAAGCAGCAGCACCAGAGCCCCAGAGGCCCCCAGAATAACCACGAGGCCCCCTCGCACCTGGAGGAAGTCAACTTCCCCGTGTACGCTAACCCAAACATCCGACAGCTTCAGGACAACTACTACGCCTGTCCCAGACAGCTCAAACTGAGAGACTGACACCATCGGGCCAACGGTGCTGCGAGCAGTAACAGGAAATAACAGACGCCTTTGCAAAAATACAAGCGCTGCACACGCTCTGATGGTGATTTGCATTCAGGATACAAAAGGATGAAGAAATAGCACGAACCTCCACTGAGGCGACTCACTCTCTGAGCAGTATTCACTTTTAAAATTGTATTTTGTACACATGCATTTAGTTTACTTTGTTCTTTTTAAACATAATTTAAGAAGTTTTTCTCTGTTCAAAACCCTTTTTATATATGTGATCAAACATTTGAGTGGTGATACTTAAAAATGGTTAGTGATACTTGTAACTCATTTTGGCTCAACTTGAAAGAAAGGCAGACGTGAAAAGTAAAAATGAGGTCAGAGGTCACATGTGACATTTAGAATTCCTGCACACCATTATCAGTTAGCAAAACAAAAATAGCTCTTTATAACATTATTATCACTTTTATCTTCAGCTAAATCTACTGAGCTTGAAGGAGCAGTCAAGCTGACATTTTAAATCCTTATACCAGGGGTGTCGTTATATGGCTTGGGGGCCAGAAACAGCCAGGTAGAGAAGACCTCCCCCATGACCAGTCACACTACACCAAAGTAATTAAGTAATATATAAACAAAGTAACAGTCTTTTCACCATCTACTCTTCCATTTCCATTAACTACAGCAGCATTTCTTCATCACAAACTCTGATGTTCTGCTGAAATTGCACTTTTTTTCCTTACATCTGGGAGATTCAGTGTGTGGTTAAACTTCTTCACAATGACAGAAATGAGTTAAACATCGCTGTTTACACGATAAATTTTTACGCTGATAACACACCACACTTGTAAGAATCATAGTGTCTGAGTCAGAAGGCTTTTTGTCAATTTTAGACCAATAAATCATTGAGTCGACCTTAAAGACCTCGATGGACTGTTAACCCGACCCCGCTCTACACTCTGTGGAAAGTCTTTGAGCTATCGTGTTTACAGACAGGACAACACACATTAAACCTTCTTGGTGGAAGCAATACATGAGAAGGGGACGGCTTTAACAGCCAAGTAACAAAAAAATGCTATTTTTATTAATATTTGAAAGAAGCTCCATAGTTCATGAAAACATTTGTTTCGGTGCATGTCATTTAACAATCACATTCTATGAGGAGTAAGAGATATACAGAGAGAAACAAAATAAAAACAAAACATTACAAGCCACTGACTTCTCATTAACTCTCAGTACAGACGTTTTTACTTAATAATTCAAACAAAAGAAAAAAAAAAAAAAAGCAGCCCTAATCCCATAACTTTCCCACCCACCCTCTGTAAAACCTTAACCGAGGAGAAAAACAAACAAAAACAACAACAACAAAAAAAACCCTTGGAGGGTGACAGGCTAGAATCCCACAGTGCTAAAGAGTGAGACGCTCATTGGTTTTTAGGAATACACAGCATGGTGATGTAGCGCTAGGCCAATCTGAATCAGAGGGTGGGGGGAGGAAGCTGGAGATGGAGGTCTCCAACCCCTCTCTGCCCTCTTTATCAAAGAAAAAAAACAAAACAACTCAAACAAATAAAAACACATTGGATCCCCAAAACCCCTGCAATAGATCAGCCACCTACAGCAAGTAGGCCATAAAATCCCCACCTTCACCCCTCCCACCCCCACCCCAAACACTTGTGCATAGTTTCATGATCCTTTTACAACCAGCTCACGTTTTACAAACATCCTCCAAGCTGTGAAAAATGCTCCACAAAAAGAAAGAAAACAAAATTCATCTATTATTAACATTAATACCCGCTGTGGGAGAATGAGAGCGAGAGAGAGACACAGAGAGAGAGAGAGAGAGAGAGAGAGAGAGAAAGAGATTAATGCACAATGTTTCCTGAATCAGTCAGGACGGGACCTCATTAAGAAAACACAATAAAGATTCAAACATACAGCATTTTGCATGTTATTCACCATCTTTTTTTTTTCTTAAACAAACTCAGACCATTTTTGTTTTTGTTTTTTCCATGTAAAGCAATTTTAATATATAGATTTATATATAAAGCACTCCATTTTTATTTTAAAGTCCATTATTTGGTTATTATGTAACTGCTACGGATTTAGAAACAAAAGGTATTCTCTCTTCTTCTGAAATCCATAACTTTCAGTGCTTAGAATTGTTTCTTTTAAGTCATCCTTTGTTTTTTTTTTTGTTTTGTTTTTTTCTTTAAACTCATAAAAATGTACATTAAAATGGCGTGGAGTTGGTACTCTGGAACCCTGGCCTTCCTGAGACAAGATCCACTTTTTCGTGTGTGTGCAAGATAGTGAGCAATTATGTCTTTTTTTGTCTTCTTTTCTGTTTTTTTTATATAAAGGAAAAAAATATATATAATCAACATAAAACAAACAGGCTTCAGATAGTCCATGAACAACATTAACACAGAATAAAGAAGGTTAAACATAACAAGACAACACTGTTCAATCCCAGAGTTCTGAAAGTAGCACAATAAAATCTTCATTCTGTGAAGTGTTGCACTTTTTCTTAAAAATGGAAGCATTTGTCCTTTTTTTTTTTAAATCTTTTTTTTATTTTTTTTTTAGTTTCCCCACATGGTTTCATTCCTTTGTTTTGCTGATTTGTTTCTGAACTCCAGAATAAAAACTGTAAACTGTCAGTGGCCTTGCAGAAGAACAGATGAGTGAACTAAGAGAAAACCGAACGAAAGCTAACAAACCCCGAAAAATAAAATAAAAATAAAAAGGTAGGCACCTCTGAATGAGCCCTAGAAGCCAAGGCTCGGTCTGATGTCATGTCCTTCACCCTCCGTTGCTCAGATTTGGGAGAGCTGAAGTCCTTCTACCCCAATCTATGGCCACAGGTCTGCAAAATACTTTTTTTTTGCTGCATTTTTTTTTTATACATATGATTTTTTTTTGATTTTTTTTAAAGTTTATAGTCTGAAAAATGGTGCAATACTCAATTATGATCCATACTTTCTTGGATTATTCCACAATGAAAGCCACTAAGGTAGATAAACATTACATTTTCTTTTTAAAAACACACTTATTTTTAGTCCTTGAGTAAACATTTACACATGAACTGTCCCCCCAGATACCTCTTCCCCCCTCCCCTCAGTACTTGTATCATGTTGTTCATATAGCTGGATGAGGGGTGAGGCTGACACTCAGTGCAACGCTAGAGGCTAGTAACAATTAACATCAGAATATAGTATTTGACAAGCAAAAAGAAAACAACAACAACAAAAATGATACTGAACTGAAGAGAAACGTGAGGCAGAGATCCCTCCGCTGTAATCACGAGCTCTCACGCATCGTTTCACCTCGCAGACATTCATTCACAACGTACAGTACAAGCGGCCTTGTGCAAACACTCAAATACGACTGATGTAAATTTGCCTTTAAAAAAAAAAAAAAAAAAAAAAAAAAATCTTTTTAAAACCGATCTTTGTTTTTTTTTTCACTCTGAACTGATGCTTAAAAATAAAATAAAACTCCAAAGTGAATGAATGAGACAAGAAAAAGAAAAACACTACAAAAAAAAAAAAAAAGTGTTCACATTACATTATTGGCGCTTCTTTTGATTCAAGTATTTGTTTTCATTATTTTGTATTACTCTGATATGTTTATGATCTTGTCTTCTGGGAAACATTGATGTTGGATACAGAGGGTAAGGAGCTGATGCCAGGGCAGAGGGCGGGGAGGTAAGGGTAAGGGTGTGGGTGGGTGGGGCGTTAGGCTTAAGTGGAAAACAGAAATCTAGCCATAGACACACATACACCCACAAATGTACGCTTGGTTGTATCCTGTGTATGAGCTAGCATGTGCATATTCAACCCAGACCTTTGTTTTTAGAGATTTGCTAATTCAGCTCTTTTTGACCCCCAGATCCTCGACTGATCCACGACTGAGAAGTAGATTTTACTCGAGCTCCAGTTGCCTTTGAGTCCGTGTGACTTAAAATAACAATAATAAATCGTAAAAAAATCAGAGGGGGGAGGGGAGGATGTGATTTCCAACACTAGACCGGTAGATAAGAGTGCAGACGAAGGCGTGGGAGAGGGTGGGGCTTCTCAGTGCTGGTGAAATCCCAGGGCACGTCTGAGAGACTGTCCTGGTCACCCATCCCTCCCACTCGGTTCAACTTCCCCCTCCTCCCGTTGATTCAAGTCCAGTGTGGAGCAAAATGCAGGTTTTTCAGGAACAATCGCACAAAAACAGACAGCACAGGCAATAGTGATTGTTTCGTTGAATGATGCGAGTCTAAAGTGACTCTGGAAGAGGGTCAAAAACCACCCCGCAAAGAGTTTTAAGACTTGGTACCGAACTTGAGGTGCGTCTCTTGTTTCTGCTGATACGTCAGATCCCCGCTTGGACCCCCAAAGTCAAATGTGCAGACATGACCTGTTTTCTATATATTCATATATATGCGTGTATACTGGCTGGCACAACCTTCAGGTTTGGAGGTCCAGAGTGAACCTCCAGGATACAGCTTCTCCCAGGCGTGGCTCGGAGAAACGAGCCCAGAGAGGGTGAGAAGGCGGCAGCTTGCAGAGAAACAGAAATCAGGCGTCTCGGCCTCAGAGTGCACAGCTGAAACAGACTGTGGTTTTTTTTGTAGTTTCTAGTTTTTGCAAAAACCTTGATGATAAAGGAAAAAAGAGAAAGAAAGATAATGTTTTTGGTTTTTAAAGAGATGTACCCGATGTGACCCATAAACAGTGCACAGACACATACATTGACGCTCCCTCCTCCTCCTCCTCCTACTGGTGAGTGACCAGCTCCACTCATCTGGCCTTAAGCCTCCCACAGCTCCCACAGCCCTGCAGCGATAACATACACTCATTGTTGCTAAGGATAAATCAGGATGTGGCCAAAAGTGGAAGTAGACTTTTAGAAATCTGTTGGCACAAAAACTCAACTTGGTGCCTCCAGCAGGTCATTTAGTGTCATCTAACAGCTCTGTCCACTACACGCCCCGCCCCCACCCTTTATTTTTTTCTATTCTGAAGAGAGGCTCCATCAGTGTCCCCTACATTTGAATCCAGGTGAGGTTTCAAGAGAAGCTGCCCGGTAATAAAGGTTGAAAGGGTTAAGTGGAAAATTGGCAGATGAAGGGGATGGCTGTGAGCGAACACCTCCTTGTCTTTGCATAGAAATGGAAGGCTGTCATCAAGTTGAGGTGGTTCTAAGTGATAACTGGGTGCTCCCAGAGTTAAAGCACCAGCGTGAGCGAGGCCCATCAACACTAAAAACGATGGGTGTGTTACGACACAGCGCAGTGGACGCTCGGTCACCCCAGGATGGACAGAAGGAGTTGGCTTGTCATCCTGGAGAACCTTAAACTACACCCCCCTCCTTTTCATCCTGATTTGACTCCTCAATTCTGAACCCCCTCCCTCCCTCCCTCAGTGATTCACGCGGCTGAGGCGTACCTCTAAACTACACGCTGGTTCTGCCTTGGAGGCAGCGGCGGTGGGAGGGACAGGAAAGAAGATGAACACTGCATAAAAACCATGAAATCATCAAATATAACAATCGTTCATGATAACAGCAACAATATCAGCAAACTTCTCACAACAAAACAAAATTAAAATGCACACCAGCAACTCCAATAAAAAAAAAAAAAGAAAAAAAGAAGAAGGGGAAAATACAATAAAACAAAACATCAGTCGACTCCGTCTCCGGATAAAGTGATCCTTGCAGGAGAGAGACGGGAGGAGAGAGTGGAAGTGGAGGTTGCTGACAGACTCTGGTGTAGCAGTAGTAGTAGTGAGTAGTAGATTCAATACAAGGTGGCGGGCCAGTTCTGAAGGAGCTGCTCTTGGGAGGAAAAGGAGAAGGAAGAGGAGGGAAGCTAGTCTGTAAGGGTCCGCAGGGAGGCAGCGAGCGAGCGTGGGAGATGGAGGGAGGGGGCGAGGGCTGCTGCAGCACTGCACTCTGCAGCAGGCAGGCACTCAGTGGCCACACTATCACACAGGTTGGCAGGACCTCCAACAACAAAAACAATCCAAAAGCGGGGGTGGGGGCGATCCTCCCTGCTGAACCCAGTAGAACATGAACACGTCGAGTGTTTCCAGACACCAAGGATAAAGATTTCAAAAGCTGCAATGTAACAGTGATATCTACTTTGATAGCAGAGGGGTGGAGTTCTCTGAGGTCTTTTCCTGCCACCACCCATCATCGCTTGACTTAGTTCTTCTTTGTGTTTCCCTTCACTTTGCTACTGTTTGACATCCTTTCTGGTCCCGCTGACTCAAGGGAAGAAGGACTCCAAAAAATAAAATAAAATAAAATAAAATTGGGGAAAAAATAAAAATAAATTCACATCCACGTCAAGTTCAAAAATAAGTATACAGAGAAGCCACTAAGCAGATTGCTTTTTTTGTCTTTTCAATTTTTATTTGCCAGTGTTGCTTCTCCTTTCTTCTGTTCGTTGGCATTGAGGGTATGAGGAGTAGCCGTGCTCTTGCTATGTGCTGTGATAAGACCACCAACTCACACAAATCGTTGATTCAGACATTTCTTGAAATGCAAATGTGGGTAAAATGGAGGGAAGGGGAGTCATCTGATCTTCTTGTTTTGGTTTGACGCCATCACCCCGTCATGCACGCACGCACGCACACACACACACACACACACACGCACGCACACACACATGCACGCACACCTGCCTGTCCTTCTCCCCAAAAATCAGTCACAAGCATAATCGTGGAGAGTCGGGTGGTGTGTGCGTCCTTGTGTTTAGACAGAAGGCCAGCGTGCTACTCTCCTGACACCCTGCTGGGGGAGACAAAGGGAAGCTGTAGTGGCAGGGTTTTTTTTGTTTGTTTGTTTTTTGTTTTGCAATGAGGAGATGAGGGCCGGTACAGGCGGGTGGATGGGTGGGTGGTGAAGTTGGCGGGCAGACCGATAAAGTGTTTGCAGTTCATTCGTTACAGTCTCCTCTATTAATCCCGCGAGTAGGGGTGCTTGGACGGTGAGAGTCTGTGGCTATAATATTGCACGTCGCTTGAAATGGTTGCTTTGCAGGCGGAGTGGGCGCGCACGGTAGAGGGGGCGAGGCAGAGGCAGGGAACGACTTAAGTTTTTTTTTCTCCTCCTCCACAGCATCAGTGACTGGGTCTGAGAGACTGAGACCAAACTGCGAGGTGTCTCCCCGCAAGTGAGTTGAGGTGCATCGAAGTGTTTCATCTTTACAGTTCCATAGTAATAGCAGTGGTTCATCACTGCCCATCTTAACTGTACATGCGACGACCCCACCCACCCCGTCCCTCGACACCACCACATAAGATTGACAGACACATTTTGAATAATATCATTTCTTAGCTTTGTTTGCAATGGTTCAAGAAGAGAAATTAAAAATAAAACTACAAAAATAAATGGCTTGAACAAGGCGAACAGAGTTGCATCATTCCCTTTGAGCGCTGTGAGGGGAACTCAATCTGCTTTTAAACAAACAAACAAAACTAAACAAAACAATGCACTGAAGTCGCGAGCTGTGGTTGCTTAAGCGGTTGTTAAGCCGCAGCAGCATGTACTCTCCACTCAGGTTTCACTGGCTCAGAAATAAGGGTGTGCAGGTGTCCGTATGCTTCTTCACCAAGTACAGAGTGAGTGAGGATAGCAGGGCAGGAAATAGTTTAAGGCTAATTATTAGTGCTGAGAGAAACAAATGTGGAGTCTGGACCAGCTGAAAGTTCAACAACCACTCTGATTGAAGGGTTTTTTTAAACTTTGGGAATGACGCCTTTTTGTTTTCCATGGATCTCTGAGGTGCAGTATGATTGCCTCAAATAGGCAGTGAGGGATTAGTTTAAAGATGGCAGCTCGTCACTGTGTCAGTTTGACTAAAAGTACGTCTCGCACGGCAAAGTTCTCAAAAGTTCATTTCTGAAAAAATAAAATAAAATAAAGTTCTCGTTCTTGTGAAGAAAAAGCTGAACACTGTGATCAAAATATCCGTTATTGGGATTCACAACAGAACTGCAACTAAAAATGTCAGTAAAAACCCAGGAGGAGACGAGGCTGACGAGGGCGAGCAGCAAGGTGTTTCCTCGTCCTCCTCCGTCTCTCCTTTCCACCTTTACATCCACGCTGATTATCTCCACATTGATTTGCAAGGTTTTTGCTCCTGTTTGTGTTTGTTTTTGTAAGCCTAGACTCTTCTATCCTACATGGACTCCCCGCTCAGCAGGTCCCCAGGCAGCAGTGTATTGATTGGGGTGGGGCTCCCCATGACCCGTCCCTCCTCTCCACTCGGGGGTCCCCACAGGCTGGAATACTGCTGAACACCACCCCACAGCAGCTCTCCACCTGTTTTTGTTCCGCCTGCTCCCAGGCCGCCGCTGCTACTGTTGCTGCCGGCGCCGTTGTTGTTGTTGTTCCAGTGGGGCGAGTGCCCGATGGGGTGAGACGCTCCAGACCCGGTCCCGCCCATCCTTGTCTGATTGGTGCCTGGAGTGGCCTGCCAGCTGGTTGTTCCTCCGAGTGACTGGCCCTGTGCAAAGAAGCGGTTCACTTCCTCTTCCCCGGCGAACTCGGCCAGGATGGTGGTGTTCCCGAGCACGCACCTGCGTGGAGATTGAAGCACAAAGACAAATGATTCATGGTTAAATGCCCTAAAATTAACTGAGTGAAACACTTTGAACCAATGCGCTGATGCACGTACATGTGCAGGGACTTTTGCGCCTTGGCAGCTTCGTCCTTGGAGCTGTAGCGCACTACAGCATTTCCCTGTGTCAGGTTGAGGTGGAATGTGATGAGGGGGCCGTGTTGCATGCACAGTGTTCGCAGAGTCGAACCATCAATCTGAAAAAGAAAAAACAGCTGCCAATGGTGAGCCAGCTCATTTAATTTTAGCTACAAAGGGGCGTATTTTCAAAAACTGTGGAGAAGCAAGCCTCTTACCTGCGGAGTGAGGTTCCTCAGCACGAGCCAGCTACTTGTTCTGGTGGAGCTGTCTGTACTCCATGTGGTACCTGCTGTGCACGAGAAAGAGACAGCAGTGAAAGGAAGAAGTCTGTTGGCATGTGGTTCATACTTCCCAAGCTTATGTGAAACCAGAATCAAGTCAGTTAAGCTCAATGGGTGGTGTCAACTTCACCCACGAAAAAAGAAAAGCTGACCAGAGTCAGTTGATTTCAACGTTCAACCACAACAAGATCTTCTCGAGGCGTTATTCCTGCCTGTGCTCTACCTGTACAGCAGCCCTGCGGTCGTAGGCCACATCAAAATGCCTCCTCCTATGAGAGTATACTGACAACCACGCTCACACATAGTACTTTAAATACACTAACCTCTGCACGGCTCACAGAATGTGAACTTTTCCTCTTTGCTATACGGTTTCATTTCTAATTATTCCACTGTTTTCATTTTTTAAATGTCCAGTATTTTCACATGAATGCTGTTTTCTTCCAAATCACCCATGGAAACAATTCCTATTAGAAGTGCATTGTCTTCCAAAAGTTTGAAGCTCTGTTGGTTTGTTATTTTAACAGTTATATCTGTCTTTTGGATTAATGACATGACAAAATTCACGTGAAGCATTTGAAGAGGAACATGACAAACATTAGAGACACAATAACCTCTTTGTAACACTACCTGTGGTGTAAGAGCTGCTCCAGCCTTGTCCCAGACCCAGAGAGCTGCCCCCCCAGGTGGAGGAAGGCTTTGTGTTGGTGAGGCCAGGCGGGGGGCGGGAAGGGGCTGTAGTGCTGCTCCGAGGGCCCTGTGGGACCTTCCACAGCTCGTGGGACAGAGAGGCCTGGCTGTGAGAAATGGGGCCTGGAGACCAAGTGGATTTCATCTCTGACAGTTTACCTACAAGAAAAAGAAGATGGCAAAGGTTGGTCTGCAGAATCATTCGTCCGAAAGACAACCGCTCCCGCAGGAAGGAGTCCTGCAGGATGAAATCGCTGAAAAGTTCTGAGAAACTGTCCAAAGGTGAATATGAATAAGCAAGTAAAGACTGCATTACAAAGTACAGCCTTCGCTGGATTTTACTCCAAAATAATCTCATCTTGTGTCATGGTACAAATCTATCTTCTGTTTCTGTGAAGCACACACTTTACATATAAACCAAAAATAACTGAACTTGGTGGCCTTCATGCACATTTGTGTGTGGCGCAGGAGGCACAAAACCCCACAGTGTGTTAGCGTATGCATGAGATGTGTTTGAGAGACACACAAAAGGAAAATTACTTCTTTCAAACAGACCAGTTAAGAGTCGCTATAAAAACGGGAAACACGACAAGCTGTACTCTCCATGCTGCACACAGAGGAGGAAGGAGATGCACTAACATCGCAGGGAGGGGATTATGCACTGCATGATACACAAAACTGACAGGGATACAGCTCAAATGAAGGTCACGTTTAATCAGGGGCAGTGACTCGTATGGAAAAGAAGACACGTCTCTCCAGTGAATGGCTGAAGCTCTGGGTGTTAAAGTAACAGGAAGGAGAGGAAAATGCTGACTTGCAGTGAAATTAGCCACTGCAGTGTGGCGAGGGGGTGGGTGGGTGGTTGTGGATAAACCATGTACCTGCATCCTCCATCTCCGGGGACGAAAGACTGAACGAGCTAGTGTAACCACTGACTGGCCAATCAGTGGAGGGAGGCAGAGCCTCGTTCTGAGATGAGGTGGGAGAGGAGCCTAAGCCGACGCCAGCAACACAAACAAATAGATACAAAACAAATAAGGAAAACGCAGCAGAGAGAAAATGGCATAAAGAAAAACACACAACAAATGATGACAGTAAGGTTCTTTAAGAAGAGAAGAATATAGAATATGACAATGATTACAGCAGCAGTTAAAAAAGTAGGAAAATGAAGAACGAAAGAAAAAGAAGCAGGCTCTCAGGTGGCAGAAATACACCGGATCACGGCTGATTCATACACCTTTCTTTTTTAAAATCATCTCCAATTCATCTCTTTACTTATTTGACTTTAAACATCAGAACCAAAACACTCAAACTGAGCATCTTGATTTGGAGGCGACGTGGTCCGGCCTTCACTCACTTCTCCTGTTCTCACCTCCGCTCCTGTCCCGGAGCAGGTAGCGGTTGACATCTTGGATATTTGTGTTGATGGTGGGTCCGCTGGGGACGCTGCCGGGGGTCACGTTGGGGTCAGTTTCAGGGTCGATATTCTGGAGGCCCTTCCACGGTACACCAGGACAAAACTCTGAAAGTAAAAGGAACACGTGCGCATGATTTTCTTACTTACGGGACACCAAAGAAACTTATAACAGGCATGTTTCACAGGTAAAGGTTTTTCTATTATGCTCATTTTCTGCACATGAATTCAAATGCCTGTCCTGAAGATATGACAAAGCAGTTTTTGGCAGACAACATAACAAACTTAAAGCTGACAAACTGAGAACATGAGCGCTGCTCACCTGGTGGCCAGTTGATATTGGTCCCATTGGCCATTTTGTCACTGCTGCCTTTGCTTTGTCCCCAGCTGTCTGGAGGCACCAGAGGGCTGGAAGGAGACTCTGAGCTGGATATCAGGCTGTAGGGGCTGTAAGATTCATCCAGCTGAGTGGGCTTTCCAGGAGGGCCCAGGTTGGCACCTAAGAAAAGCACAATGAGACAATGAGACATCTAAAACCCAAATACATTAACAGTTTTTAAATAACTGGCAGAAACTGCTGAAACAGTATTTTCAACACGCTCAAATACAAAGGGATTTTCAAGCTGGCGTTGGGTCTCGTAAACATATTGTTTGAATATATCATGCTGGATATACAACTTCCAGTCCACATTTCAGATCTGCATTTTACACATTGAACACTCGTCTCCAGTGTCAAAAGGCTATTAGGTGAAATAATCATGACAGTGAGCCCCGTTTTCTTTCTCACCGTGCTTGCCCAGGTTGGGCTCCAATGGAGAAGAGTTTCCAGAGAGGCTTTCGATTGAGTTTGGGTGTGTCCACTGTGACAGGCGCGATTGGGGTTGGGGGGGTTCCTTCATTGACAGACTTCCCACCTCCATGCAGTTTACATTCAGTCCAGCTGAGGACATTAAGGAGATGTTACTTCACAATCCTGCAAGGACTACTTTTCCACATTCAAAGAGCAATGCTGATACTACTCACAGAGAGAGTAGGGGCTGTAGGTGTTAGGAGATGACTGCGGCTCTTTGGTCTGCAGGTCCGGGAGGCCTGGAGCCTGGGGATGACCTGGAAATGAATCCAGGGAGGATTTGGCTCCACCAGGATGCAGGCCTGAGTGGGAAGGGGGCGGTTGCTGTTGCTGCTGCTTCATCAGCAGGGCCTGGGCCAGCTGACGCTGGTGCTGTTGGATCTGCTGCTGCATGTTATTGATTGTACGTGCAACCTAGGGAAAAAAATAAACATGATGGATATTCAATGCGCAGGTTTTACAGATCCAGTAGGAGAATTAAAAAGTGAACCTACTTGCTGCTCTTGTTGTCGAATGGGGCCAGAAACATTGCGCTGCGCCTGCAACATCTGCTGCTGAATTTGTAAACGCTGGTACGCCTGTGCAGGCATAAACAGGATTAAAAGTTTCTCAATGCCACGTACAATAAATCAGAATCAGAATCAGAATCAGAATACTTTATTGATCCCTGGGGGAAATTATTTTTTGTTACAGTGCTCCATTTTAAACCAACATTAAGACAAGACAGACAATACGCTAACTAAGAATAGTACAATATATACATATATATACATACATACATACATAAGTCACTTATAAATAAATATTTGGAAAAGAAACATGTGTAGTTGTAGCAGCAAACAGTGTGTTAAGTGGATGCGTTGTACAGGGAGATGGCCACAGGCAGGAATGATTTCCTGTGTCGTTCAGTGGTGCTTTTCGGTAATCTCAGTCTCTCACTGAACGAGCTCCTGTGACTGACCAACATGTCATGGAGTGGGTGGGAGGTGTTATCCAACATGTAAATGTAGATTAAACAATATGACCACATGTCCTTTTTAGTTACGTATGAGGTTAAAGATGAATTTAAAATGCTCAGATGTCTCCAACAAAACTGAAAGCAGATAAAACTAAATGAGACTCACCAGTTGCAGCTGGTAAAGTTGATTTAGAAGGGTCATATGTTGAGGGTTTATTGGTGAGGTTAAAAGTGCAGGATTCAGACCAATGTTTTTTGCTGCAAACTGTAAGAGCTGTGCTTGAACCTGTGGAAGAAAAAGATAAGTAGGCAACGACTTAACAAAATGAAGATGCAAATCTGAGAATCTGCCTTATGTATAGTCTGCACCTTTCTCGTGTTAGACTCTGAGACATTTGAATTGAAATAATAAATGTAAGAATCTCACATGGCTGCTTTTAAAGGTTATGGTACAAGTCTGAAGTATTCACCACTGTATACATACAAACTCGTTCTCTCCTAATATTTAGACAGGAAGTGTTAAATAAGTTCATATGTTTGTGTGTATGAGTGTACCTGAGGGGAGAGAAACTGAGGCACTTGAGCACGTAGACTAGGCTGAGAGGAGCTGAGAGGCGGCACTGGTGGCTGAGGAGGCGGCTGCGGCATGGCCCGGACTTGTGCTGCTCCACCACCGCCAAACATTCCACTCTGCACCTGCCGAAAAGAGGACATGTCGATCATTTTCTTTAGCATTTACTCTACTGAAGTGACCTTGTTTTAATGGAGACTATTTACATTTGTGGCTTTTAAGCATCATAAGACCAGCTCAGGTATGATGTACTACAACGTGCAGAAATCCCAGGAAACATTTAGACACTCTGCTGTCATCAGCAGGGAATTTAATACTGCACATGCAGAGCGTATTTAAATATGGATTAACAATGGAGTGACTCACCTTATCCATGAAGGGCAGGCGGGGATCTGCTGAGGGGTCTTTGGAAAGAAGCGGAGGCCGAGGGCAGCTCATGGGCTTGTTGATGAGCCCGTTGTTGTAGTCGTGGCCAGCTATCCCCATCCCACGCTTGTCAAGCTCCGTCTTCTTTTCCAGCAGGGCACTCATGGCCTGATCCAGGTTCATGTTGTTGCTCTTCAAAGCCTCCTCTGCTGGATCCCTCTGAAAACAGAAAAGAGATTAATCCCAAAATGTTCGGATCAAAATTATGCTGTTATAAGCATTTCATGATTAGCTTTATTATTATTAATTACTAGTCTTTTAATAAGA
Source organism: Rhamphochromis sp. 'chilingali' (assembly GCF_963969265.1). Taxonomy (NCBI): domain Eukaryota; kingdom Metazoa; phylum Chordata; class Actinopteri; order Cichliformes; family Cichlidae; genus Rhamphochromis; species Rhamphochromis sp. 'chilingali'. The sequence continues at coordinate 17,992,166 of NC_137942.1, read as the reverse complement.
AGTTTATAAAATGGCTATTGAATGTTTTTTTTTAATATATATTTATATTTGAAGAAAAGACTAAGCACTCACAGGGAAGCCCATGTCAGTCAGCTGCTTGATGAGACGATTCATGATCCAGACCTCATCCTGCTTCCCTGGGATCTTCCCCTGTAGGAGATGTGATCAAAAATGACAATGTCAGTGCAATTAACTGATTTCTTATGATGTCAAATAAAAGCATAAGGAAGTGTTCTTTATCCAAGCATTTGTGCTTAGAGCTGGGCGATATATCGAGTTTTTAAAAAATATCGATATATTTTTATACGAGATATAAGATGTGACCATATCCTTTATATCGATATAGTCTATGTTACGTTATAATTATACTTGCGGAGCCGCAAGTTTGCCTCTCTTTCGTCCACTTTCGTCTTTACGCAACGTTACTCGGCCTCGCCTCTCCTTCACTGAACACAACTCCCCCTCCTCCCCCATCGCTTCACCTGCAGGAAGCGACAAGATGGACACGGCAAATCTCCGTTAACGAGTTACTGCGCATCGCCCCGTGCGTGGGGCTGGACGGCGTCAACGTGTTAGCTAGCTAACCACGCTAACGAGCTAACCACGCTAACGCCATGCAGCCCAGAGGTGCTGCACGGACTAAAATCCTTTCATTTTCTCAAAAGTTGACAGCGCGCCTTATGTATGAATTCTGGTTGTGCTTGATGGCCGCGAACCGATTTTATGTGGAACACGGCGCTCAGCAATCTGTCAAAAAATGTTTTAGTACGACTTTGGTAAGCTACGGAGCTGCACCGCTTGATGGATTGTCGGAGCATTACGGCTGAGCCTCGCGGAGTGATACGTACTGTGCTTCAACGTAATATTACCTTACTGTGTATAAGGACCATAAATGGCACCTGTTAAGAGACGTGGTTGCGAAGCGGATTACAAACTCCAGGCTGTCAGTCACGCAGTACAAGTTGGGAACAGAGCAGCTGTGAAATCTGTCTTTGTTATAGTGCTCGTCTTTTACTTTACATTTTGACTGCACAATTGTGAGCTTTTTGTTATGCACAAAAACAACATTGTTTTCTTTTATTTATGGAGCATTATTATTTAATAAATGCTCATAATTTATTTTTGAGTAAATTTTATGTACATCTGCTCTATGTTAATAAAAGTGCCTGTGTGACATCTGGGACACAGCTTTGACTAAGAACTCTCTTTTTGTTCTTACTTTATGGCTTTAAAAAAAGATATATCGAGATATATATCTTATATCGCCATCCAGCTAAAAAATATCGAGATATGAATTTTGGGTCATATCGCCCAGCCCTATTTGTGCTGCACACCTTTGGTGGGGGCTTTTTATTTGCATTGCTCCAAGAGTTACAGGAAGAGTTGCTCTCCTGGGAGGCAGTGCTATTCCACATGTCTACCTCCTCTGCATCCCACTGACCACCTGACAGGCTCAGGTCTTCACTTCCACCTCCCCATCCATCTTGCATAGGTTTGGGAGCTGGAAACAACCACACAAAAACGCATAACAACAAATAATAAGGGCAAAACAGGTACCTTATGTGGCATATTTGTGATGTTTGTCATTATTTAAAATAACATGCTCAAAGTACTACAATATCTCACATATCAACAGGATGGATACTGAAACCCAGTATTGGAACAATGACTGGGCCAAAGTATTAATAAAAAAAAACAAACCTTGATTAAAGCAGAGTTCTGTTCTGTTTTTAATACCCATTATCTCTCTTTTAGAGCCTCTGAGTGTGAGTGCAGCTGTCTCTTACAACCATGGCTGCACTGTGCATCAAATACACAGACTTGCTCGAAAGTGTGGTTTCATTTCTGAAGAGTAAATGCTCACAACACTCAAAGCCACACATGCAACAAGTTTTTCTTTTTTTTCTTTTTAAATATAAATATGCCAAGACGGAAACATGAGCAATATGTCAAAACATTTAGCAAAAGAGTAATTTGCCTTAGTTAAATTAACATAGTTGAATCACTAAAAGTAACCATTAGTCAGCTGAACGAGGCGTTTTGGTGGTTAAAAAAAAAAAAAAAAAAAAAATGTTAACATTAAGAACATGAATGTAAGTTATCTGTTACCATGAGCACAAAGCTACTATTAATTCTATTGTTATTGTCTTTATAAATAACAAGAAGTTAATTATTAAAATAAGCAGTATGAATAAGAGCAACAGGTAAATTCTATTCTATTATCTACTATTCCCTGGTCCAAGTTAATCTCAACTATATGGGTAGGATGTTTGAACCACGCTTGACAACCTGGCTCAAAAGCACTGGGGATGGTTGGGTAATATGCATGAGTCTCTTAAGCTAGTAATGTTTATAATGCACAATTAAAAACTTGTTTGTACGATGTTTTACATCTAGTAAATGTGAAGGTTTTATGTTTCACATAGAGACTACGTCAAAAACATAATATAGCCACTAGGGGTCAGTGTAGATTTATGTGCAAAACCCAAGTACTCCTGCTTCCCTTGTGCCATATTGATGTCCTTGACTTGACTCACCGGGAGAGAATTTTTAAACTTCTGTTTTTAAGCAGTATAGCAACACATACAGTATGATTGTATCCCAAAGCTATCCACACTTGGACGAGACTGAGCCATTTACCAGGTTTACAAGATGCAGGTGTCATTGTCGGGTTGCCCCTGCCATAGCTCTCCGGATTGCTTTCCCCCCAGCCCCCACAGTTCCCGCTGGGTTTGCCCCAGGCAGACGTCCCATTATCCACGCTAACCGGGGAAGATGCAGGTTCCCCCCAGGAGCTCTCCGATTTTGTGTGGGAGCTGGATATCTCTCCCCAACCTGGAGGACACACAAACACAATCAGTACTACTCAGAAACCAATCAGATCATGCGGCGTTTTTTTTCAATATTGTGACCACACAGTGTCAAACTAAACTACAAAGATTTTGTTGTTACGATACGCCATTTGTTCATTACACTGACTTCTGTTTGCAAAATTGTGTGTTTAAATGACAGTTAAGAGACCAAATCATTATTTCTTGCCCTTCATACAGAGCAACAATAAAGGCTCTTTGTGCCATACAGCACGGCCTGGTTTACTTTGCTAGCTAAGTTTAAATGTGCATGGTAGATGCCCAAGACACAGAAAATGGGATGGAAATCTAACAGTGATGTATGATTGTGTCTTGACCATATTCAATGTCTATATATACATAGAAAAACCAAACATTTTAGTATTTGATCCCTAATAACCTGAGGCTTAAATATAACTGAGTTCGGTTAACACCACTAAACTGATTTAGCCTTCTGCTTTGAAGTGTGAAATGCCAGCCATGCAGAGAGGCAGAAACCTGGGTTTGGCTTAGCAGGAAGGTTGATGGAGGGAGGAGATGCCCATTTAAGATTTGGCATGGTCCCGTCCCTTTTGGCAAGAAAGACAGAGTGCTGTCTCTAGGCCTGCAGCAGCGCCAAGCTCAGTTTAGCTCTCTCCCCAAGGAAAGGTCAAGTCCCAAAGGCTGCTTCAAAATTATAGTTAACATTCAACCCTCTTGTGTCACTGGGTAAGAGGTGCACTGATCTAAACAAGATATAATCTCATCTGAAGAGTTTGTTTCTATCCATCGTAAGTCACTAAAACTCTATATTAAACAGCCAGTGAACAGCCTGCTGTCAGGATTGATCCAAAGGGTTCAACATGAAGAGTCAAATGAGGGCCAGCAGGAGGCTTCTGCCCAGTGCATAGTATCTTGCTCCTCCTCCTCCTGTTCCTCACTTCAACTACTGACAGATGGTGGCTCCTATATAATCACACACTTCCTATCCATCTCAAACAGTTTGTGGTGAATCAATATTTTCACGAGGCCCTTTGTAAACAGCATTCTTGTGTTTCCTCTGCCATGTGAGGTTGCCAGGGTTGCCCCCATAGTCGAGCCGAGAGTTGTGAAGTGTGAGGGCGTCACTGAGGGACAGGCCTGGCCCTACCCACCTGATTTAGATAGTTGATTAGAGGCAAATCCAAAGAGAGTAAACTAGGTTAAGATATTACCTTTAAGTGGATCAACAGCTTGGAGCTTAGCAGCGGACAAAGCCAACCACCAAACAAGCTTTTTAGCACCTTTTGCTTTGAACAGTGAACAAGGATGAAGAAACTAGGAAACCCAGGCAGGCATTATAGTTTACCATTAACTAGATTAAACTCATTGAAATCAAAATTTGAATGCTGACTGTGTATATTAACTATACATTGTTAGCATTCATAAACAGGGAAATCTGAGCAAGTCATGTTACAGTCTGCATAATATATAGTTTATATCACCTTACCTTGAGCCATCAGGGGACCTCTGCTGTGAGATGCTCCAGGCTGGTGTTGCACAGTAGGATCCAAAGGCCCGCTGGTGGGGCCTGAGTTCTGGCTGTTTTGGCTGTGGCTCTGTAGGGGTGCAGGTGGCCCGTGGTAAGGGTGATTGAGAGGGTGGGGATGGTTGTTGTTGGTGCTGGGGGGATTATTGCCTCCAGTAGTAACTTTAGCTTGGGACGATCCTGAATTGTTCCTGTCCCACAGATTGACTGCCTTGTTGTAGGTACCGGGATCGCCCCAAGCAGAGGTCCCGTCATCGATCTCCATCTTGCGTCGGATGGAAGGAGGGGAAGGCTCTTCCCAGCCTGTAGGCTCAGTTGTTGAGGATTCCTGCTTATTTCCACCCCTACCTGGACCTTGTTTCACTGAGCCCGATCCCCCCCAGGACCCCATGCTCCCTCCTCCATTGTTACCACTAGGCCCATCTTGAGGCTTGCCCCCCCAGCCTTGAGAGGGACCACTGGGTCGCTGAGGAAGTGACTCTCCCCAGCCACCATTACCTCCAGGTCCTTGAGAAGACATTCCCCAGCCTCGTGGTTCTCCTTCCCAAGCAGTAGTGGGACTCTTTTTACTCTCTTCTGAGTCCCCCCACTCTGCTGTGTTATTGCTCACTCCACTGCTAGCCCAAGTGTGAGATGCTTTGGGCTGTTCTCCCCAGTTCTGGGATCCTGACTTGATGTGAGAATCTTCCCACCCACTTGGCTTCTCTCCCCAGGACTGACCACCATTTTTGGGTATACTGGTGCTTGGACCTCCTGGTGGAGGGTTTCCCCAACCACCAGGGCCACCTGGGGGCTTGATGTTGCTGGGTGGCTCTCCCCAACCAGAGCTTGGCTGGTTGGTAGCTGCTATGTTACCACCCCAACTAGAAGTGCCCTGAGAACCAGGCGCATCATTTTTGCTCCCAGAGTCAGTCATCTGGCTAGGGCCTGTGTTAGTGTTGGAGGGCCCCTGGGCATCGACTGGAGTGGTTGAGCCAGAGCCCCATGATCCAGTGCCTACATCACTCTTACGTTTGGTATCGTCCATGTCCCAGGAAGTGTGCTGGCGAACGGGAGTCTGTCCCCAGCCACTGTTGCACAGCACCCTGGGGTCCAGATCCTGGGCAGGCATCAAAGGAGCTGATTTTTCTCTGGATGACCGGTCTTTTTGCTGGGGATGGCCTTCCATGCTGTCACTGCTTCCTTCACTAGCCGCAGCTGTGCTTACAGCCCTGCTCCATGAGATGGACTGAGAGTCCTGTGCGGGAGAGCTGGGTGTATCCCATCCTCCCTGGGTCTCTTCAGGGTGTTCACCCCAGCCTCCAGAGTTCCCTGTTCCATCTCCTTCATGGCCCCAGCCAGGTGCCTCCTTAGATGAACTTGCCTTTGAGTTGCCACTGTTACCCCATACTGAATTACCATCTTCACCATTGACCTGTGAGCCTCCTGGCGGTGGCTGGGTCATGGAACCCAAGCCTACAGGTGCACTTCCCCAGCCAGGCAAACTGCGGATGGGGCTGGGGGGTTCCTGCTTATTAGTGTGATTTGGTCCATCAGTTTTAAGGTTCTGAGGTTCTGAACTGAAAGACACATTCGTGGACGGGGAGGGGTGTGGCTCTGCATCAGAAGCCATCATGGTAATCCAGGCATTGCCAATCCCCGAGGAGTTGCTGTTAGTGTTGGCTCCGGTACAGGTGCTGGTCTGGGCTGGTGGGGGGCCAGGTGGATTGCAGAGGTTGGGTGTAGAGTGAGGAGGTGAAATGGTGTTGGCTCCCCCTGAGCTGCCTCCCCCTGTGCCACTTCCGTCATGCCCCAACATGGGCCAGGCAGACGGGTTGGCATTAGGGTTTAGGTTCAAGTTAAAGTTGGTGCTGGAGGATGATGAAGGACCCCAGCTCCTAGTACTGCCTCCTCCTCCTGGGCTGTCACTCTTCGTTTCACTCCCCATTGAGGACTGAGGGGGGCAATGGGAAGATACAGCCCCAGGGCCCCAGCTGCGACTGGCTGCAACCTGGCCAGAGAGCATGCTGGTTCCAGTATGATTGGCAGGGCTGGGCCCACTGTTGGCTTTGCTGCTGAGGTGGTTGGCAGGGAAGTGGCCTGTTTGGCTATTTGCTCCCGTGGCCATACTCACTGTACTACAACTACTGCTAGTACTACTGCTTCTGCTGCTGCTGGTCAGGTGACCAGAGTCAGTGTCCAAAGGGCATCCTCCTGGAGGGACCTGGCTCTGGCTGAGTGTAATAGAAGGCCAAGCCTCTGTGTCCTTCTGGTCGATAATTAGTTGATCCCAGCCACTGAGATTGGTGGAAGATGCAGCACTCGTAGCACTTCTGTTGGCTGGCAGGTGCCCCCAGAGGGGATTATCATACTGGGCTCCCTGGCCACTCTGTGGGGGCAGTTCTGTGTGAAAGACACACACAAGGAAAATAGACACACACACAAAAAAAAAATCATGAGCCATAAGCAGGAGCAACAGGATGACAGCAGAGGGACTAAGTTGCATACGTCATCACACCCACATTTGCTTAGTAAGATTGAAATACCATGGCAACATGCAATGTGTCTTCACCATGCTTTATAAATGAAAATACATACCACCCACATAAAAATAAATAAATAAAAGGAAAAATTACTAATATGATAACAGAGGGGGCTTTAATTAGTAAATGAATAAAAATTATGTACTTTATTTGTATACTACACATTTCTAAAGGAACAAACACTTTAAAATATGTCATTTATCAAAATAAGGTGCCGTGCATTCAGTACGTTTAAAGAATTTGTAGTAAAACATGATATTATATTTTTCTCTCGTCTTTCCCTCAAATGTTCAATTAGTTTAGTGCAATTCTTTAAAAAATGGCAGTGATAACATTGCTTTTCTAATTGAAAATGATTGAAAAGTTATGAGTATTTAAAGAAAGGAACAACAGAAAGATTGGAAACGTGGTACAAAGCTAGAATACTATCTTGGAACCTTTTAAGCTAATTGGTAACATGATTAGATAAAAAAAGTTTCCAGAGAGGCTGATGGGAAGAAGTTCATACAGACTGCAAGAGGAAGTATTTTATATTTTATCATAAAAAAACAAACAAACTGCTCTACGTATAATAATAATAATAATAATAATAATAACTATTATTATCATCGTGATTATTATTATGTATTGTAGGTCATAAAAAGATTCAGGCTCAGGAATACTTGTCAACATTATCACTGCATTCATGAATGCAAGTTAAAACTACGCTACCATTTAAAAAAACAAAACTGCCTCATTCTATGGGCCTCAGGTAATTTAAGATTGACTGAGGAGAAGTGGAACAATGTTCTGTGGTCTGACCAATCAAAATGAGCAATTTCTGGGAGAAATAATGGAAGTGGAATGCTCCAGACGGAAGAGGACAGGGACATTCCAGCTTGCAATCAACACACAATTCAAAAGCCAGGAACCATGATGCAGAGGTGCTTTAGTGGACATGGCAAGTCTCCACCTGTGCACCATTAATCCTGACAGATATATGTGCACAGGCTTTAGAGCAACATATGCTGCTATCTAGGGAATGTCTTTTTTAGTGAATGACTGACCCATATCAGCAAATCAATAACAAACCAAATTCTGCATGTATTTCAAATGCACTGAAATGTATTTATTTTTGTAATACCTTCAGGTAAAAATAACATAGTCTTAATTTTTTGACAGCTTTGCTCTTTATTTTACTGTGCATGTATACAGCTCAAGCATCAATAATAAAGTTTTCAGTTTCTAAGGTTATTTATAACAAACAAGGTTAAAAATAAATCAAATTAAAAACATTTGCATGTAAAATATTTTTGCTGAAATAATTTAACACACACTGCAAACAGAAGTCATAACAGATAGATACTGCACCTTTCCAACTAGTGACGCACAGATCTGATATGTGATATTCCTTTATTGTTGGGGCCTCTCTGTTTACTACAACAGTTGTCAGCACACAGAGCACAGGCTGAATTAATGCTGCGCTCATTTTACCTCTGAAGTTGAAGCTGGGAGTGATGCCACTGCTGTGGTAGCAGTAGTAAAAGCAAGAAATAGCAGGATTTATTTTGGTCTTTAGCAAGGTCGAACCATTCATCCATCGCCAGCAATAACACACAATACCTTGGTCGTTTTTCTGTGTACAGCTTGCTTAGCGAGTCACAAATACACAACATTTATAGCACAGATTCCCAGTTTTACTACTGTTGACGTGCACTGCCACCATCTTGGATTATGAAGTCGGGGTTGGCGGGGCTTCTCCAACTTTCTGAGTGGAAAAATCCTACAACTGGAAGGCAGCATAACACAATATGAGGGAGCTATCAATTCAGCTGCACTGGCTCCCCATTAACTCCAGAGTTAATTTTAAATAAAACATGCTTTTGGGCAAGTTTTTGTTTTTTAATGTTCATTTTGTTGTGACATTTATATTCAAAGGTGCTAAATAAACAAAAATGCTTCCCCATCAGCGTCTCTTGTGTTTGGTTTAACACCTGTTTTAAAGCCTTCGTTTCACTCATGGTAACACAAGTCAACTCAGTTATTTCAGATTTCCTGTTTCTTTTGAGCTCTACTCCAGCTGAGATACAAGTGTGTGACTCAACACATTCCTGTTGTGAGCAGGGCTATATTAGAAGCTAGCGTTATTGTAAAGGAAAACAGTAAACAGTAGTGATCCTCACACTCAACTTAAATAACCCTAGTGCAAATAATTATTATCTATTAAATTTTTTAATTCATTTCTGTGTCCCAAGTTATTTCACTAATAAATACCAATTTAGTACATATATATATATTAAACTCCAGCATCTTAATTTACAAAGTTCATAAAGCAACAATTAGGCTAAATGATGTTATCTTACATTATTCTTTCCATCAGACTGTGGATTACAGCTCAAAGTTGTCACAGGGCCTGTACTCAGTATTGGCAGTTACCCAAAGCCATTGTAATGGTGTAGTATAGGAACTGGAAAAAGCTGGATTGGAGCATCCTTATACCAAAAAGTCAAAAAAGGAATTCCATACTTGGGAACCATGTTGCAGAATGCAATCAATGACAACATCTTTTACTTACGACCTCTACACCTCAGAAAACATCCATCTACCCATACAACTGCATGCAAAAATGCTTCATCTTATTTCTCCGAGAGCGAGTAGAATGGATCAAGCAATCCGGCTGCGATTTTCAGCACTGAAACAATAAACTCTACTCCAATCATCAACCTTGCGCCACCTCACTGGCTCATTTCTGCTACATCTCAAACTGAAGCCTCTGTTGTTTACATGCGCCCTCACATGCGTGCATAGTTTGTATGCAAATACGGCGACTGTCACAACAACAGGAGGGAAGTGATAGGATGCGTGCACCAAGATGTTTTCAAGCTTACTTTAATGCTTGCAACTACAGACAAGGGAGAGAGGGTGCAGAAGAGAGCAAGGGGGAGGAAAAAAAAAAAAAAAGAAAGAAAGAAAAAGAGGGCAATGTATTTCTGACACACACAGCGCCGTCGTTCTGTAGCGTCACTCGACTGAGAAGTGCAGGGCCGCCATTTTCTCAGTCCTGAACTAGAGCCAAAAAGGCTCTGATCTCCTGTCTGGATAACCAGTGCTCCTGCTTCAACAGCACACATGCTTTCCTCACAATAACACACACAGAACATCGTAACACGACACTGCATGCTCGACAGTGTACTGTCGCTTTAATATTTAAAAGTGCGCAAACGCAATCAGCCGAAACAACACAGGGATGGGAGGAAAAACAGAGAGCAAGAAGAAAGTAGAAGAGTGTGCAACACAGTAATGAAATACCTGTGGAGAGGTGCCTCCCGACCATCCTGTAAAGAGCTAGGTTGTGTGCAACGCAGCGACCATCCTTGTCTCAATATGTCTGCTCGGCTCGCCAAGCTTCTGAGGCTCATATCTGAAATGCTGCCAAGAAGTTGCACAGCTCTTGCACGGCATGAGACAACCCCCCCCCCCCCCCCCATCCTCCTCCACCACCTCCCTTCCTTCCTCACCCCCTCCCACTAACCCTGCTCTGACTGGGTCTTTCCTCTCCTATCTATTGCTTCTCTCCGGCTTTATTTATATCGCGCTCTATTCCTATCCTGATGGAGGATATTCTCCCTCTCTGGAAAAGCACCGAGACGCGGCCGACTCAGCGGGGAGGGGGAGGGGATGAGAGTGAGAGAAACAGAGGGGAGACTTTTATTATTCACTCTCAAGCCATGATGTAAAACAAAAAAGCAGGGCTCTTCTCTCCCGCCCATGCCCTCACATCTTTCAACCTTTCAAAACTGTCACTAAACATTTAGCTCCGTCTGCAATTAGTGCTGCCGCCCACGACGGAAAGCCTCTTGAATAGCGGCAGCAGGCGAAAGAGAGCGAGAGAAGCCCTTCAGAGCTGGAATGGCAATTTTCCTCACACATGAACAGACACAGGATAAGAATGCACAGGATGACAAATGTCGATTTTTGTCAAAATTTATGGCTGCAAGTCGGAAATACAGTAATCAAAAACAGAGCTGTCACTTTGGGGAGATGGTTTCTGGACACATGAAATAAGCAAGGTTGAAGGGATCTGCTAATTTGTGTGTGATTTAGTCTGGTTCAAAACATGGTGCTGGAGTGACGCGCACAGAGACAACAGAGGAAGATACCCATGAGATAGAAGGCAGAGAGGGAAGAGGATAGGAAGAGCAGGGAGCAGCAGCTCCCTAGATCAAGGCTGCTATTGTTTACAAATGATCCCAGCACCCACACAACAAGACAATAAGTCAATGTTTAGTGGAGAACAGAGTCCCTTTATGGCTGAAGTTCAGCCCCCTGTGCCTCTCGGCTGTGAGGTCCTAATGCACGGTGAGGTCATGGCCACTCGCTCGCTTTGTGTGCTAACTTACACAAAGTACAGATGGTGCATCCAAGTAGAGGAAAAAACAAACAGCTTCCTGACAACAACTCGGATGCTTCGTTGTATATCTATTACTTTATCGTGCAGCAAACTGTAAAAGCAAAAGCTACAGTTTAAAAGAAAGCTAAAGCATTCGGATATCCAGTGGTGGGATCACTAAAATTTGAAATGTTCAAGTATTTAGTTTGTGATCCTTTAGCTTGGAAAGCTAGGTGGTCTGTGTGATTCAGGTCAAAAGCTGGTGGAGGATTGTTTGCTTTAAAAATTCTCTTTCAAAAAGCGGTTAACACACTTTGGGTCATTTTGCTGAATGCTCATTTTTCTTGATTGTAAAATGATGCGGTCTGATCTGTTACTGGACTGCCTGTGTGCCTTCTGTTCTCTGTCCTTCACTTTAACATTTGTACAACACACCTGACTAGAGGCGAGGGAAGCTCGAGTTTCCTTGCTGAAGTGGCCTTCTTTGTGCAAACAATGCTTTAACGTTTCCCTTTTCACCTTCCCAAGAAATGTACGGCATGCACAATTTGCTCAACTATGCCTTCTATTTTCTGTAAAGTACTCCTATGAACTTGACGGATGTTTGGTAATAGAAATCTGAATACTTTCACGGCCAATGTATTCTCAGAGGGTGTACTTGTGGAGGAAATGGAGATGAGGGTAGAACAAGGGAGGGATCCAGAGGAACGAAAACATAAAAGAAAGAAGTCAGAAAATGAAGGACAAAGATGGATGTTGAGAGATAGGAGGAGGAAATAATCTAGGAGGGCTATGTGGGCCTCAGCTGTACTGATCCTGGCTTAATGAAGTCCCTGAGGGGCACAGAGACTGGATGGTACAGAGCTGACAATGCATGCTGCCAGCCAGATGAATGAACTCTCTGATAAACACACAAACGTGCACCTCCCAGGAATCTGCTACCTCTGCCTATGATGGTCTCAAACGCCACACTGCGTTTGATTTGATGCATTGTAATCAGTGCAAAACATTACAGCAGCGGCAGCAGGGGTTCGTTTTATCAAACTTATTGATAGAATGGGTTTGATGCAGAAACATTGCAAAAACAATTGTTCTGCGTCATGCTATACTATTTTGAAGTCTCAGTACTACAAAACAAGACAACTAAAAAAAAAAAAAAAAAAATTGTCTTTCCTACTTTGATATTTCCTGTTCTACTTCTGCACAAAGCAACAAAAATAACACAAGAGGGACTCAAAAATTCGGCGAATTTGTGATGTAGAAACTGTTGGGAAGTTGAATTAACTAGTTTAATTTTTATTACAATGCAACCCACTTACTGACCTTAACTGGGGCAAGTTGTATCCAACATTTCATTGCTGATATTATGGAGCATCTTTGCTCTACAAATCCTTTTAGGCACTTTTCAGCTCAGCTCACATGAGCTGATTTGATGGGGGTTTTTTTCCCCATGAGACAGAAAAATGTGTAAATGTGTTTGCAGTTTTGCACAAATTGTTAGAGGAATTGTAATGATTTTTTAAAAATTACATATCAGCTAGAGATGATGGTTAATCAAAAACGCTATTAATAGGGTTGGTAGCCACTAATGTGACACATTTTTGTTATAAGCATTACAATTCCAGTTGATAGCACGCAGAAAATGGCCCTTTTGCACACCCACACCACAACAAGATGCAAGACAAAGCTATTTAGTCACTGCATGCTGTGTTTGGGATATTCTGCAATAATGGCAAGTTTTAGTGTTACAGATTTAAGAGTTAGAGTTGAGGCAGGGTTAAACTGTATGGCAACAGTGACCTGGATATCCTGACAAGGCAAAGTGGAACAGGACACAATGCCAGCTGTCATCAACCACAGGCATAACCAGCAGATTTGTTGAAGGCAAATATAACACTCCTCAATAGATATTTGCAGCGCAGCAGTAGCAACAAAGCCAAAGTGGCACAGATAGCTTGCTAAATTCTCTGACAAACAAGGGTGAGATAAGGACAGGAGCTGTGCGTATATACATATGCAAAACCTGATTTAATGGATGCCTTCTTTGCAACTGCTTTGCCGATAATCTCAACATTATCTCAAGGGGAAAAAAATGGCAGAAGGACAATCTGTGCCTTTTAAAAAGTACACAGCAAAGACATCTGGCCATCATGTTTGGCTGTCAGTATCATCTTTCTCCTCCCTCTCTAAAGGATAAACCAGGTCAAGGTCTTTCTTCAACATGCCAGTCTTAAAATAGCTTGGTGTCATGCCTTCTCTACATGAAAGGGCCTCGGGATATGAATTGTTGCAAAGCAAAAAAAACAAAACAGCAACATCAGGGAGAGAGTGATAATAATGGGAAGACTCACAGTTACACATATAATATAGTATGTGGAGCCTGACTAATCACGGATACTTTACATTCTTTACTTACAGTATGTGTGAGCATGTGTTTTGGCGTGGCAGAGGTTGAGGAAAAGAACAACCAGCACACCAGACAAAGTCAGAAGAGCAGGGACACAGTGTAAGAAAGACAAGATAGAAGAAAATAAATTTTTTTAAAAAAAATCAGCGAGAGCTGATGTTTAATCACATCACAAGATGTCCCAGTCCTCTTTGAGGGGATTCCCAAGGCTCTTTTACAGCATCATCAGCAGACTTAAAGAGCACATCAAGTCTAGCAAGCATGTACTCACTCTCTCTCTGCTCCACCAGACAAGCCATTAGCACATTAGCTGCACTGTCCTTTCACTTGACAAAGACGGCTCATACCACAATGTTATGCCATTTTTGTCTTAATGCAGCTTATGGGCATAAAAAACCTGATCATGTTTTAAGGGCTTTTCCCACAGAGCATTACACAAATACAAAAAGGGGGTAGCTATAAATTTTAGCACTTTCAACCATGCAGTCATAACAGTTCACCTAAACAAGTCAAGTCAAAGGGAGGCCAGGATTTCCCTATGTAATATCCTCACATATCCCTGATAGAGACAGCCGTTTAATCCAGAGAATAGCTAATAATCTTTATGACATACAATCTTAACTCTTGCCCTGAGCCTGGACTATTAAACACACCAGCTGTTTACTGTTATGAGTCAAGTTGAGCAGGGACATTCAAGTTATGACTGTTTACGTTAACATACATTAGCATGTATACACAGTGGTGCACACAGAATTACCTTTACTGCTCGTCAAAAGGCCTCATGTGGGCAGGTAATGAAATACAGTGTAAAATGAGATGGAAACATGATAAAACTAGAAGAGCAAAAGGGAACTCAGTGAAACTCGACTGAAGTTAACTAAAGAGACATATGACGAATCACAAGGGGAGATGGCGCAGAGTCATGCTTGTGCAAAACTGTCCATTTGAGCTGCCTTTAGTGTTGTGAGGTCGTTCTGTCTGTCTGTCATAATGTAATCAGTCCGTTTAAAGACGCAGAGAGAGCAAAAGCAGAGCCGAACCAGCCTGCCAGAGAGGGGCGGGGAGAAACAGCAGCTTTTACCGTAAGCCATGAGTCACTTCAGCCCACAGAACTGGATGTCTGCCATGCTAGTTCTCTCCTTCTTTCTTTTATTCCTTCTCACTCGGTCTTTCTATCTATGCCAGGTCAGGCCCACTGAGGCAGCCAGCTAGCTTGCTAGCTAGTGCAGTGTTGCTCCGCCTACAAAAGCAGGAAATACTGGAGGGATGGTCAGGAAAGCTCAAGAAAGAGTAGGAGGAAGATGATAATGGAGGAGGTGGTGGAGGTGGAGGCGGAGACAGAGACGTGGACAGGATAAACATCTTATCACCATGGAGATAAGGCTGCACTCAAACAGCAGACGACACATTTATGAGAAAGTTTGTGCTGCTCCTCAGGCATTGAAAAGTGTCCAGTGCCCCTAAAGTGTCACCAAAGAGCACCTTTTTAGGAAATAACCGTTCCCTGCCGCCACTTAAAAACACATAAGAACCTGATTTACTGCCAAACATAAAACCACAGGAAGGAGAGTACACAGACACACAAAGATAGCCAGCTGTGTTTACTTGCCATCCTTTACCCCAGTATTCCTACATCCACATCCCTAATTCCCAGACAGGCTGAATGAAAATAAACAATAGCCAGCGGCACCTGTGCATTTGCACAGCCTTGCAGGTACACTGCATGATTACCAGCACAGTGCCTTACAAAAACAGGAGTGGATACAGCCATTGCTTTTTAAGAATGCCAGAACTCTTTGGCACAGCTGAGATAAGTCAAACAGATATTAGTAGAGATCTTTGAAGAACCAACACTGTTGTTGTTGTGGCATGACATACTTTTTGACTAAGTAGCTGTAGCCAGCCAAAGTTATTATTGGAGTAGTGTTCTACATGTTGCAACTAAAACTGCAGACTTGACAGTGACTGATGGGATACACTCAAATTTGCTCGAGTACAGACTGAACCAAGAGTTTACATCCTGCAGCAATGAGTACCTGCACTCTCTAATTGTATTAAGTAACGTCAACTTTATTTTGTCTTGTTTGATTAAATTTTAGTGATGCAGACAGTGAGAGCAAGAAAGTGTTGTCCATGCAGAAGCCTGATTAAAATGTGTAGCATCTTACTATAATACACAATCTGTATGTGTGTTTGTTTCCTTGTCCATTTACTCCTCTTACAAGACCAGGATGAGGGGACACACAGGTACATTTTAGGTCCCTGAAGGTTTTTAACTATATCAAGTCTTGTGACCATGTCATGTTGCCAAGCAACAACCTAGCAACAGGGCTAAAATCAACTGTTTTTAACATTTGTGCACCTATAAAAAGCATCATCCAATTTTATTTCACGATATCTAATTTGTATCCACAAAACATGTATTATATATGACATGTTATGATGCCATCAGGTTACCTGGCAACCACCTAGCAATGTGCTAAATTGAAGAAGCATTGCTGCTCCCACAACACATTATAAAAGCAGCGTATCATTTTTATCCCATCACAAGCAGGTCAAACAATATTATAGGAAGTGCATCATCTATATGTATAACATAATGTAACTCCACTGAATTTCACTCCTCATTCTCAATTTATATCCACTTCATGTGGATAAGCTGAATATATCATCAGTAAAACAAGTAATTCCAAATAACCTCTTACGATTTATGTAATTAAACATCACAAGTTTTTTTTTTAGAAAACATTAAATGTACTTATTCAAACCAACAGACCTGTGGGCAAGCTGGCTGCAGTGGAAGAGGAGCAGGAAAGAGAGGCGTGTATGGCTACTGTTGCTGCTGCAGGTTCACTAGTGGTGGGACGTCCCGTGGTGATGAGAGGCAGCGTCCCCAAGGGAAGAGGCTGGCCCCGCTTTAACAGCTGCTTGTGCTCCTGCTGACGAAAGCGTGGGGGCACCTCTCTGGGCGGGTAGCGCTGCTGGAGCGGAGTCTGGGACTGCTGTGCTGTCTGCGGCTGACCTCCGGAGGGGATGCGCTTGCCATTTCCACTGCTTGGGGGTACAGATGGGATGGCACTGGGGTTGACGGGGGGAAGAGGAGGGCTGGGGTTGAGCTTGGTAGAGTCTGGCACTGATGAAATGGGTGGGGATAAGTAACAACAAGAAAACAGAAATGCAGGGATGAGGAAGGGTAAAGCAGAGCTGTTGAGCACACACTAGTACTAAAATACTATGATTAGTTGCAAATGGACTGGTCCATATTCCAAATAAATAAATAAAATCACTCGCTAGAGACCGTTTATATGACTTATATCTGACACATAACACATTTAAAGAAAACTAAAAGGAACTGCTGAATACTGCCCTCTTCCTCTATAAATTACTGTCAGTAATTCATTTTAAATGTTTTCTGTAAAGCTACTGTGGTTAAGCATTTCCTTCACTGACTCTTTTCAAAGCCCTGGATACTTTTGGAAGATTTCTATGAAGTTAAATTCAGAAAGGCTAAAGGAGCAGAAATCTATAAATGCACAAGATTTACTCAAGGCAGTGGTCAGTCCAAACAGATGGTTGTTCTTTGGAGAACCACAGGACTGTAATAACCTCGGGGTGGCACTATAAAAGAAAAAATGATGACTTTAGAGATGGCCAAGACACCCAACTCCCTCACAGCCTGTCATGGTGCCGGTTCACAGATTATATGTGTTGAAGAGGTCAAGTACCAGAAAATGGACTTAGACCTGCCTGCTACATTATTGTGGGCTATTGTCTCCATCAGGACGGTGCTGTAAAGAGCGCTGAGCACCATCAACATAAGCTGTTCATGGTTTGTGGCAGGTTATGGCCCCTGAAATGATCACCTCTCAGCGCTCTACAAAAGCCGTTAGTTATTAACTGCTTGCACGGCTGCTGAAGCAAAGTGCTCTTATCCAACTAGCTTTAGTTACCCTTAGCAACAGAGTGCGAGGCTCTCTCTGCTCTGACCAGCCATTTCTCATGGTCGAAGCCCTGCAGGGTTTCACATGAGCAGCGAAGCCTAAGAACTGCACATAATTTAAAAAACCTCCAATAACATTTATTCATGCATTCGTATTTTTATTTTTTTTCCCAATTGAGGGACATTAGAAGTTGGGAACAAAACATTGGTATATCATCACTATAAAACTGGTGTGTTACAAAAGAAAATTAAACTCCAATAGTCACTCTCTTACTCCCCAGAGGAAAATATCTAGCCTCTCTGCAGCTTAAAAATGCATCATCATATCTACAATCTTGGTGTCAACTGTTGCATGCAGCTACCAGGCTAATGTGTACTTGAGACGTTTTATTGGGGATTCGTGAGAGCATCTACTATGTATTTAAAAAAAAAAAAAATATGCAACCACTGTGAAGCCTCCAGTTTAGTTTTACGCTGTCACAATCTTCATTTCCAAGAGACAGAAGAGTGAAGGGCCAAGTTAAGGCTAGCAAGCTTAATCCATATGCTGGATGGGTGCAACGCATATATGATGCTCGCCAATTAGTGAGAAGTAACAGACTAACAAATTACCAGAATTTCACAAAACTGGAGTGCAAACTCACTGGATTGGTTGCATCTTATAGAGAGTCGTGTTACCCGTGAAATCATTTGATTAAAATGCTGCAAAAACCCCCAGCACTGCAAACATGGTCAAGAAGTGACTTGAACTACTGGTAAAGGGTCTAAGACTACAATCAACTACAGCTCCAGATATCGTCACGCCTGTCAAAGAGGCGATTTGCTCTCATCTTTAAGCGTTCACAAAACACAAATTAGTTAAAATATTTATTCCCATTATAGATTTTATAAAGGGAGAAATTATCTACAGTGACCAAAACTGTGTTTTTACCACATGCAGGTTTTAGTACTTTTGGGGTAAGTGAAGGTGTAAAGCTTAATAATGGGTGATGCATCCCTTGTTTGTTCATCACTACCTAATCACACCTCTCTAAAATGTATACACTGAAATAAGAGTTGTTGCTATAAAAAACACGGCTGCTATAACCGACAAGATCCACTTGTCAAACATCAGAGCCGTGAAGTCCAAAACACCCCCAGGATGCTAATTTACAGTCGCTGAATTTGGAAATAGGCGGTCGGAAGCCACCACTAAATCAAACATGTTGGTCAGCTTGGGGTCACGGAGCTGCTCCAGAATGAGATGGATCATGAGACACAAAGCGCACTGGATAATCTCCTCAGCACATTTTATTACATAATAAAATAAGCTGGTAAACTAGAATGCAAACAGGATGCAAAAAAAAAAAAAAAAAAAAAAAAAAAAGTGCTTAAGAGCTACACATACTGTACAAGAGCAGACCCCCAAACACCAGCTGACTGGACATAATGTGCACTGAGCCACAATGGCATTTGAGCTCTTGCTGCGGGGGAAGGGGGGTCTTTAAAAACCACCAGCCAGAAGAAAAAGAAAATCTTTGTGCTGCAGCCTAACTGTATTATAAAGAGCGGGGCCTTGCGATTGGCTGACAAAATGAGTGTGTGCAAGGCAGCAGTGAATAACTTGCACACATGCGGCTAGTCCGGCATCACACACAAAAACAAAGAGTTATGTAATGCTGAGGCCCACACAGAGGGGAGAGGGCAAGATGGTGTCGTGGAAGCACACTCAGCCTTGTAAATACTCAGACATGTTCGCTCACACGTCACAAATGGCAACATTTTTCTGTGCACGTTTGTTTGTGTGTGTGTGTGTGTGTGTGTGTGTGTGTGTGTGTGTGTGTGTGTGTGTCAGTCATAGTATGATCCAGTTTCACCCAAATCTGTCCGAGTATCTCCCTCTCCCTGCAGCTCAGCAATGTTGCGGGTGGAGGGCGGGGGGGGGAGAGAGAGACGACACACGCTATAGTGTTGGAGCTCGCCTCTCATCAGATCTCTCTACATCTGCTTCATTTCCTCTTCATTCTTTATCCCTCCCCACCTTCCTGTGCTCCCCTCTCCCTTTCTCCTTCACTCCCAGTGATCTACCATTATCCTCTTGTCATTATTACTGTATTAAAGGCGGCAGATGGACACGATAATTCCTGCCCAATTCTACCCGCTGAGTTTAAGAGGTGATTTCCTCTTAAAAAAAACTGAAGACTGTTGTAGGTTATGCCACAATGTGCAATCGTAGTTATGAACATGAGCATTACACAGTTGGGACTCCATGATGTGACGTAGATTCTTCTGGAAGCTGAAGAGGGGGGAGAGCTGGCTGCCCTTTTAGCCAATCAGAGGGAAGAAACAAGGAGGGGACAGGGGAGGGAGGGAGGGAGAGCGAGCGAACAAGAGAATCGACATTCGGGAGGAAGGGAAGGAGGCAGGGAGCGAGGATAAGTGATGAAGAGTGTAGTGTGTGTAAGAAAGTCTCCACCCCCTCGTGCACTCCTCTGTTAGCTCGAGACTCACTGCCTGAAATCAACTTGGGTCCAAATCCGCTTACAACTGGATCACCATTTGCCGGTGCTGCTTTGGTTTCTTCAGATTGCATGAGCGACACAAGTCCTCCAAATTCAGTTATCCTGATAAACTGATGATTTAATGTAAAAATATCCTTTTATTCTCAATTAAAATTCAGAGACTGATCAAGGCAGGGCTTAATAAATGTTTCTGGCAGGTGTGGTGTACAGTGCTTGTATCTCAGGCAGTACTTAGCAGCGAAACAGTGAAATAGAGTAAGAAGAGACGAGACCGACTCCTGCTGACAGCCTGTTTGCAATAACAGAGTCCTCAGCTGTGCCACTGCACAGGAGAATTCCCACTTCATCAAAGATGCACATCAAGCCTTGGCCTTGGGGCTGTGTGTGCTTCATGCAGAGGAAGCCATCCCATTTTCTATTTTAAAAGGGGTCTTAATTTCCTCAGAAACAATGATAGTATGCTTGCCTGGCTGTTTAAGAGCTAGAGGTTGTGGGCTGCCTGGTTAGGATTGTCTGGGGATATATTAAAAGAGTTGGAAGAAGGTGGAGGAGAAAGAGAGTGAAAAGCATTGGCAATCTCTCTGAGTGGAAGGAAAAAAAAAAAGGTCTGTGACCTTGCAGACAAAGGATACTTCTGTGCAGGTGCTTGGATAGCAATGTGCAGAAGAACTGAAGACTAGCGAATGCAAGTACTCATTACAAGGTAAGTTAGTTTTAAAACTGTCCTAACAACAATACGTGATGAATGAATGTTTTCAAATGATGTTCCTCTGAGTCGCAAACCAATTTTCAAAAACATAATTAATATATTAACAGTACTGTGCAGCCTGTACAATATTTACAAGTATATATTAAATACTATCAGTATTCTCCTCCCCTATATGTACAATAATAGCATGCTAATAATCATTCTCACTGCTCTGTTCCTTCATTGAAGTGGTTCGTCTCGCTCTTGGACAGAGTACATACTGAAATGCAAGCCTTCTATAACTGAGCCTTTAATCCCACAAGTTAGGCCATGAATGGAGCTTTATAAACTAGCTAAAGAAAATCTCGCTGCTGTAAACAGGATTGCTGTTTGCTTATTGTCCAGTATGTTACATGTGTTCAATCTAACAGCCAGGCCTTCTTGTGACTAAGAGTGAAATCCTGTTTGATGCCTTTGCATCATTTGCCTCCAAACTGTCACAGCACACCACTTTAACGGAACTGAAATAGAAGAAAACACACATGCTGCCTATTTCTAGAAAAAAGTAGCAGAAAGAGTGAATCGTGAGGGAGGAACGGCGGCATGTCTTTGAGGCTCTCCGTCTCATTTTTCCTGTGGGCTTTAAAATGTGAGCAGCGAGCCTCACAAGAGAGAAGATTAAAGGGTTTAATTAGAAGTGAATAAATACGACACTGTAGTTAAGAGGGAAACCCGTCACTGCATTACATTCCACACAGAGAAAAATGCTGTTTAAAAATATAAATAAATATATATATATAATATAATAATAATAATAATAATAATAATAATAATAATAATAATAATAATACGATTTTTAAAAAATATTTAATATCTGACAGCACAGTGCAGAGAACGCAAGGTTGTGATGGTCAAAGCGTTAATCAAACGGTAACTATGGGTCTGAATATATAATCTCAGGATCGACATTCACTTCCAGCTCTTAAGTGTTTCTCTCCAGACCTACTCTCCACCTGCAGAAGAGCTCCACAGGTTGAAGTAGGGGGGATCTCAGAAGACAAAACAGCTCTTGTGCCAGCAGCTGCAGGCAGCCCAGATTCCAGCGTGTTATGATTTACAGGAACCGAAGTGTGAAAGACAGTGGAACGTCCTGTCCTCCTGACCTGGGCAGCCCCTGCTGAGCCCGAAAAATGGTTCAGTCTCACATAACAGCGTCAAACTGAAACTGCAACAAAGAAATGCCACTTGGCACTTATGTTACAAGTATCTGTTTCGCCACATTCAGGGGCTGAAAATGCTTAATTTGTCAAACACATTCTAGACATTTTTGTTTGCCACAGACTTGACCTTTGCAACTTCTCCAATAAAGCTTCCTTTCAGATTGCAGCTCACTAACCAACCAGTCCACATCCACTTTTTGACAGGCTAAACTCAGCGTGTGGGTATATTTCAAGAAAAGACACACACATACACAAAAAAGATCACGCGTGAATTATATAGCACACAAGTGTTTTATCAAAGACCCTTTCACATCTGAGTGTTGCTAATTAAATTGTACCGTAATGTCAAAACCCAAGCCCATCTGTCAGTTGTCATAAATATAATGGCTCAAGTGACAATATGCAATGACAACAGGCTCATATGCACAATTTATGGTGTAAATACAGCTGAACACAGCTGTTACTTGTGTTGTTCCTTAAAGTGCAGCTTATCATTACCAGTACTGCATTCATTTAAGCTGCGCTGCTCGGGATAAGACATGCAGTGGTATAAATTTCCCCCCTGATCGCACCACAATTTATGGCTCTCTAGCACAAAGCGCTGGGCGTAATTAAGCGAATGTGAAACGGCAAATTACCGTAATTGTCGGGCTATAAGCCGCTACTTTTTGCACAAGCTTTGAACCCTGCGGCTTTTAGTCAGGTGCGGCTTTTCTATAGATTGTCCATGATTTTTGTGATATCGTAAGACGATTTGTTTTGTTTGTTCCGCTGTTGTACGGCACTACGTTGCCTGGCGGAAGGATCGGGGTTCAAGAGTGGTATGTTGGTCACATGTCCATCCGCCAGGCAACATAGTGCCGTACAAGTAGCGCGAAAAACAAACTTCAAAGTAGCGCTATGCGTTCAGCTGGAGTCGTGGATGATGAGCGGCGATAAACTTGCGAAAAGCAAGTTGTGCTCAACTCTACCGGTGGATTCTGACAGCGTGGAAAAGTGTGCAAACATCCACGATCACCAACGGATTTCGAAGGGCTGGACTGCTGCATGATGAAGAGGAGGACACCGCCACGGCCCTTCAGAGGGTGTTCGACTCCGACACTGACAATGAGGATTTCTTTGGTTTTGAAAGTGACAACGAAGGAAAGAAGCTGAGAGTGGATGACGAAGCCATCCTGAGCCTGTTCGTTTCCGACACTGGAGAAGAGGACTTTGGTGGTTTTAGTGCGCAGGAAGATGGTGGTGAATGACTGACTTTTCTTCTTGTTAAAGCCGTGTCACTGCACCTGAGCCTAAAAGGTAGTCTGAATCTATTTTTCTGGTGTGCTGTAGGTTACTGTTATGTACTACATTTGTTACTCATTTATGAAGCACAGCACATGTGCAAATATGTACCCATAACTTGATTTTCAAAATATTAATAAAAGGGGTGTGTCTCCAAACAGCCATCTCTTTCCTGACAATTCGCTTTGTGCATATTCTCTTACATATGATAAGTCAATATTGAAACACCTGCGGCTTTTGGTCAGGTGCGGCTAATGTATGTACAAAACAGGATTTTCCCCTGATTTTAGCTTGTGCGGCTAATATTCAGGTGCGCTTTGTAGTCCGGGAAATACGGTAATCTGTTATGAAATTACTGCCACGACACTACTTTGTAATAATGTTATCTTTTATTGCACTATGTAAATGTGCGCCTTGATGTGCATGCATGTTGTCCCCAGTCTCTGATAGGGACAAAAATGCACAGCATGGATAGGCACACAATAGCTCATTAACCCCTAGAAATGAACTCTAGAGTAGCTTGTTGATGGTGGATGTGCACAATGCTTATTACTAATAGACTCATCTATTATTTTTCTTTTTAGGGTGCGTCGCTGACACCATGAGTGCGGCCCAGCACACACTGTGATAAAGGTCTCTGTGATACTCACATCACAGCGTTGCTGCCATGCTTCATGGCTTCCCCACACCATTAAAGCTGTTTGAGCATCTTTAGTTTAAAAAAAAAAAAAATGCCACATGCCAGTAGATACATCCTACACATGTTACACGTGTATGTTTTAGGCTGGTTTCCTGGGGTTATGCAAAATTAATCAATCATACAGTAGGACTTTAAATACTGTAAAATAGAGCGATAGATATAGAGACAGACAAATATAGATCTCTCTCTCATATCTCTTTTCTCTATATATCTATGTGATGCCTTCTTGAAAGTATAAAAATAGTGATTTCTGTGACTGATATTAGATACTGAAATGGTGTGGATATGCTAAAATACCTGGCATCGTAAATGCTCACATTTGGTTCTCATTTTTCAAAATCATAGAATTTGCCTACAAGTGGACAGACCAGCTTTTCAAGCAGTCTCAGCCCAGATATTTTATTGTGTTTGGTCATCTGACAGCTTATACTCCAACCCCAAATGTCCAAACAGGCAATCACACTAGATTGTTTTAACTGAACCTATTGTATCTGGAGGTAAATGTGATACGTTTAGTTAACAAATATTACAGCACTTTCAAGGATGCTGAAGCAAAGGAGTCTGTAGTAGCTGTGATATAAAACCATATGCGTAACGGTGGATTTGCACAGACACAGAGCATATATATGCTGTTTGTGTTTGCAGGTCACATTAGGAGACTGTAAGAGTGAGAGCGTGTGTGTCATAAAAATGAGCCAGTAGAAATATCCTACAAAGGGGCCCCTCAGCTGTGCCGGCAAACAGGAAACGGGAGTGCATTCTCACAGTTTCACATAGCTCTGCCCATTTTTGTGTGTTCTCAAACACTGTTTTCCTGCACTCTCCCAAATCAACCAGAGGCACCAGCCACCTCTCTACATTTCACACAAATAAAAACCACAACAATTTCTTCCATCTCTGTTCCTTACAGCCCACCTTTTTCTCTCCTTCCTCCTTCTCTGGTCCCAGGGCGGGCCTCAGTGCTAGACCAGACAGGAGGTGGTGTAGTGTTACTATGGCGCTTGGGGTCTTCCTGGAAATCTCCTGTGTATGAATGCCTGTTTATTCAGCCTCCGCACTAGCCCTGCTCTCCTAATTAGCTCCCACTGTACCTTACACTAGTATCAGACACAATCTGCCTCTTTTAGTTGATTAGTCAATTAAGATTCATGGTGTCTTTCAGAAAAAAAGACAACTGTTTCAGCCCCTTTTCACGATCTTTTCCAGTCATTAATAGATAATAACTGCAGTGCCTCGTTAACTGCCACAGTAATATTGAGGTAAAGACAATCTATAATCTGTGTGATCTTCTTCAGAAATGATCAACATGAGCACAGTGCAACAGAAAAATATGTAAAAGGTGCTAAAAAGTCAAGTGTGATAATAGAAAAGCCTGTTATAAATGGTGAATTTTAGATCTGGTACTTAATAGGGGTTAAGATAAAGAGTTGAAGTGTCAAATAAATACTATGAAAAGAAACGGCATGTTATATGTGCTAACACTCACTAATAACTATTCTCTTTCTACCCTTCAGGCCATCCTGTCAGCATCTTTGAGCAGTTCTAATCAGATTTCCCGCTGCCTATCCCTCATGACACATTAAGTCCCTCTCCCATCTGCTTGCTCATGCCGACATGAAGATCTGCTTCCAGGCTAACTGACTGTCCACCACATCCTACCTGCTTCCCTCTGATTGTTAAAACCACTGGCTTGGGGAGACAGTGAAGAGAGTGGGTCTGTAGCTGCCACAAAGCAGGAGTTAAAACCTGCAAGCTAAGTGCAGTCTTCACTACAAAACTACATTTCTAGGCATTTTTATTCAGATGGTTTATTTGTTGGGTTTTTTTTCTCCTTCAGATTTTCTTCCTCTCCTCTACCCTCTGAGGTAAGCCTGAGGACCCCTATGTGGAGGCTTTGAGAGGAGATGGACCATTCTTATGCTTCTTATTAGGTTGTAGGTAGTAGGCTCAGGTAGTACAGCAGAGCTGGTGGCCAGTAATGTTTTCAGTTGCAATATATTTTTCAACTTTAAAAGCAAATCCTTCATAATCAACAGCATAGCAATGAGCTGAGAATCAACTGACGCCTAGTGGCAAAAAGGTAGAACTGCATATACTGTGTGGTTCCCCTTCTGACAACAATGTAACACCCTCACACAGTCAGTGTCCTTCCTGCTATCACAAGATATCACACAGACTCGCAGCAAAGGTCTACACTGACAACTCCAGTATTAAAACATGCATAACAGACGCTCCTTTTATTCTGTGGTAAAGAAATCAAATGAGTCTTTCTTTGATGTTGTGCATCAATTGTACAAAAAACAAGCAGCAACAACTCACCTTTGGTAATCTGCTCTGTGGCCTGAAAAAACAAACAAACAAGTTAACAACAGATCAAACTTAAAATGATAAGATAAACATGTAATGCATTCCATGTAAGATCCAGAAAACAGTATGCGGTTTTGCATGAAATAATTTTTAACATTTTTGCTCATGATCCACGCAACAGTAATGAAGCAAACTAGTCAGGGCAATGCTAAGGGACAGGTAGTGCTCGTGTATTTAAACACTAAATTGATTAACGCTCGACACATTTAAGAGCTCCAAACAAGATTTAGTTTGCCGTGGTTTGACTGCTGGCACTCGCCTCATTGCAAGACGGTGGAGTTAAGTCCATCTGACAGATGAGGACCTGATTATTGCTGTGTTATTTAATTGAATAGTGTAAACTGTATTATTTATTAAGTTAATGAGGGAAAACTAGCCTGTAGCTTGTACTTTTTCCAGCACTAGCAAAAAAAAAAAAAAAAAAAAAAAAAAAAAAAAAAAAAAAAAAAAGCTTAAGCACAAGCACAACAGATCGCTAGAAGAGGACTTAAGGTTAGGGGATATGAATATATAAATGTGCTGACATAGGAGCTCTATACACCGAAAACACTTATAATGTAGAGCTGTGCCTGGCCTTGTACTACATAGCATACTAGCATCTAAAATACTACAAATGCCAACAAGCTTGTTCTTTTCACCATAGAATAATCTGTAATTATTTATGATTGCTTTAGTCTATAAAATGTAGACATTTTATCCTAAAATTATAATTAGAACTAACAAAAAATATTTTCTGTGTAACCAAAACAAGCAGCACAACAGGTCAAATGTTGCTTGAGCCCTCGTAATGGAGACTACAGACAAAGAGGAGTCCCTGCATTAAACACAAAGTTAACTGGAAACTGGTTAAAAATAAAACATTAATAATTATAAAATCACTCCAATCCCTACCCAAAATCCAGCTGACTGCCAGTAACTGCTGCAATTAGCTGGAGTTTACAGTATCTTATCATATGATAAAGAACAGGAAGGAACAATTACAGCAACATGATAAAAGCATGTGGGTTTCAAAAACACTCTGCAAGCCTACCTTTTTTTGAGCAGCCTCTTTCTTTTTCTTCTCGTCTTGTTTTTTCTTTTTCTTATCTTCCATCAAATGGTTCTCTTCTTGTATTTTTGCTTCTTTTCACAGCTTAAATAAAAAGAGAGATGGAGAGAGATGGACAAGGTTTTACCCCAAGAACCAGTCAAAGAGAGGAGTACTTTGGCTCAGCAGAGTGAACACAGATGAAAGTGATTTCTTGACATTTTCTTTTCAGCTGAATGGTTCATTTTATCAGTCTTCAAACTGAAATCAGTGTGTCAGTAGCTGCGTTTGTAACACGTGACGATATGTGGACTAGTAACACACTGAAATCACTGTCAGCTGAGGTGAATAGTTTTGATTATCGTCAACTCCAAAATCCAAATTCAATCAACATCTGTTCAGGATCTTCCAGAACAACCCCAAACCAATCAGGGTTAACTGCAACCCACAGCACTCAAAATGATCCACTGCCAAAGTTCTAATAGTACCTACTCAGCCCAACCTGGTTTCAGTTGTTTCCTAATACAATTGTGAATGGGGTCATTACAGCAATGTGGCTGAAAGATGTGACGTCATTTGGATAGAAAAACAAAACAAAACAAAAAACCACAAAAAATAAAATAAAATAAAATTAAATATGGTGGATGTCAAGGTTATAGTATACCTGCTTCTCAGTTTATGGCTTTTTCTCAGACTCTGGGACATTTCTCATATACTCGGGTTTGAAAAACTGAAGTTTTGATTTTCATGAAGCCACTCTCATGACTCATTGAGTGACGCCACTAACTAGCCAATTGGTGGCGTGCAGTCTGTTAACGTCACAGAACCCCAGCTGAGTAGGTACTAAACAACCACCTGGTACCAAGTACTCCAACCTAATGTAAAAACCCTAAAAACCAAAAGTCTTGTCATTTAGCTTCAGCTGACTAAATGTCATAAGATTATGACAGAATAAATCTAAAGTTCATTCACTTGACTTAAGAGTAAAAGTTTGTTGTGATTTTATAGGTAAGAGTTACTCGGCACGTTTACAGATTGATATCAAGAGAAATAAAACAAAAGCAAAATGTGTCCATATGTCCACTCTTCTCTTCTTTCTCGCAGTTTTATGAGAAAGAGCATGGGAGCTGGCTGCCACCCTGTTTATTGGGATAGATCAAATTTCCTTTCTAATCTTACTGCACAAAAAGATTGAAAGTGATCCAATCAGAAGCAAACTCATCCCGCCTTTCTAAACAATTTAATTTGTTAATTTGTAACTCTGATTTGATCTAGTCTCTCCAGAACACTTCCATCTTGTTTTTATTCATCACTGTTTTTGTACTCGTGCATTCATTTTTATTTAGTCATCGTCTTGCTTCTGTTAAGAGAAAGAAAGAAGAAGAAAAAAAAAAAAAAAAAAAAAAAAAAAAAAGGCTGACAAAAACTATCACAGAAATTATTGGTCAATGAAATTAAGACTGGACCCATGTCCATGGCACTTGTTTTGGTGGTAAACATGAGGCAGGTGCTTGTGAGTGACTCGTCCACAATCCACAGACGTAAGACTGTGAGTTTATTTCACATTCCACTTTTAAGCAGCATATTTCTTTAAGTGTGCAAAGATGTGTGCATACGTTTTTCAGTTGTCTTTAGGTTTTTTTCTGGAAGCTATTAGGAAGGCATTGTGGGTTTAGCATGTTGGTGCTCTTAAGTTGAGCCTGCCGCTCTTTAGTCTACACACACTCTACAAGACCAACAGATTCTAACACAAATAATGTGTTCGCACTACATCGAAACAAAAATCTCAAAACCTCGGGTTGTACCCTGCACTTTTAGTTTACGGTCTTGAGGATTTAAATGTCGACAACTCAAGCTGAAAACCATCTGCCAATGGCCTATTGTTTCACACTAGTTCGGTGGCCTTTTCAAAGCATGAGTGAAACAGGATGGAAATGTGCACTGATTTCATTTCAACCTTCCTGATTCCTTAGGTCCCCAGCAACACACCAGGCAAGTGTCAAGATCATCAGATAAACGGCTGGTATGAAAAAGCAAAGATGACACTGACACACAGACATACACACAGAGATTCCTTCATTTCTTATGAGCTACAAAAGCATCCAGCATCTATATCCAGCCTACACTAAGAAATGAATAAATAAATTACAGCTAGAAACAGTGTTTTAAAAGAAGGACATAGTAAAAATGAATTGGCCTGGGGAAAAAAAAAAAATCATATATACATTTGAAAGTCAAGTTGCTTGAACCACAAATGTGAAACTGCACATAAAACCTTCAGCTTTTTTTCCCCCTGCCAAGCCTAAGCTGCTGCAGGCGACAGCGATATGAGCCACTGCCTGGCAACAAGCGCTCCCGGAAGGCCCGAGGTGAGCAGTCAGGTGGAGATAGAATGCGCCCTGAAGTGCTGACAGCGCTGACATTAGTCTGGTTGTAGAAGTTCAACAATAGGACTTCCAAAAAAAAAAAAAAAAAAAAAAAGAAAGAACAGAAAAAAGAAAGATGAGCTTGGGCAAGTAACACAAGTTTCCAATTAAGCAGCTAAGTGAGGATTTTAAAGCATGTCTTTAAACCATGGGTTCAAGAGTACTTCGTAACTATATAAATGACTTGCTTATTGCCTTTACTGAATGTTTTTTCCCTTAAACTCTATGTCAAAAAAAAAAAAAAAAAGTACCAAAACATAGAAAAACAACAACCACAGTGCCGGAGATTATACCTAGGTATGTAATTGTGAAACACAGGTTTTCTGAGCTCTCTTTCAAATATTGTTTGACAACAAAACTTTCTTCCCTTTCATAACAGAGAGAAGAGAACTGCTGTCTCATCTCACTTCAGAGATCTGCATTATTTTTTTTTTAAACCACAACAGCCACAAGTGAAATAGAAGGAGCTGCTGTGAACATTTTTTATATTTAAAGAGAGAGAAAAAAGACAGTACATTTGTCTTGTCAACAGCAGCCTTCAAAAACATCCTGCGATTAGGTAACGGCACACTTTAATGAGCTAAACCTCAATATCATGCAATTTTTATAAACTCAATTGCCAACAACTTCAATAATATCGCTCAATCAGTTCAACACATGCCCTTAGCTGACTCTGATGCAGGCAGGCTGTGTCCAAAGAGCAGCAACAAGAAGGCCCCGTATTATAAACTGTAGCTCAGATTGTGAGCCTGACCAAACCATGCAAACACAGAGCTCCCATAAACTTGGCTATTAATTCATAACTGTAATCACGTAATTTTTTTTCTCTAACTGGCTGATACGGAACCTGCTGAGTACAGCTGCCGAGCTAAATTTAGCAGGTGCTGCTTGTTTCAAAGGCATCAGTGGGACTTGTGTCACGTAGGATCATGGGAGAAGGGAGATGCTCCAGTTAATGTGAGCTGGTGTCAGCCACCAACCCACATGAGGAGCAGAGCGAAGCGTCAAAATAAACTAAGTAAGAAACATTTGGTCCCTAAGCAGGATGAAGGATGTCTCCCTCAATGAGAGCTGTCGCTTAGCATCTTGGGCTACGTCCACACTAATAGTTTTCTCTCCGTTTTGGCCTCCCGTCCACACTGAGACGGCGTTTTCCCCGAAGGAAAATGCAGCATTTTCGACTTGTGCGTCGCAGTTTGGACAGCAAAAACTGAGACTTTCTAAAACGATGATACGTGTTAGTCATATGGTGCAGTCATGTGACCAATTAAACTAAGATAGCAGAGGGCATTATACAGCAGTTGTTTTGTTTTGTTTGCTCTCAATTTTGACAGCCCTATTAAAGAGGAATATCAGTTTGTACATGCTTCAGATAGCTATGATGCAAAATTCAGAGTTGATTCTCACTATAGGTGTGAATGTGAACATGAATGGTTGTCTCTGGGTGTCAGCTCTGTGACCGACCTGTAACTGGTCTAAGGTGACCTGCGACTTTAATGTGCGCTAAATAATATTTGTATTTGATTTAGGGCTGCACGATTTTGCATAAAATGAGAATCACGATTTTTTGGCTTAGAATTGAGATCACGATTCTCTCACGATTTTCTTTTCCAGTATAAATATTTATTGCACTTATTAACTGCACATCAACTTCGCAACAGTTGAGACTGAACATAAAAACAATAAATGTCTCACGTTTTGTTGTTGCTGCAAAATGTTGTACTGCTTGAAATTCCGTCTCCACCGTTGCTCGACGCTGCGTGTATAGAGCAGGTAGTGCAACAATAGAAAAATAGTTGCAGGACGGCACTGTGTAGCGTTTGTCTAGGGTGTTGATCATTTTCCTAAATCCCTCGTTTTGCACAGTGTTGATGGGAGCCATATCTTTGGTCAGGTGATAAGTAATAGCCTCCGTAATTTCTTTGTGCCTGCGGGAGTTCGACGGGTATAGGGAAGCGCTGTATAAGGTTCCCGTTATTGATGTTTGGGTGGTTGACCGGGACGGATTTTCTCCTGTCACTTTCTCGTCATCCCTGACGTGTTCTCCGTTGTTTTTTCCCTGCTAATTTTAGCATCACACGGCACAGCTTCTGTATCACGTGGTATAAGGCTCCGCCCTTGTCATTTGTTGAGCAGGAAGGGTGAGCGCTTGTTTTCATGCAGATTACGTCCCGGATCAAAATGCGGTACAATCACCGTCGTCCTTTTTTTTTTTTTTTTTTTTTTTCAAATCGTTGTCATTTGGAAATGAGATCGCACATAAGTATGAATCGAGATCACGATTTTCTAACGATTAATCGTGCAGCCCTAATTTAATTCACTGCTGAATTTGTAAGTTTGCTCACTTACAAAGATATGAATGGTCTGTAATTTTGAAAACATATCCTCCAAGGGTTACAAAGTGGTGAGATGTTTCCTGTAGTTGGTCACCATGTTTGCACATATCTCCAGGGGGATTTTGAACCACTCCTCTTTATTGTAACTCCTCAAGTCCTTTATCTTTCTTGATTTTGCTAATGTTACTATGACCAAACAACTCTTTCTCCTCATCTCTGCAAGTACATAAATTCTTTGTGTAGATGTATGCACGTTGACTACGAGAGCTATCTGGAGATCCGGGGATGAAATATGGAGCATCTTGAAAACTTCTCTCTCTCTAATCTATTTCCATGCTGCAGCAGCTGATCCTGAACAAATTGGGAACTGCCTCAAATCTTTGAAACTTGATTTTCTTTACATTTTTTTTTACCCCACTTACTTTCAAGATCTTTAAAAAAAAAAGAAAGAAAGAAAGAAAGAAAAAAAAAAAATCACAGGTATCCACAAACTTATTCCCCATGATGACCCCTGAACCTGGTAAATCAGTAACAAAAACAACAGCAATATTAAGCAATGAGATCAACAGATCCTAGAAGCCAATTCAGGTTGCACTTGTCACTGCTTAAAGAGACTGCAATCACTCACCTAATCTGAAACAGCTGATCCTAATTTTAGGGATTTGAAGGTGTGAAACTAGTCTGTGTATACCAACTTATTTCAGTGTGACTTGTCAAATATTTCTTCATTACTGTTCATTTGAATGAAGAAAATGAAGTGATTTTAAGTCTCTGTTAGTGTATAGCACCTTTCTTAATAGGCACTGATTCAATGAAGATCTGGATCAAATAAATCACAAAAAAAGCAGTCTTAATGGGATGTACTTTTAACAAATGTGCAACACGAATATGCTAT
Source organism: Rhamphochromis sp. 'chilingali' (assembly GCF_963969265.1). Classification (NCBI taxonomy): domain Eukaryota; kingdom Metazoa; phylum Chordata; class Actinopteri; order Cichliformes; family Cichlidae; genus Rhamphochromis; species Rhamphochromis sp. 'chilingali'. The sequence continues at coordinate 17,959,128 of NC_137942.1, read as the reverse complement.
GAATCTGTTGTGGCAAAGCACTGCTCATGATAAGGACACCGTTCAATAAGCTCAGCTCTGTTGTGGAATTACACCCTCCTGTCAGAACAACAGGATTAGAGCTTGGTGTCCCTCTTAAAACCAGACACACACTCAGACACAAAAAAGGCAACACACACTGCACATAGACCAAGGGCAGTCTAACAAAAGCAGGTGTAAAACTGGTTGAAAATGTGGAGTGGAGATGGAGAGGAAACTCAATAGATGAACTGTCAAAACTGCACACGCTGCTGCCGTGGATGTGTAAATGCCTCACTGCCCCTCACTGTACCACTAAAGAGGAGGGGGGTGCTACAAACGATGAGGCAGGCTTGTGCGTTGTGTGTGAGAGTTGGGGGAAGGGGTGCTAGACAGCAGTCACTGGGCACAGAGCCAGGAATGCCATCGCTGCAAGCCAAACAAGAGAACGGCGAGCACTCGGGAGAAGGCTTGCTAACAACCGCAGCAGCAGCCGCCGCAGCAGCAGCCACAGCTATGGCAGCGCGTGTAGCGCCCTCTGCTCGCCTGCACGCCGGGCGACGCAGCTTTTCAAGCCTGCTGATCAGTCACCGCACTCAGCAGGTTTTCAAATGCAAAAACCTCAAGCGCATTGGAAAGAAAAGAGAGAAAGAAAAGGAGCAACTTTTTGTCAGTAATGCGCTCAGATTGTGTGAAGGTTTAAAATCTGCTGGGTAAGCACTTACAACGTCTTTGTGCTCTGCAAAGAGGATTGCACTCTGTAAACTACTTGAAGCTATTCTCAGTGTAGCCATGTTAATGCTTTCTGACCCGGACTAATGACGGGGGAAAAGAGAAACTTGTGCTGCACTCCTGGTGCTATGTAGAGGCCCTAAAATAACTTGTATGGACAAACTCCAAAAGCACACAGTGTCAGCTGCTCCAAAAGTAAAGGGAACACGTTCATAGGGTTAGGGTGCATGTTGACAATTTCTTTTCTTTTTTCCCCCCCAAAAGATCAAAGAAAATCCTCAACAAATGCTTAATTAAAATGCAATCATGCAGCTCTGTCACAGTTTTTTCACATTGTTTCAGATTTTTATTTCTGAAAGGGGCAATTAGGAAAACACTTTCATGCAGTATTTGTCCAGAAAACAAAACAAAACAGCTACTACTTCAAAAGAAAAAAAGAAAAAAAAAAAAGAACAAATGAACGAAATAGAATAAGAGGTTGTTTCTTACTGAAAATGATAGAAATAACAGAACCAAGATATGATAATAATTTCCTCTGGGATACATTTCTTAAGAAATTCTTGAACTCAAGCAAACCAAATATGTGGGGGGCTTTTTGTTTGTTTTTTTAAAGGGGAGATAAAATTACTCAAAAACATCTTGCAAGACAAAAGTAGAGTTGTGTGTGTGAAATCAATTAACTGCCTTCATAAGAAATCAAGCTCATCATTTCCACTGAAGACTCCAAGCGAGCATCTGATCGCTGACACAGAAAACAAGCCGCCAAACCAAATGACATAATCTGGCAAAAGCAACCCCTCATCCCTCCAGTCCAGCTCTAAGCAAAATAACCCGTGAAGACTTCTGAACTGAAAGTGAGGCTGTGACCTAAGCTGTATAGTAATCACAGCATTTAGTAGTCTGTTTTTGTTATCAAGCCCCCCTTTGGCGCCTCTCTGTGAATACACACTGCCTCTTTCAGGAGGACTGGGTGCTGACCGGGGGCCCCAAACCTGGCAGGGACAGAAAAGACCTCCAGCCTGCTTCTCTTAACCCTTTGCCAGGTCCAAACACACACACACAAATTAAGGACTCCAACGCATTAGTAAAACAAGCGGACCTCAAAGCTTGCATCAATCTGCCCTCTACATGCATCGGGGTACTGGTATCCCCAGCATCAGCCGCACACACTGTCTTCTAATGGAGAGTGTGTGTGTCCCTACAGGATGTCAAGCTGCAGGAAAAAGCCAGGTACAGATAACTGGTGCATCTTAAGGGTTACACTGGTCTCTGATGGGAAACAAAGAACTGAGAAGAGATTTCCAACACATATACTGTATAAATTATTGAGCAGTCTGGGAGCAATTTCAACCACAGCGCCGGGGTTATAATCAAAGCATTGAAAGGGGGAGAGTTTTTGCATCTAAAAGTAGGCAGAAAGTGAGGACCAGCAGTTACCAACTATTTAAAAAAAAAAAAGCCGAGCGGATGAGGATGCATGAGGTGCAAGCAGCAGTCCTAGTAAATGAAACAGAGAGCGGCCGTACGAGGGCATGAGTACAATAGGTAAAACCCTGGTGGCTAATGCGTTTAAACCCAGTCAGGTGATGCAAGCTAGATCCAGCCACCTCTCTGTGCAGCACCGAGGATATTTCGGCTTTAATGCTCGTGTCAACTCTCTTGCACGGCAGCGCAACAACAAGCGTCCCACCAATGTCTGCCAAGCTGCTACACATACGACAACTCGACAAGCGACAACACAGGGCGCCCTTGAATCATCGCAGCTGTGCAGCCACGGTGTTTTAATGACGAGCTAGCTCAAGTTAGGAACATACTATGAAGAAAACCTCCGTGCTAACCTCAGCGACCGCGCTAGAAGTTAAAATAAGCTCCAGTGTGCACTCGACAAATGCGATATATACAAAAAGGGGGGGTTAAGCAGCACTCACGAAGAAGACAGCACTGATGTCAAAGTGGGCTGAGCTGAAAATATTTTGATTCCCAGCTGCCATGTTTGCTATCGAAACTCGCCACATTTCCCCCCCAACAAGAAACAAAAACGCGACAAGGCACATCTCCGTCGCGGTAAACCTCACGGACTCGGTGATAAATCCTACCGTGAAGCGTTCAGTCGGTTCTCAGCAGCGGCGGAGCCTCTGCAGCCATTTTGTAGTAACTGACCGGAGCAGGAGCTCGAGACGGTTGAATCGGTGGTAACGGGGAAGGGGGGCGGAGCTCCACCTTGCCATGTGATCTTCAACAACAAAACAAACTGGTCCCACTTCACATCGCTCCGCCCAGGCGTTTCCATGACAACTGCAGCTCCTCCATCACTCCCCTCTCTGTGCTGCTCGCTTCAGCTCGCAGCCGTGCGTGGACTCGCCTCCCTTCACCTCCCCCACCTCTCCTACCTCCCCTTTTCCTCACGGTATACGGTGTAGATTCAACGAAGAAAGTACGCACATATAAAAGTCAGTAAGCTCCGTGTAAAACGTGAACTGTTGGGGGGGGATAATAAGAAACATAACAGCGTTTCAGCAGCGCTGGCACCTGCGCTGTGTTTTAACGCCAACAGAGGGCACAGTTTGTTTTACAACGCAGATAGCCTCGTCATAGTCATAATATACATTCGCACTATGAAGCGGTGAGAGTTTTATTTATTTATATATTTTAATCTTTCTGCTGTTAAAACCAGTTCAGCAGGGAAACGTAACAGAACATGCAGTACAAATGATATAGGAATGGATGTGTCCAGTTTAAGCAACCAAAGAGAGAAACACTGTGCATCACAGCATTTATCTGAGAGCTTTAAGATTTAAGCTTGTAATAGGTTTGTGAAAATATGCAAAATCTCTTTATGAATTATGTTTTTTTATGTGCATTTCAGGTTTGTTTTTCGTTAGTAAGTTTCCAGAGAAGATGGGTGTATTCATCAAGGGTCATAAGAAGGTCATAAGAAGAGTTAAGATAACATTGTTACAGAGGCATGTAGACATCTCTGTCCGAATAAACATGTGCACTAAATGCAGTCATGCATTCCTTTCCTATGCAAGCTTTTCCCCACTGGGAAAAAAGCCATCCATAACTTGAAATTTGGGGTTGCTATCTCAAACTTTTAACACAATAACTTAGAATTTTAAGCCATTTTCTCAATTTTGAGTTATTTTCTCAAAAGTTTGAATTTGTAAGTTGAAAAGTTGAGATATCTAACTTGAAATTTTGACTTGATGGCAATTTATTTGTTTTGTTTTTTTGTCTGTTTGTTTGTTTCTTTGGTGCTCAGGAATCAATCTTCCATATTTTCTGCCCTATCTTAGTCTTATCTTAGTTAGGCATAATCTTTTTTTTCACACTTAATACAATAACTTTGGTACTTAACAACCTGTAATGATGAGAAAATTGACCTTGCAAGACACTCAATGAGATAAACAGCATGTTGTAAAGGGAGGTTTTAATCTGTGTAGACTGTGCAGACTGACAGTACCCGTTTTTAAGAAATAATTATAAGATTAATAATAATAATAATTGTTCCTAGTCAATACTGATTGACGCAGTTAAAATAAAGTGATTAGACTACACTGTGCAGTTACATGAGATGTTTTTATTTACTCTATTTCTAAAATTACAGCATGATTTGCTTTCCTCTTTGGGATAAATTCAGCAGCACTGAAAATGTGTGTTTCATTTTTAGGGAAATAAAACAATTGTGGTTTAATTTGGCTACATGAAAACATCAAAATATTAAGTAAGGCTTTGATTAAATATATAGTTGTAATGCGTAAATCAGGAGAACTTGGAAAGTTTATTATAGACATTATTTTTGAGGTGAATGACAGTGATGATTGATAATACAAATGCACTAGAATATAGATCTAGCATGTTTATGTTGCCAATTTTGAATGTTTTTCTAATACACAGCCAGGATTTTGGTCATTTAGTGTGAGAAATTCCCCGTGCGCGTGACTCAAAGGAAATCTTATGTTTTCCATCAAACTGAAGAGAAACAAATATGACTGGAGTGCCTTCTGAGTCAATTCGTCTCCACTCAGTGAGTCAGTTCTGGGCCTGAATAAATGCCCTCCTATCTCACTTGCAGCCACAAAAGACCACTCCGCTTGAGTATCTGTGGCATCTGAAAAGAGTCTGAAAACATCAAATGGAGAACGCCCACATGAACTAACCATAATTCTGACTACAAAGCAGGTTGATCGCCACCGTGTGCTCACAATTACAGCACCATCTGTACTTGCTGTCAGAGCCATATAGATTACAGTGTCACCCACATCTGGATAATCGCAGAAAAATGCATTACAGTGACGGTGGCAAAACACAATTAGTCAGTCTACAAGATGATCGAGTGCAAGGGGAGTATGTGGAGAGGGAGACACTAATCACACGCCATAGTGATGAATCTTCTGTGTGTCATGGCAGTAGATAATAATCCATCGCCTGAATCCTTTTCCGAGTTTGTGCGTGGTGTGTGTGTGTGTGTGTGTGTGTGTGTGTGTGTGTGTGTGTGTGTGTGTGTGTGTGTGTGTGTGTGTGTGAGCATGTATGCATGTAAAGAGGGGAGATCTCCTTGAACAGCTGCCACAAAAAAAAAAGTTTATGCTCCCTGTGGGAAGATATTCTCACCAATTATGACATTTAAAATGACTGAACGATTTCTCTAACAGTATACTGTGACCCTGCTTTTATGCCATGCTTGTTCCTCGTACTACTTCCTAAATTTCAGCACAGTGCCATGAAGTCGACATCTGCGATTTGTTATGAAATGTTTTAACCACTAAAGTATTGTAGATCATAGATTCATGCAATCCTTTTAGTTGCTTACTAAACCAATGCAAATTAAGATGGCGGCCGTAAACACGATGGCTACCAAAAGCGAGCATGTCATCATTGCCTTTTTGAACATGTTAGTTTAAAGTAGCATCTAAGTAGATTTGCAGAACTGCTAGCATAACTGCAGAATCAGCCGGAGTGCTAATAATTAATCAGGAATGCTCAGAAAGGGGCGGAAACCTTAAGCATTGCTCAGGGCAGTGGTTCCAAAAGTGTACATGGATGGAGGTTATGAAAAATAAGAAGTAAAAAAAAATACTTTGGTGCACCTTTGAGCAGAATTCATGCCTCATCCTTTATTAATTGGTAATAATTGCTAAAAAGTTATGGGAAATTGGGGGTAAGCTTCTTTTTTTTCAGTTTCTACAGTGAGGCAGGCTGCAAAGTCACTTTACTCTGACATTTGAATACTTCAAGCATGAACCAGTATAAACTTGGCATATCTCAGCGTGGCATGCAGTGTGTCCTAAAAGAAATATGAGTGAACTGGACAAGCAAAGGAAAAAAGAAGGAGTGACACACCACTAAATTTCTATACTAGATAAAGAGTATCTTAAAATCATATCCTTAAGAAATACAACAAATTTGCAAGTTTTGGTTCAAACTGTTGTCAGTATCTGTCATCAGGAGGTCAGGAGAGAGGTTCAACAGTGTGTGTATACAGCCATCTACGAAACACAGTGGAGGCTCTACCATGGTTTGGGGCTGTATTTAACCCAGTGGTATTGAGTATCTTGTCAAAACTGATGGAAGAATGAATGCAGAAAAGTACAGTCATATTGTGATCCATCATGGAATGCATCTGATTGGCAGCATGACAATGGACGATGACCCCAAACACACTGCCGATGCAGTAAAATCATACTTGGATAGAAACACACAGTCCTGCATTATGAGCTCGTGTACCACTGCCTGTTTTCAGCTTAGCTTGTTTTTGTCATGTCATTTTGAGTTTTGTATTCCACCTAAAATCTCCTATGATTTCATTCTCAGTTTTAGATTATCATTACTGTTTATTGTTAACTCCCCGAATCTTAGTTTTCCTGCTCACCTGTGCTGTTGTTGTCTAATCTCCTTTTCTGTGTTGGGGGTTCATTTGTTTTTGATACTTCCTGTTTTACTTTGGTATCTTCTGTCTCTTGTGTCTTGTTTTCCAGTTTTGTGTCCCCTGTCTCATCATCTTGTATTACTTTGTGTGTCTCGTTTCCCTGGTGTTTCCCATATCCCTGATTACCTCATGTATCCATTTAAAGCCTCAGTTTCCCATAGCTCTTTGTCAGATTGTAGTGTTGCCTACTAATGTATTTCCCCTGCTGTTTGTTACTTTGGATTCGTTTTCAGACTTCTCATTGTTGCATTTTGCATTTGGGTCCATGCCCACACCTATCCCTAACAAAATAGAGTTTGTACAATGATTTTCAAGTTCATTGTACAAACTCCGTTTTTGCCTAATGTAATGTATTTCTATTTATTTTTGCCCGTTTCTCATTTCCCTACTCAAAATATTTTTACACAGTACTATATGTGCTGTTATGCAATTAGCAGAATACAAAGAAAAGAAAAACAACAAATGCATCTCAGTATGTTGTGATCCATACAAGAGAATCTGACCTTGCTGTCTCTGCATTAACAGCACTGATCAATACACACAGACAGGCAGTGTGTATGTGAGAAATTCAATTATCACCTCGGCCAGCTGAGATGGCCTGTCTGGGTGCGACTGAAGTTCAATGGTTAGACTGTTACCAGCCTGCCCCTGTGGGAAAGGCGGAGGGGTCAATCAAGGTGTCATTTTAAACTATGTGAAGAAGCGGGACTTTGAGACCTCCAGGGAGCAGGGGTTAGAGGTTTTACTTGAATTAAAAACACAACCTAAGATGTAGTCACATACAGATGGGTCGGTGTGCTGTCGTAAAAGCCTTATTCATGTATTTGCATGTTAGCACAGCAACTTCTAAACAACTGCACATTTCATGCACAACAATATTACATGTTTTCTTCACGATTGTGTAAGACAGCCATTTGTTTTTTATGTTTTTATTCTGTGCTTCTCCCCAGTGCTTTCTGCATCCAATAAAGGAGAATTAGATGACTCTAATGAAGGGATATTTTCTCAGAATTTATTTTGTACATTATCATTAGAAAAATACCGCAAACGCAGCTTGAACCAAAGCTTGTTCAGACAAGCATGGCAAATCAGTTTGTTGACAGAATGAAGGTCTCTCTTTAAGAGTCGCTGTCGTTTTAACACTTCTGTCACTGATGCTTGTGTCCCAAATAAGAAAAGGCTGCGATTAATTTACGGGGGGTATCTCTATACTGCATTTCATAGACTGTAATTGAACGAGAGACAAGTGATTGTGCTATGCAGCTAATCAGATGTGTGCTGTGTGGGTGGGCATTAACCCCCCGTACAGACTGTATTCCTTTTGCAGCTCAGCGTTAATCAGATTTATGGCGTGCGTAAACATAATTGTGTGTCTTTATGGATTCTAATGATTCAGCTGAACAATTAATCTCTGGTAAACATTAATTTGCTTTCTCAGTGCTGTTTGTCTTTGCTGTCTTTCTTATAACCCCCCCTCCCCCCCAACGTGGCAGTTTCTGCATTCACTCGAGCCCACGAATATGGCGCGCAGGCTCTCTGTCTCGCATTGGGGAAAGATGGAGGGGGAGGAGAAGATGGCACAGCGATATGCTATGAAAGCTTGTCAGTTCGTCATCCTTCAAAGTCAGTGCGTCCCATTGCTGCCTTCACCTGCCAAGGTCACTCTGCTGATGTTTCAGGTGGTGGTGGTGGGGGCGGAGAGACTCACAAAGACCATTACCCCACCAACAAAGCTATGATTACTTCTATTTTCATTTGAGATGAGATTAAAGTCCTTGGGAGGTGGGGGTATCAATCTGTTGTAACTTAATGAGTCTTCTTTAGTGAGCAAACAGACGCTCGGGCCAACAGTGGCCACGGTCGATATCTGTCCGCCACTCATGATTGTATGCACAGAAAAGAGAGACTACAGGCTTAGAGAGGGAGGAAAGGAGAAGGGAAGGGACAACCCGTCTTGTTTTTAAAGCTGTCATATCGTAAACTAACTTCCAATTAACAAAAGTATTACACGAAACAATGATGTAAACACATTATCCATTACTTCAGTTTCTGCTTTATTACTACTGGGACCACGAAAGTGTTTAGTTTGGTGGATTAATACTGTACACACGCGCACGCATCATCTCCTCTTCTCCCCGCAGCATCCACACGTCAGAGTGATGAATGTCTCCTTCCTGCGAGTGACCTCCAAGGTCAGCAGTAGCGGTGGGGGGGAAAAAATGCGGCCCATTTCCCTCCCGGCAGCAACAGCAAGGTAACAGCTCAGGCATAATTCACCATCGCTTGGCCGCTGCTCTAATCGCAAATGTAATCAAACTGGCTGGGACTCTGCAGGCTCTGCTGAGCTAGGCTGGACTGCGCCCGGGTGGGGTGGGCTGAGCTGAAAAAACAGGGAGGGATGTTTTTGAAGCTGGAGCACGCTCTCTGTAGTCTTCTGATGGAACAAAGAGTATGCATGCCGGTGTAAGGTGCACACAGAGCCGTAACACCTGTCCCATTATTGACGCAGGCAGCACGCTGATCGATCACAAGCAGCGGGAACATATCAGAGCACTGCAAAGCAAAACACGTGCCACACTTGTGCCACCTCTGCCTGTAAATGAAACACAAGCATGCCATCGTGCACAGAGCCAGCGATAGTGGCCTAATGAATACAGGCAGCTTTGCAGTCGGTAGCATCCCCTCACCGGAGATATATTATCTAGGCCACAGCATCAATCTTCCTGTCAGCAGCCACTGCAGCCGCTATCTGTGCCTCGCCATCATAAACACATATATTATTCATGAATTAGCATTATTGTCCACTTAATTATTCATCAGGTCTTAATTATCCGGCAGATAATCTATTCCAGGTCGTGGGAAATTAGATAAGGAAAGATAACGTTGTTGCTAGGCTCTAACCATTTTTAGTGCGAGTGTGGAGAGCTTTCCACTCGAGTGGTTTTTATGATGGGTGCATTAAACGAGTTTTGGGAGCATTATTGGTAAAATTGGGGGGAAAAGAGGGATAAAGCAGGAGAGTCAGTGAGGTGAAATAGTCTGAGATGTATTTAGATTGATGGGGCAATAAGAAGTAGTTTTTAAAAAGGATGATGTATTGCAATTAGCACCCTGAGGAGTGCGTGATAATGAGACCATTAATTTCAAAGATCTCCTGTCACCTATTGTAGAGACTATAAACGGAGTGTACAGAGGGAGCCTAAAAAATTTACCTCTCTTTGTACTGCTGTAATCAAAACCTCATCACTTCTTCATGTGCTTCCCCTTTCAAAGTCAACGCTGCTGTCCACCAGCTCTGGCCATGTTCTCACTCCTGTCACCTCATCTCCCCTCCTCCTGCAGACGCCTACCTTACCCTCTCCTTCCCTCCTTGTTTTCTAGTCAAAGCACACACACACCACAGAAGACGATGAATCATTCATAGGAGCACATAATGCCCTCAGCCCTCTCGCCAGAGACAGAGAGAGAGGGGAGGGCAGACAGAAAGACAGTGGGAGAAGAGGATTATGAGAGTGAAGCTGGAAATGAAATGGGTTAAGATGTAAGACAATACAGTGTGCGATAGATTAAGCAGATGGATTAGATTAAAAGCATGTTATTGGGAGGCCGGTTAAGACATTTGACAATTTAATAAGCTCTGACTGACTGATATGGATGATTTTCTTAGGGTGTATAAGACAGTTTTTCTTTCATGTATTTTTAATCATATCTGGACTAAAGCACTTTTCCTTTTCTACTTAATTGACGTGTCTGTCTGCTTATGTAGCTACAGTGTTCATGAACAGAGTAAGTATGAAGTCGTTTGATCACAGAGCTGCAGCACTTTGTAAGTCAAAGAGGGACCACATTGAATAAAGACAGTAAAACAAAAAAGATGTGCAGGGGAATAATGATGTTATCCCCTGCTGAAAATTTGCTCACTTACAAAGAAATGAAGAGTCTCTAACCTTTATAGTAGTTTCATTCTAATGAAGAGACAGAATAACAAACAAAATTATAGAAAAATGTGTGTTACATAAAGTATTAAATAGATTTTCATGCCATTGAGTGGAATAGCTATTTGATCTCAAAGCAAAACATGACTTGCGGTAAGATGTTTCTTGTAGTTGGTCACCAGGCTTGCAGATCTCAGGAGGGATTTTGGCCCACTCCTCTTTACATAAACTCTCTAAATTCTTAGATTCTTAGATTTCTTGGCTGCTGTTTGGCAGCTTGAATCTTCAGTTCCCTCCACTGAGGTCTGGAGACTGGCTAAACCCCTCCATGACCTTACTGTGCTTCTTCTTTAGCCACTCCTTTGTTGTGTTGGTGGTGTCTCATGGATCACTGCAATGATGAAATATCTATTTACAACCCATCTTCAGTGTTCTGGTTAAGGGAAGGAGGTTACGGAGGAAGGAACTACTAATTAGTCAAACATGCTGAGTCAGCTGTTTTCATATGAAATATATGAATAAATCATTTTGTTCAAGGCATTTAGAAAATGTTCAGAACGCCGCACTTCTAAAAAGATAAAACACTTTATTTAATGTAAATTTTATTTAAAAAAAGAGCAACTAATGTTCAAAACCAGGAAGGTGTTTTTAAAAGTTCATATTAATGAAATATATTTATTAAATGTAGTTTTAAAGTAATAGAAGCATTCTTCTTTAAATATCCTTGAGATTTATCTGTAGCTTGAGTGGTATCCATATCTGGCAAGGTATGTTTGATATGAGGTCCAGGAGTTGACATTGTATGTCTCTGTTTATCCATGACTTATTTATTATTTATTTATATTGTTTCATAACAAGTAAGTACTGTGAAAAAAATCTTGAGCCACATCTTATTTCTTTGTGTTTTAATGAGAAAATGAGAAAAAGGTGCTGCGATTTATTGAAACTTCTGCAAACATACTTGGAAATACGGTATATAAGGCAAAAAGAGAGTTTGTAGGATTCTCACAGTCACAATGTGAGCTCTCTTAGGTGAGCTGATCCCATACTAGTTCAATAATGCTGATGTCCAGGGCTCTGGGGAGGCCAATCCATGACTGATAGTGTTCAACTGTGTGTTTTTCTGTTTTTCTGTCACTTTTTCTGACAGTGTGTTTTGGATTACTGTCGAGCTATTGCCGATCAAATGCTTTCCAGATGGTTTTGCGCAGTGGATCAAAATCTGATGGTACTTTTCTGCATTCATAATTCCACCAATTTCGACCAGATCCCCAAAACCACTGGCCGAAATCCAGGTCCCAAACCAAATACTCAAACCAGATTTTCAGTCCATTTCTTGTGAAATTTGGCACACCCCAGCCTTTTCTCCCTGTTTCTCTTCCTTAAAAATTGCTTCCTGACAACCACACTTCCACTGAGACCATTTCTGATGAGGCTTCAGTGAACAGCGGATGAATCATCTGAAGGGCCAGTTGCATCTCTCAGATCCTGCGACAGATCTGAATTTTTCCTATTTCATAGGGACATGACTTTAAAATAATATTCATGTGCTGTAAATACTTATTTAGGCCCGTCACTTCATCTTTTGTCTGCCATTTGTCCAGTTTCTTTGAATATTTTGAGGAAAAACTGCACAACTTGCTGAGATATGACAAGTTTTCAGCTAATATCTCTTTGGGAATCCCCATGTCGGTGCAAAAGATTGATGTTTCTGAAAAAGGTCGAAATCTGCTGGCTTATAAGCCTTATAAGACCTTAACTCTGGTCAGCAAGTCTCTTGATCACACATGAATCACTAGTAATGCATTCATTGTTCCCTGTGGCTGTGTGATGCAAGAGCTGAGTGAAACAACACACAAGTATGTACTGACAGAATAACCACAGACACACATGCTCACAGGGAGGTCTTTGTTTTGTTTTCAGCGGAACTCTGATAATATAAGCAGCAGTTAGAAACTCGAGCCAGACAGGGAGGATTGGATAAAAGATTTTTTAAGTCAACCTTCGTTCATCAGCTCTGTGCGGACTTTCCACTTCTCCGCTATGAAAACCAGGACATCTAAAAAAAAAAAATGAATCCAACAGAAAAATGCCAAAAACTGCTGTTCCTAAAGTGGCCACTTGAGGCTGGTTAAAAAAGGGAGTCAATCCTCGGTTTAAAATGTGTGCTTTTGGTGCAGACATAATCATGCTTACTATAGCTAATTTTCCTCTTTGTAATTATTGTTTGGCTATCATTTAGTCTGTACTGAGGCTTTAGTTATGCAGTTTATGAGACAGGCTTGATTTGAGAGAAAGCTAAATACTCTGTAGGAGCCATTCTTGGGTTAATACCTTATGTGGTCACTAGAGGTCACCTTTTTCTGTTTTGATTATGTAATGTAAAGGTATTTAAGGTAGACGCACGTAATCGGCGTCAGGTGACCGTTGCGCTGTTATGCTAAGTCGATACAGAATAAAGACCAAAAAAAGGACAAGATACATACTGCTGGATTTATTGGACTGTTAACTTAATTCATGCATACCAGTGACATCGCGTCACCCCCCGTTAACGACCACCTCAGTGGCTTCAAGCGTAGGCTTAGCCTCTACAACTCAGTTTCTCCTCTACACCTCACCCCACCTCCCTTACCCCTGTTTAATAAACAGTAAAAAAAAAAAATGAAATAGCACTAATGCTTTATCAATTCAGCAGCTGCCGAAGTGTTTGGTAGAAAAGAAAACCCCTTTGGGTCATGATACTGTAAGATATCCTTACAAATCACTGAATATGCACACATGAAAGCACAAAATGATGTAAAAATTAAAAAACACTATATGAGGTATGTCAGTTATCGCTGTACAAAACACTCAATTATGGTTGCGCCACAGCAGGAAAACAAATACGCTCGCAATCAGCAGCATATGTATATCATATGAGGCATTCATATTAAAGTACTGCATGACATTGGCTGCTAGGGAAATCCAGTAGCTTGCGTGGCAGGCAGGACCTGATGAGTGCTGGAAAGTACCAGAGAGTTACAAGGGTAGAGCATTGATGGCAGTGACAAGTAGCTTTTCTTTTGGAGCACCCTGAAGCCATTTCAGTCATGGCTTTTTGCATGCCGTCCATTATATTCCCACTGATACAAAATTTAACAGCTTTTTTGTTTAGTTTTTTATGGTTGCTCATCGTGTTGCTGCAGAGAAATGTGTGCCCTGTTAAATCATATCTCATGGAGAGCGACCGAAAAGTGAAACCCACAGTAACAAATTACGCCATTAAGCCACAAAAGGCCACAAGATGACAAACCTCGCAGATATCAGAAGGAACAGGCGCTGTTCTGCTGTTCCATTATCCTCTCACCTCTCCAACCTATGCGGGAGCTTATTTTTCCATCTCAAGGAGCCCGAGTGTTTGTCTGATAATGCACCGACTCACCGAGAGCTCAATCCTTCCTCTCCTGCTTTCCCTTCTCTTACGTGCAAATGCATTTGATGTCTTCATTGGAAGTCTGGGGGTACAGTGTGTGTGTTTTGTATGTGCACATCAGTGCCACTGTTATCTTGGTAGTACCTCTTCAGCTCCTAATTGCCGCGCTAAAACAGGGGCCGTGGGGACAGACGCTCTAAACCCTCACCCCATCTTCACTCTTTCAAATAGAAGTGGGAAAGAAAAAGAGAGAGAGAGGTGGAGACACTGAAGTAAGGAGGGAGAATGAAGGTACTGATGCAAGGTGTAAGAGGCAGAAGTAACGAGCCTCATGTGGGAAAATCCAAGAGAAGAAAAATGTGAGAGGACAGAGAAGAAGATTGATATTGAAATATGCACAAAAAAGAAAATCTGTGAGACATGTAAGTAATGGAAGTAATTATTGCCCCAATGCTTTTACGATGATTAACGTCATCGTAAAAGCGCGTGCATGCCATCAATTTAAACACACGTTTTCATATCAGCCTGGGGGAAAATTTGAAATCCACTCGACTAGTTATCTGGGTATGCTACGTACGTGGTATCATCGCATAAACAGGATAAAAAAGAAGTCACCTGAAGGATGACTTTTACTCCAAGCAAAAGAGGTTAATCTTCATACCAAGAATAAACTGCCTGCACACTCAAAGATGCTTGTGTACTTCCTTGCAACAAACCATACAGCTTTAATGATATTTGGTGGATTAGCACTGCTGGAAATCTGAGTAAAGTAGATGCGTCCAGGTGTTGAAACTAGTGTTAGAATAATTGGCTTACAAACAGAGGACTAAATAGGTTTTAGTTTTTATTAAAGTGTCTGAGTATTCACCTCATTAAATGGGCAGTAAAATTATTATTAAAAAAAAAAAAAAAGTCCCCTGTGCTCTTTTGTAGGCTTTTTCGAAGCAGGCAGCTGGCTAGACGCCTTGGCCCAAGGGGAGCAGCTAACTCACTCAGCTAAGGCCCCCACTGCTGGTTGCCATAGAAATAACGGGAAGAAAATACAGAACCTGCCAAATGGAAACTGTCAATTACTGTAGATATGTAGATACAGGCCGGGAGTGTGGGGTAGACGTCTTCTGAGCACAGCACGCATTCCTATCTGTCTCTACCCACTGTCTCTCTCTTTCTCTCTCTCTCTCACACACACACACACACACACACACACTCAGACACAAACGTGCCTCTCCCTCTTCATTTCTCCCTTTTACGCAGCAGTGATAAGGTGCTAAGTCCAACTGTGAGGGGTTTGGGTGGGGTGCGGGGTGTCTGGGGCAGCACTGAGGAGTCAACTCCCCTCTGTAATCCACATATTGATCCTTTTACTCGGCTTGAGTCACAATCAATACAGGCAATAAAACCAGACGTAGCAGCCTCTCTGGGGAACTGTGACACACCCTCAGACAAGCTGCGCATGTGTACAAACACACACACACACACACACACACACACACACACACACACACACACACACACACCTCATGACAGCTGAGGTGTGTGTGTGTGTGTGTGTGTGTGTGTGTGTGTGTGTGTGTGTGTGTGTCATCACAAATCAGTCCGCTGGACAGCTCTTGGTTGCTGTCATGCGAGGTTTCCCTCTTGAGACACTGTGAACATTTAACATGACAAAACAGTTGCTGTGCTGCATAAGTGATCAGACAGAGCTGCTGAGGCTCCAACCAGAGAGAAGCTGCAGCACAGCACACACTACCATCAGTCATGAACACACACCTTGTGCATAAATGCACAGTTGCGAAAAACTGCAGATGCAGATTTATACTAAATGAGTGTCACGCAGTGTATTGATTTGTATAGACACACGCACAGTGAGATACACTGCCACCTGCAGGTGTGCCAGTGACAGGGGACACCCAACTGAGGACCACATGCACTCACCAGACCCTCTTTTTTTGTCTGCAGAACTGCCTTAATTCATCACAGTACAGATTTTTCAGACCTTTTGTCTATATTGACATTACATTACAGAACCAACAGCAGCGTGAAACATCGATGCAAGGCAGGATGGAGCCATGCTTTCACGATGTTTATGACAACTTTTGATTCTACCGTCTAAACGTGGCAGAAGACATCAAGACTCGTCAGCTGCAGCCCATCCGCTTCAAGGTTTGGTGTGTTTTACATACAGAGATGCTCGTCTGCATACCTTGGTTGTAATGAGTGGTTATCTGAGTTCGCCTTCCAATCTGCTTGAAGCAGTCTGGTCATTCTCACCCGAACATAATTTTAACCCAAAGAACTGCAGCTCACTGGATTCTTTCTTTCGTACTATCCCCTGTAAGCTAAACATGGATATGCAGGATAATCTCAGCAGATAAGCAGTTTCTGAAATACTAGTACAGCCCATCTGGCACCAACAACCATACCACGTTCCAAGCCACCTTTCTTTCCCTTTCTGATGATCAGTTTGAACTTTCACTGGCTGGCTTGACCACATCTACATGCTTACATATACTGAGTTACAGCCATGTGACTGGCTGATTGGATAGGTGCGTTAATGAACACTTAGAACAGATAGAGGGGCTAAACAATCCATGGGCTGGGTGTGAGAGGTCCCTCATAATGCTCAATACCCTAATATAAATGCCCTCTAAAGAAGGGAAGCTGCAGCTGAGAGTGAGGCTGAGAGCTTATTTAGAGCTCAGGGAGTGAGTTCTCCTTACCCTGGAAAAAAAATACAGATTAGCTGTGAAATTACAGCAGGGAGGATGTTTATAATTTACTCTACATCACAGGGTCTGTTATTGTTACTACCCCAATCCCTCTGGTAATCATCATTACTTTTATTGTGGCTGTTAGCATAGCATCATTAGCATACAGTATTGCAGATGGGTGAGGGGAGACCTGAGGTGGATTGTGCTGTTCATAATACCATAATTTCAGACCAAAGCTATTGTTATAGAGGCAATGCAATTACGCAATTTTGCATCTTTTAATATCTGTTGGAAATTACACCGTTCCAGCTTCAATCAAATTCATGAGGTGTGTGAGACGCAGTGACAGAGTAGATTATATTTATGGAAATCAGCCCATGAAAATCACATTTCTGTGATTAGACATCTCCCACAGCAGAGTTAATACTTTTAGTTGCAAATATTATGCGTTGTTTGCATGCATAATCTTGTACAGTCAGTTTTCCTGGGGACAGATTTTTGCAAACAATACATTCTGGGGGAAAAAATAGGTATGAGACTCCAACTGATGACTGCAAACTAAGACTGAAATTGGGCCTGGTAGCGGATTCTCTGCCGTTCACTCTGATACTCACGAGTAGCATCGTTGCAGAAAAAAAAGAGAAGCAGTTTTAGAACAACAATAAAATGTGGTCTAAAGTAGAGGAAAGTAATGGAGAAATAGCATTCTAATAAGATGTGAAGACAGACAGAAGCTGTAATATTTAAGAGTAGCACCGTGTCGAGCTGGGAAGTCAAACCAAGCCTGCGATAACTTGACAAATCCCAGCACTTGCGCTCTTGAGAGGATTGTGCTTCATTAGCAGATAAAGAGTGGAGGAGACAGAAGAAGAAAAAGAAAAGGGCCAGGGGAGACGGGACTGCTCTTTGTTCCTCAGTCTATACTCATTTCACTGTTATCTGCTTTAGGGAGCTTTATTTGATGACATGACCCATAAGTTGCAGGCCCAGGAATTAACAAAGAGCACAGGTTGCATACGTAACTAGGATGCTCTCTTATCACATTCCCCCACAGTGCGGAAGGCAAATAAACATGTTTGAATGAGCGAGAGAGAAAGAGGAGTTAAAATTTATGAAACAGACTTACTCTACAGAAAAAAATAGCTGCATGTAAACAGCATTTGGTCTTCAGTAGGGATTCTTGTTGCAATATCTGCAATATCACATCTTCAGTGTCCTTGATCAGCTTAAAGATTGATTTAACCATCTAATTTCAGGGAATAAGTAATCGTTTTGGGAAATATGCTAAATGCCAAATGCTAACTGTAAAGACAGTAACTGCAGGCTAGCTAGCAAAAGACACTGGTTCTCAACGCTAATCTCAGATAGCTGGCTTCCTGTTAGCTGCACAAAAACCAAACACGAGCTTTAGTTTTTATTACTAGTGGTTCTGGCACGTCAGAACCGTTTAAACCAGGGGCTCCCTGAGCAATTTTTGAACAAATCCCCCAGCTGTTAAGAGCTGAAAATATGTTTGAGCCTTGAGCTGACACAGACTTAAACTAGCCACTTAGCCACCACTGTTGAGGTTCATCAAAATTAAGAGGATAAGTAGACATACTGTTGAACTGTAGCTTTATATTTAACAGACAGGGGGCGTTGCCTCACAGCGAGAAGACTCCTGCTTCAAACCCCGGCTGAGGCCTTTCTGTGGAGATTGCACGTTCTCCCCGCATGGGTTCTCTCCAGGTTCCTCAGCTTTCTTCCATAGTCGATAAACATGCTTGTGAAGTTAATCAGTGGTCCTAAAGTGGCTATGGATGTAAGGTAGTTAAAATGATTAAATGTTGCTTTGAGTGGTCAACTAGTTTAACTAGAGAATCATTATATAAATGTCAGCCTACTTCACAGAGTAGTACCACACATCTAAACCAAATAAACATAGTCATAAAAACGTTCATTAATTCTTTTTATAATGATACACACAAGCCAATAAAATCAATTTTTCATCCTCACAGCTGTAAACTCCCCTGGGAACTCCAAGGAGAGTTCAGAGGTCAGGGTTTCAGACTACATCAGGAATGACCTGTGACATTATAACCTTCTGCTTCTGCTTTTCAGTGACCAGTATGACTGCCCTATAAGCCTCAGCCACTCCCAAAGACAAAGCACATTCCTGGAATTTACGCCGTAAACATTTTTATCTTGCCATTTCACAGCCCAGGCAACCATTGAGTACATGTGCAGTTCAAAAGACTCTTTTAATTTAACGGTAAAAACAGAAGAATGAAAAAGAAGAGAGAGTGTCGAGGGGACGGTGAATAAGGGGATTATTTATAAGCCGCAGATCAATAATCATTGCATTTCTAATTTCACCACAACAGGGTTTGGCACACGCATGTCTATGTGTTAAAGGGCAAGACGGGGGAGGGGGAGAATATTTAGACCATTACTCCCTTCAGACAGCATACACACACACACACACACACACACGCTTGTGTTAATTTTCAGTTCTGCAGAGCCTTTCATTCTGGTGATAAATGGAAGGTTGAGGTCTTGCTATTAAATCAGTTCTCTCTCAGATGATTGAATAAGAGTTCCTGGGAGAGATTTAGATGGATATCTTTTTTCTTCTGTTAGAGCAGCGAGAGCAAAACATGCTGCCTGTACACCGAAGACACCATTTAACATTTCTCTAAACTATTTCTTCTCACTTTACAAATGTGAACTCCCATAAAGATCCTCTGAATCCATAAACACCGTGTACACCTGTCATATGTCTTCATTAGAAACACCTGGTTGTGAGCAGTTCATGCAGCACCATTCTGTTGGCCCAACATTTTGCATGATTGAACAGGTGAGTCACAAGCCAAAAGACTCCAAGGGACTGATTTTTATCAAGACATTCACAGATCCCACAGACCTGATGAACTGCTTGTTTGTTTGTGGTACTCGTGGTATTGCAGGGTCTTCTATTAAACTTGGCGGTTTAGACGTGAGCTGTGTCCAGATAACTTGACTTAACTGATCTAGTGACGTTTACAGAGGGGTCATCCACGGGACAGTTTGATGATTGCAATAGAATGAAAAAAAACCTCTTGACCTTGTGATCCTCTAGCACACAGGTAACAAAACATAAGGCTCAGGGCTCAGAATTGGCCCAGCGAAGACTCCAATCTGGACTACTGAACGGATTTGGAAAATGTAAAGGAGGGCATAGATTTTACAGCTTTTCCTACTCATAAAGACTTGCCCCACAAACAAAGACAAGTTCCTGTTTTTTCCACAATGTAATAGAGAATTTTTATTTTTTTAAAGTGGATCCACAAGGGAGAAAAAATTGTGTAAATGTGAATTTACACTATTTGCTATGGCAGCATTTGTTATCATGTAGAAAAACCGAGACATGCTGTTGAAATAACACTTCTTTTTCGTATACTAAATGGTATTAAATATGTAGTTACACACTTTACAACGACAAAGTGGGGTTTCGCTGGTTCAGCCAACTTAAAATAAAAGCGGGCTATATCTGACATCCCTGCCCTAGCACAACCATTAAGTTTGCAATTTCAATCAGACTAGTGCACATTAACACATTCACATCCTCTTTTATAATCCACTGTTTATCCTTGGGCCACATAAAGCGTACAAAATTGTTGTTAGTGCTAATTGCTTTTTGGTAGCAAACTAATATGATGAAACTAAGATAGTAAATGAAGTGAACATTACCTTCATGCATGCCGACGTTAGTATTTCGCCTCTTAAAGTTGCATTCACGGCTGTAGATGCCAGTCTTGCTAAGTGTCTCACAAATGAAAAGAGCACCAAGTCTATTTATTAACTTGCATAATCTACTTTCAGAGATGATTTCTTATTTCTGTTGGGTATAAGGAGTTGCCTCCAACCCCCTTTTTAATCTGCACCAATCAGCAGACTCTATTTACCAAGGGTACACTCTGCCGCAGTCACTTCACTGTTAATTGCCATTTCATTTTGTCACCACAATGGAGACTGCATACCAAATAGCCATTTCCCAGGTAACTTTACATTAGGTACACAATATATCCTTTTTTGGGGGGGGGAGACTTTAATCTATTCTGCCTGACGGCTAACAGTGTTTGATAGTTGACAGCGTTGGCTGTGTGAAATGTCATGTGTGGGATATGAATTTCCCCAGTGAGCTCGAAAATGTCTGGAAAACACCTAGCAGTCGCAGCCGTGAAACCTGATATCGCCTGAGGAAGTTGTGGTTTGGTCACAGCTCTGCCTGTAGACAGAAAGCAATCATCTCTCGCTCTCTGTTACTCTCTCTCAGTCTGTCCCTGATCAAACATTAACTCCGCAGGGAGTGACAGGCACACGCTGAGCCCACCTGTTTCGTCGGCCCTGTTTGTGCGTGTTTGAAACCATGCAGAACCCCAGCTTGCCTCTGCCATCGAGGCAGTAAGAGAAATAACAGTGATGAGAGCACAGAAAACACACACACGCAAAACGAATCCACCCACCAATCGAAAAGGGCAAACTGGCATCCACACCGTCCATTGACTCGGTGGGAATGAGTGTGTGCCCCGGCTGCATTCAGACGCAGAGCGAGGACGGAGGGGAGGATTATACCCCGACGGCCTATTCTTTGCTCCACAGCAGCCAGCCGAGATGAGCCCTATTCGCCATTCCTATCTCGTAGCTGCAGCCTCACGGGCTCATCCATCTCCATTTCCCGCTCCCTGTCGTCGTCCTTCCAGCGCCAGCTCAGCCTTAATCAATCTAATTACCAACCGCAGAATAGACCCCAGACCCATCTACCTGTCCACCTATGTCTGTCCAGGCTGTCTCCGTGCTTGCTTTGGGCCCAGACAGCCCCACCCTGCTGAATCGCTCAACGAGTATCAGATGTTTTTTTTTTCTTTTATTGTTTACTATTTATGCACAGCCCAGTGATATCACTAATAAACACGCAAACTGCCATCGTCACATGTTTCTTTTTGTTGTGAAGTGCTCTCTTTTAGTGGATTCAGTCGATTATAAATAAACCAATTAAATTAAATTCTAAATGAGACCATTTAACAAATATTAGCATTAATTTTGAACACGCAGGCCTTGTTAGAAACAGTTAGAGAATGAAAATGAGCTTTCATGTGCTCGTCCAACTTCCTGATGGCTACAAAGGGATCAAATCACAGCCGTACTACTAGGTCTTCATAATATGAAGCGTGGCCAAGCGAGGAAAGGAAAATTAGTCTGATATTCCTCCCTCTCCCTCTCTGACAATGGCAAGCTAATTAAAATCCTGGCATTTCATATTCATGACTAATTAGCTAAATGAGATGGCAGCTCCAAAGTGGGCTGCTCTTAATTAAGCCAGAGAATTTGAGTTACACCTTGGTGCTGAGGTGTGTGTCTCTATGTACACTGTGTGTGCCTTTGTGTGTGTGTCTATAACAGCAAGACAATATTAAATCTTGTCTGGTGGCCTGACATTCTCCAAGAAGCTGACCCCTGTCTCAGCTGAGGCAGAGGGTAAAGGTTGCCTCATGTTCTCTGTATATACTGTACACCATGTATACGTGTTGCTCTGTAGCGTCTGCAGCACTGTTTTATGCCTGGTTAATTGTCAAGGTGTTAGTAGAAACGACAGTAACATTACTTATTTTACATGAAATAGGTGTCTTCTAATAGATCGTTACATCAGCTTGAGTGGTATAATGATACAAGCTGTTACAGCTGAGGGCGAGAGGCGGTGTACACCCTGGACAGGTTGCTAGTCTATCACAGGGCTAATGCAGCCAATCACCAGCTAACCTAACATGCATGTACCTGGACTGTGGGAGGAAATTGGAGGCTACAGCCCCTGTGGGGCGATGCTGGTCCTGAAACAAAGATATCATAAGAGGGGCTATCTCACGTGTCACCTCACAAGCTCCTTATTTCTCTTCTCATTTGGTGATGTCTTATTTGTTTTTTTGGTATTTTGTGACAGCTATAATAAGAAAATATTGTGTATTTGTTGCCTTTCAACTGCTGTCCCATCAGTATGGCTGTTATGATCATAGCAAAATAAGATAAATAAGGATTATAAGTTAGTTAAACATTACAAATCCAGTAAATAAATGTTGACTTGGAAATGAGCACCACAACCACTTTAGAGGCTGTGGAAGTAATCAAAGATCGGATTGATCTACTGTTTATCACCAGTGCTGGGGTTGTAATTCCAAGCAATCTAATAGCAAATTATGGGGAAAAAAACAAAACAAACCCTTTTGGCATCCAACATCAGTTAAGACACATTTTAAATAACTGTGTGTTAGTAACTGTCACGTCCGGTGTGGCAGCCGTGTGGGGTTGAAGATAGGACCCAAAATACGGCAGCTCTGGTGCAGGTGATTTATTAAACAAAAGAAAATACAAACAGCAATGGCGCGGGAACATGAAACTGGAACCTAAACTGGGCAGAGCTAACAAAACAAACCAGAAACGTAGATGCAGGGACGACGGATGGAGAGACGCAGGGAGACCGAGGTAAACAACACAGACGAACCAGCAACGACAGAAGACACGACTTAAAAACACTCAGAGAACACAGGGAGATTACACACAGGTGGGGAACACAGCTGGGAGTGATTAACGTGGCGAGACTAGGGAGGCGAACTGAAAACACTCACATAAGACGCAGACCTTCACAATAAAACAGGAACTTACACATGCAAGGACACAGACTAAGAAACGCGGACTTGATACAGGAACACACGGGCAGAACAGAGTAAACACTAAACAGAGGAAGAACAGAACCAACAATCACACTAATAGAAAACACAAAACGCTGGGTCAAAAGGACCCGGGACCATGACAGTAACATAACATTAAATCTTATAGAGGTCAAAGCTCTCTCCTGAGGCGAAGAAACTTCCTCCTGTTTATGTAACTACTGTACTTGCACCTAAAAGTGCACCTGTGTTTTAATAAATCATTAATTTACTTCAGTGCATGAGACATAATTGTTTGATCACTAACTTTAATTACTAAAGGGAAAAATTTCAGTGCACTGTAGAAAAAAGTTGTTTTTCCCTGTTAAATTCTACTGAATTTTCCAGTTTTTAAAAAAAAAAGATAGAAAAATAAACTTTAAATTAGCACATCTAATTAAAAATATCCTGTAATCATGAAAGTGTTTTTTTATGTAGAATTTCTGTATTTTCACATGGTGGTAAATTTCTGCTATTTTACGTTTTTTTCTGGCGCTCCAGCTGCTGGGATGTGCATTTTATTGCGGTTTCACAAACACCTCCCATTATTTAGTTAGGCCAACTTAATTTTACCAGACAGAACTTTCAGGAGTTTTCCATGAGTCTTGCCTTTTTGCATAAATCTTGTGTGGTGGACTTTAAAGACACGAGGCACAGGCCAACAGAGCCATTAAAATGGAAAAGAGACACTGTTTCATCAGCTCTTCAACAGGATAAACATCTCCCTTGAAAGTGCAGCTTCGACTGCCAGCTCCTACTCAGCCACAGTGCATTTTTTAAGTACTCTGTCTTTGGCATTTCAGCGGTAGTTTACTGTGCTGTCCATCTACTAGAGAGATTAAACAAAAATCTTGGTAGCCTAGATAGAATATTATTCTCAACAAGTTTTTATTGAGTTATATTTTTAATGTGTGCCAAAAGTAATCTTGACATTTAATCTGTGATGTCAGGAGGAGAAAGAAAAAAGAACAAAAGTAAAAATGAATTGTATTACATTTCCTTCCATCCTTCTGATTCTAGTAATCTCAATCAGAAAATCCTCTTTTGTTCTTTACAAGATTCCCAAATCCCGGATAAATCACAAACGACATTAGTGAAACCTCTCTGTCTTTGTAGAGATTTGTATCCTTCAAATCTCTCAGAGTTTGACTGCTTTCATGTGGTGCTGTTGGAAAGGTGCTGAACTGCACAGCTTTGAAGATAGGCCCGGCCTTTAATTAACCATTTCTGCAGAAATATAGCTGCGATGAGACAGAAACTTGATGAAAATATTCTGTGGGAATTTGGTTGAGACCTACCGAGAGGATCTGTTCTGTTTCTCTTTGTTTTGATTCAGGTTCAGGAAGAACTGACATTAAGGATTAAAACTCTGTCATGTCAAAGCTGAGCCAAAGAAAGGTTGCTTTCTTGCCTGTATAATAAGTGCCATCTGCTATAGATGAATAACAGAAAAGCCTATTTATTACTTTATTAACCTTGTAAAGTCTGACCCTCACTCTAATACTGTGGTATCAGATAACAATACTGTACAAAAAGTCTCAAATCAAGGAATGTTTTTTGCTTGTACAGGAACCTAAATCAAGGGGGTTGAAACAGTATTGTTTCTACAACCTAGTTGAATCTATAAAAAACTGCCAAAGATAACTCAATTTGACAGGTATAAAACAACATTCTTGCACCAACAAAATGATTTTCAAAGAGTTATTTTCTGAAACTCTGAGGAAACTGCACAAAGAAGAAGTCTTGAAATATCTACAGCAGGTAAACAGCATCTTAAAGCCATGCCCTAAAGAAATAGAGCAGAAATCCAGGAAAGACCTAACACAGGATCTGAGAGATAATCTGGACCTTCACTTGATCCATCTACTGTTGACTGAAGTCTCATCAGAAATGGTCTCAGTGAAAGGGTGGCTGTCAAGAAGCCATGATTAGGAAGGGAAACAGAGAGAAATGGCTGAGAAACACTAAATTATACAAGAGCTGCACTGAGAATCTGGCATCTTTGTACAAGAGACAGTAACTGTCCACAACCATCTATAACACATGGTGGAGAATCTGACATGCTTGGACTGCATGTCAGCCAGTGATATTGAATCTTGTCAGAGATCTTGATTGATGGAATGATAAATAGAAGGAAAAGTAGTAGTATTTTGCAGTACGATCTGGAAAGCTTCTGATTGGCAATCCCTTTATTTTCCAGCATGACAACGATCCCAAACACCCTGCCAATGCAGTAAAAGCAGACCTGCATAGCAAAATACAGCCCGGACCTCAACATTATTAATGAAAACATCCAAAGAAGAGCTTCGACTGTCCTTCGAGAAGCCCGGAGAACTATTCATGAAGGCTACTTAAAGAAATTACAGTTCAGACTGTGTTGAAGAATAAAGGTCCTCATAACTAATAATGACTTTCATATAAAAACTCTGTTTTTGCCTTATATATCATATTTCCTTTTATGTTAGAAATGAAGGGCTGAGTCATATATTCCCTCATATTTCATTATTTAAAAATAAATATATATTTTTTGCTTTTCTCATCTTATTAAGGTTTAGACTTCACAGGGTTAAAAAACTCAAAACTTTTCAACTCAATAATGGTAATGTAAAGTAGGGGGATTTTTTTTATGTGGGTGTCTTCAGAACAAAAATATCTAACTAACATCATGCTTTTAGCTGTGGGCAATAGGATGTAGGTTTCTACCCACTGAATCAAGGACACTACGGCTTCATGCTTTCATTGTTAATGTCACATTATCCTTGCAATTTCAGCAGCTTGCAACACATAATGTGGCCTCCTCCACTCTGTATTTTAACCCCGGTGTCGCTGTTAGCGAATGAAACATTGTAGGGGTATTCTTTAATGAAAGGTACCTGAGCCAGAGAGCAGTAAATACTCAAAATTATAAACCACATACTTCCTCAATAAAGGAGCCTCATTTGAAGGTGTGCAGGGATTACAAGGACAGCAGTTTCCCCTTCTGTGGCACTCTCGGTGTCATTAGCACGGCTGTAAAAGCCTTACCGAAGAGAAAAAAGACAAACAAGGCTGTCAGGGTTTTTCCAGCTGTAATATAGATGATGGAAAGGAACTGAACGCTTCCTGTCGACGACATTGTTGAAACTAGGTGTTGTAATGACAGAAAAAGAGGGGAAAATGAACACAATAACAGGTTTCTGGGCTGACTTACACAGACACACACTGTCTGAAGTCACAATAGATAAATCTAATTTAATGTGGTGTACTCTGTTATGGTGTTACAGCACAAATGTGGACTACTGTTGTGCGTGTACCTCTGCGTGTAATATGCAGTTCTGCTAAACTGTGGGGTTTTATTCCACTCACTCTATAGCGTGTCGTTTAGCACCAATGCAACAGACTTGTGGAAAATTATGAAAATTATGAAATGATAACATGTAGGAGTTTTATTCTTTGGGACACCTTGAAAGAAGAAACCAATGCACATGCAAAGCTAAGAAACACAAAGGTCAGTGAGAGGGTAGCATATAGAAAAAGGGAGAGCTTAAATCATCTTGCACTGACAGTCTTATCATCTGCATGGTGCATAATCTCCAAAGCTCCTGGCGGATGATGTGCACTAGTCTGTACGTGTGCGAGCACACCTATATGAAAGATCAAAAGCAATAGAAATTCTCCCAGGAAAGGCTGAAAAAACCCTAAAATATCCTCAAATTACTGTAGGTCGGTCATAAACATGCATGCTGATTGGATCTCCATATGGTGCAGAATATTTCATCACATTGGGGCTCAGAATTAAATACAGCATCTGATTAAATTTCTCCTGCTGTCTTTAAAAGCCCATCCCACTGTGAAAAAGATGGCCCCCAAGAAGAGCCTTTGCTCTGTGTGGACTATGCAGTAAATTGTGCACATATTTTTGAGTTGTCACCTTGTTATCAGTCAGTTTGTTTTTTTTTTGATGGGTTTTTACAGTAGACATAACGTAGGATTACCGACCCTAACGCTTATGGTGTTGCGTCCGCTTTGACCTTCGTTCTCGCCCTTTCTCGCTGACAAAACAAATCCAAAGCAAATTAAAAAATAACCGCAAAGTGAGTATGTTAAAGATAAAAGTAAAGCAATAGGTAAAACAGCTTCTTTAGTCTTAACATCAAGCTTGCTCCATGTTTCAGCACCAACATCGATCAATTATTCAAATATTCCTGACTTGAAGGAAGGACCCGTCAAGACGAGTCTACTTTTCTGCAGCTGACACAGGTGAGTTGTCACGCTCAGAGCCACAAGTTTCCGGTTAAATCATTTGTTACAGCGCCTTCGTCCTGAGCTCCATCACAGCTGTCACACTTTTTTTTTTTTTACTCTTGTAAGACAGTTTGTTACTTTTTCTGTTTATGTCAGTATTTGTAGTAGTTAATGTATCAGTATCATAGATGTGTCTCTTACCCACCTCTGCATTCAAATTTAATTGTGTTTGTTGGGATGGAAATTAATAATATTCAATTCAATTCAATCTTTATTGGCAGACTACATGTCCATAAAAACAAGACAGGAAACACACACACACACACAACTCCCCCCCCCCACACACACACACACACACAACACAAGGTATACCATTAAATATATATATGTATATAAATAAGTATATAAAGCATTTGTAAAAAATATAAAACCATAATATACATAAAACACAATTACTTAAAATAAATCAATAAATACACAAACACTTTAACCAGTGCTTTCTGAGACTGGATGAGTAACGGGAACCACTCACTGTCGGATCTGTAAGTGCTAAAATTATACTGTTACTCGAACCATCCAGTCGTTCTCTAAAACTGAACATTAACTTTCTTAAAAGTGCTTTAAAAGTCCAGACACCCACAGCTACAAACATCTGACTGGCACTACCACTTCTAGGTATCCTGCAAAGGATTCTCATCGCATCATTATATGCAACATGCAGCTTCTGCATGCTACATTGTTTGTAGGATGACCACAAGGGGGCAGTATATAGCGGTGTGCAATACGCTTTAAACAAAGCCACTTTAACTGGAAGTGAACAAAAGCTGAATTTGCGTGCAATAGTATTTGCCTGCACATAGAGCTTACATCGTTGTCTGTATATGTCATCATCATCATTCATTTGCTCAGTAATAAAGTGACCGAGGTATTTCACCTTTTTATGAACTTCAAGAGTTTTTTGTGCCAGTTTAAACAAAGGGAAATTTAGCTGTTTATCCTGCTTGGTTCTACATATCAAAACAGCACTTTTAGCAGCATTGTACTCAATGTCATATTGCACACCATATTCAGTACAGACATTAAGAAGATCCTGTAACCCAGCACTGCTTGGACTAAAAACAACCAGGTCATCTGCATACACAAGATGATTTATCAGTGCTTCACCTAATATACACCCAGTGTTACAGGCTCTCAGCTGTATGGACAAATCATCGACATATAAATTAAATAAAATTGGAGACAAAATCCCACCCTGTCTGACACCATTGCTGACACCAAAGGGGGCAGAAATACTGCTTCCCCATTTAACCTGCATGTTCTGATGAGCGTACCAGTAAGAGAGAATCCTCACGATGTATTGAGGAACTCCCCGTGTCTTCAATTTATCAAAAAGTTTTCTGTGGTTCACTCGATCAAAAGCCTTAGAGGCATCAATGAAACACATGAGGACAGATGAATTTTTAGCCCTATACAACCTGACTATTTCCTTGAGTGCATATATGCACATGTCAGTGCCGTGCTTTGGTTTAAAGCCAAACTGATTATCCAGAGAAGAGATGAACACACTAACTCTATCAAACAGGATTCTTTCTAACACCCTAGATAAAATACTGGCTAGTGCAATCGGCCTGTAATTATCCAAACAGCTCACTTTTGCAGCTTTGTCTTTCATAACTGGTACCAGTAAAATACACAGCATTGAGTCTGGTAATATGCCATGAATCATAAACCCAGTGAAACAGAGTGCTAAAAGAGGAGCTAGCCTTAAACTAGCATGTTTTAAATGTTCTGCAGTGATGTGATCCAAACCAGAGGATTTATTATCAGACAACCTATGAATGGCTTCATATACTTCATGTGTCCTTACACTTATTGTGTCATTACTCATGTCAAGATTGTCCTCATATATATATATATATATATATATATATATATATATATATATATATATATATAGATATATAGATATATAGATATATATATAATTAGTAGTGATCAGAGATGGGCAGTAACGCGTTACTGTAATCTGATTACTTTTTTCAAGTAACGAGTAAAGTAAGGGATTACTATTGCAAAAACGGTAATTCGATTACCGTTACTTTCCCGTAGGAACGCGGCGTTACTGCGTTACTAAAACCGTGATTTATTTTTTTTTGCGAGAATGTCTCATGACAGTGACGTAAGCGAGTGCGACGTTAGTGACAACAGCTGTGTGCAGATCAACAATGGATCACATATCGAGTGCGGGAGAGAGTATGAGCGTGCAGCGTTTAAAGCGTGGAAGTACTGACCTTACTTTGAGTTTGATTCCATAAAAAGTGACAAAAACATTAGTGTCCATTGTGCGTGGGAAGAAAACTTTTTACAGCGAAAAACCCCTAAACTTCCAAGAAAACACCGAGTGCGCAACGAAGTAATGGGAAATTCACAGAGAAACTCGCGGATTCTTCAACTGACCGCGGCACACCTGCACCAGGGTAAACCTCCGCCTACCGGAGTCCTGCTTTACAGGTGAAAATAGAGCAACAGGACCGCTGAGTCTTTGACTTTATTTATGTTCTGCTGTGTTTTACTTGCATCTATTTGAAAGACTGAGTGTAAACACAAAAACTATTTTATGTGCTGGAATGTGTAGGAAATAGGTTTAAATGTTAAACTAATTTATTCAACTCAGAGAATGTTGCATATAATTAAATTTTTGCTTGATGCATAAAGTTAAAAGATTAAAAATAATAAAACAAGTTAAAAAAAAGAGACTTTTCCATTTGATTACATTTTGTATGATGGATTATGCAGAAAAAGTAGAATTGGGCTGAAAGATCTATCGCTTTATCACCTCTTCAGGTTGTAGATCGTGTTTTTAAAAAGTAACTAAGTAACTAAGTAATTAATTACTTTCGAAAATAAGTAATCAGTAAAGTAACGGGATTACTTTTTGGGGGAAGTAATCAGTAATTAGTTACTGATTACTTTTTCAAGTAACTTGACCAACACTGGTAGTGATACACCATAGTCTATTTACATAGTCTGTGTTCTTGTGTTACAAGTAGCCTGCTAACAAGGAAAATACATTTAGGAAGTCATTAAGCAACCAATAAATAAAATAGATTTGGAATAATAGTTATTAATAAATTATCTGGAAACTCTGACAAACAACAAACAGTTACAAGCTGTTCAGTTTTTCTGGTGAGTGCGTTTTGTTTTAGGCATACGCCACATAAAACATGGACGTAGCTAGCAATATGTCATCCGGCGGTTTACGAAGACCGTTTTAGATGAGTGTTTTCACTGGCAATATCTTGGTTTAAAAAAAAAAGAATCTGAAAAGCGGCGAGTCTGACTGACTGAATGTGTTTACAGAGGTTATGTCAGAAAGGACGAGAAATCGTTTTGCAACAACCTGATGGCTTTAAGATAGACAGTTTCAGACATTTTAAGGTACATTAGCACAGGCTTCATTTTTTCAACCCCAAGCTGTGTCCATGTTTTTTTACTGTCTGTAGCTTTACGCGTGCTTCTCTAGCTGACAGCCGACATCTTTGCTAACAAAGATAGCTAGCTCTTGGAAGCATTAAGTTAAAAACTGCCCATACTCTCTCATACAAATATGATCATTTCCAGTTCAAGAAAACCAAAATATTGAAGGTCGCAATGCCAGAACTTAAAATGTAAGTTCTGGGTAACATGATGTCGTCTACGGGCAACTTCAGCTAATGATTAATTAAATTTGATAGGCAGATTAATTTTTCCGTGTGTTGCTGCCTGCGCTGCTTCAAGCTGACAGCGTGGAGATAACCACTCAGCAATACCAAAGTAATGCCTTCCCATGTTCCCACTTACACCCTCGACAGATCCATTTTTCCTTCTCACCCCTGTGATGTGTTCATTGTGCAGATGTAAATAAAGTTGCAGTCATGGTACTTCAGCATCCAGGTCGTTCTACTGAAAAGGAGCGAGCGTACATAGAGGGTTTTTTTTTATTTCTCACCCCTGGCATCAGTGATGGATTTTTATCCAGAGATATGCCGCTCACTGGATATTGTCTCTTTTTCAGACCATTCTCTGTAAACCCTGCAGATGATTGTGTGGGAAAATCCCTGCAGATCAGCAGTTTTGAAAATACTCAGTCCAGCCCGTCTGGCACCACCAAAAACCCACGCCACGTTCAAAGTCACTGAAATCACCTTTCTTCCCTGCTGCGTTGCTCGGTCATCTTGTCTTATCATGTCTGCATGCTTACAATGACACTGGCGTAAGAATAATCAAATAGCAAGATACAGCTGATGAGATAGAGTGGAGTCCGATCATAGGCCTTTGTTATTTGCTCATGTTTTCATTTTACTGTTACAGACACAAACGTGGACACGAGTTCTTTCGTTTTGTCTGCATAACATTCAGTATCTAAGGGCTTTATCTCACTCCGGATGAGCCATCAATCGATAGCAAACTCTCCACCCACCACAGAGAAAAGCAGCCAACACAGAGCCCCACATATGGATACCCATCATACTCCAAAGAGACAGGAGACATGGAACAAAGTGAAGTCTGTGGTGCTGTGGGGGCTCAGTGGAGCAGAGTAGAATGAACTGACAGAGGTACGGAGGGACTTTGTGCCAACATTTCTCCTTTAATAAAGAGCACGTACTCCCACCTCTCACTGCAAACTTAGAGAAGCTTTATTGGTTCACATCTGACTGACTGCTGTAGCCACAGGGGGTGGGTGTGCATGTGTGAGAGCTGGGTGGTCAGCATTCACCGAATATTAAACCCACACACCCACAATATCAAACCTTTCAAGCAAAGAGAGGCAGGTTAATGGAGAGGGAGGAAAAGCCCAGAGGACAGCTGTGCAAGAGACAATGAAGCAGTTCGCTTCATTGTCTATCTTTGACATGTAGAAAATCCAAGAGGTCAATGTGGCTCAGTTTAAAGTTTTACCTTAAGAAACATCTGCTTTGATGTGGGATTTGTTTAAGCAGGGAGGTGTTGCCTGTCACACCAGTCAGCTTGACCGTTATGACTTGACAGTCATAGGGGAAATAAGCGGCAGCCACACCTGCCCGGTCCTATCTGTGACAAGGTTTCCTGTAGATGCCTGATGGCAGTTCAATAACCCGAGCGATGTAAAGATGGACGGACAGTCAACTAAAAAGCCAGATGCTGAAACTCGAGGGCAGCTTCTGGGTTGTCGACGGTTTTGAGGTCTGTTACAGGAAAAATGATTCTATGTTTCTTTACCTTCTTTTAAATGTACAAAGATGCCTTTTGTCTGCCCTCTGCCTATGGTTAGATTAGTTTAGAATTATCTTTTTAGACTTTCCCAGCAAACACATCTTGTTTCTGGGACATATTGTTTTAGATTGTTTTATCTTCCCTAGCTCTCTGCTGACGAGACTAGCACCATATATGGAGTTGTTTTATTTTATCTGTTTATTATTTGTTATCCTGTTCTCACTGTCTCTGTGCTCTGTGCCTATAAAAATTACCAAGCCACTGTGCATGGTGTGAGTTGTTCTTCGCAGCTCACCCGTGTACACGTTTGATAAAGAAAGTAACTTTGTCTCATTGTGTCTTTTACAGAGTTTTCCCCCAACATTTCTTGGTCCTTCGACAGCCGGATCACCTCCATCGTGTCCCATCTCCGTGACCAGTCCACGTTGTTCGCCTGTCGACAGCCCACACACCAGGTGTGTGGAAAAAGACCAAGAGCGTTAAATTCGAGTCTTGGCCAACGTCTTAGAAAGCGACCCACGGTGGTGGGGCCCGATCGAGGTGGACCAGACCCGGCGACACCGACCAGGTAGATACAGACACACTGACACAATCTTGCGTAAAAGCGTATTTTAAATTCAGGGAATTTAAAATAGCGAAAGTAGCTCGTCGCGACTGGAAGCTCCCCACCTCTGTGGGTTTAAAGTAGCTCGTCGGCTGGTAGCTTGGAGCTCGTCGACTGGAAGCTCCCCACTTCTGTGGGTTAGGTTTGGAGCTCTGGGTAGCTCCCCCAGCTGGGTCTAGACAGGGTCTAGGGAATAAGTAGCTCGTCTACAGAAAGACTGGCAGCTCCCCTTATGATAAGGGTTCCGATCGCGCGAATAGGTGTGAATGTGAATGTGTGTGTGTGTATTGTTTTAATTAACGGAGCAAGCTGAATTTTCACGGTCCAATAAGAGACTGAGCTGCTCCTACTGTGTTTTTCTTTTACTGCTATTCACTGACGTGCTGGTGAGTTGAGAGAACGGTCGAGTTCCGTCTCGTAAAGTTCACACCGCCTTTGGAAATAGTCCGAAAGTAGAAGGGCGTGTGAGCAACCACTCTCGTCTCTAATACCAGCGAAGGTGATAGCAGCTGTATCGTGTATATATTACTTAATAAACAAAAATAAGTAAATACATAAATAAGATGGGTAATCAAGCAAGTGAAATTAAAACTCATTCCTGCTGACGAGCAGTGGTGAGAAAAGAAAAGTCCAGACGCCGGACAAAAACAGAGAGAGATTTAAGAAAACAAAATATAAACAGTCAGAAGAACAGAATCCAACTGCCAGTTTAGTAAAACCAGAAGACGAGACACTGTGCAGTGTCCACAATCCTTTTAGTAAACCATCACTCATTCCTGCAGCCGCATGTGCAGCAACACCCATATCAGGAAGAACATAATAATCCCTTATTAAGTGAAAACTAGAGATCAAAGTAGTTTGAGTTAGTTTAAAAGGGTTGAAAACAGACCCCACTGAGTAGATATAAATATAAAAAGTACGAAATAAAGATGAAGGGAAAATTACAGTAGAAATTATCTTTAGAGTATTTGAAATTAATAATAGCAAGGATAACAACCTGTAAAGTGATATTATCAATGAAACACAGTTGGCATGATGACCATGCCCAGCATGTATAAAATGAATATAAAGCAAATAATTCACACGAAAATATTTTAATAACATAAATAAAGTATATTAAGGCTGTGTCATTGTTCAGCCAAGGACAGTGTGTGAAAAGGTAACTGTCTCCACCCTGGGAAAAGGATGATTCTGCAGGTCATCTGAAGCCCTTGATGGATACAAAATAAAATATAAATAATATATAATAATAGAACTGCCTGGTCCGCCATGCAACAGAGAGAACAAATGTGACCGCAGATTGGATGAATTCTAAATTATCTGTTTGCTGAATAAGATGA
The DNA here is from genome assembly GCF_963969265.1 of Rhamphochromis sp. 'chilingali'. Taxonomy (NCBI): domain Eukaryota; kingdom Metazoa; phylum Chordata; class Actinopteri; order Cichliformes; family Cichlidae; genus Rhamphochromis; species Rhamphochromis sp. 'chilingali'. The sequence goes on along the minus strand of NC_137942.1, from coordinate 17,924,293 downwards.
TCCTAACTAACAAATTGGCTCAGGAGTAGTATAGTGGTACACACTGATAAAATATTATAATATGCTATTGCTGTTATATAAGACAAAGAGGATAATATTAACAATGACATAATATTAATATGAAGAGGCACCTTAATCGGTTATGATGTGAGGTGGATAATTGTTAAGCAGTAGTCTGCATCAAGCTTAAGGTTTGCTGAAACTCAGTGTAATGACATGTGAGATGAAGACAATACAGAGAATAACTAAACTAATGAAGTGCATAGAGGCACTTGACCAGCTTGAGACCTATCATCCTAGAATGACACATTGCTGAGATATAGAGCACACCTATAATAACAACCAATAAACAAAACCCTGTAGACAACAGCTACAACTACAGGATTGAGAAGCTGAATTAAATATGTAGACACTGCTAAGCTGATGAGCATGTTACAAATTTTCTTTTCTTTTTATTTATTTGTTTCTTTTAGAGCAGAAGCTGCTATTCTGCCCAAAGAAAGACTCTAGGTCTGACCAACCGTTTCAGTCATGGGCAAAAAGATGTCAGTCAATAAAATTCTAAAAGATAATTTATTGACGAAAAATATATCAAGAGATAAAAGATAAAACAGTCCAGTGTCCCATTTATGAATTGTATAAAAACACACAGTCCCAAGGCCAGAGCCAGCTATGCCACACAGCCAAGTTGCACTCCACATGTTGCCTTTAACAGGGTTAGAAGTTGTCCTTGGAGACCCACCACCCTGCAAGCATATAGTCAGTGGTCACTCAAGCCTCTGCAACCCTGCTGCCTTTAGGCTGTGGCATATAATAGGCCCTGGACTGCACAGAGAGACAAAACGACGCACTTAATATAAAATTCATAGCCCAAAACCCATCCATCCCATATCTGATTTCATCACATTACATACCTGCACAGAGAGACAAAACAACACAGCAGTGTTTGTAGTGTGGGCTATAAGAAGACCAGTGTATCAGTGCAATCAAGTACACCTGCCTCTAATTAGTCCAACCCCATTCCAGCCATTGGCTCACCAAAAATGTGACACACACAAAACCACTCCCAACCCAGTGCAACTTCACACAATAATATGGAGCTGAATTAACACAGGCACATTAGTCTACCATGTTACAAGCTGCATGCTATTAAAAGCCAACATATGCAGACTTCTGCCTTGTTCGGGTGGCAGCATTTTTCTTTTTTCTTTTGTGTCCTGACACGTTTATGTTTTTTGTTTTTGTTTGATTATTTTGTTGGTTTTGGAAACGAATTTAAACGAACTTGTGACAATACTTGAGAATCACAGTGACACATAGTGATTAGGCATATGATTGAAAAATGCCTAGGTTTAGAGCTGTGAACTATGAGCTGTGAGCAATGCAAAGTTAAATATATATATATATATATATATATATATATATATATATATATATATATATATATGTGTGTGTATAAATGGGAAACAACCCTAACTTGAAAGTTTGAAATGTGTGAGATCCATGAATTGTTTGAAGAACTAGAAATTATCTAAAAATTGCCTTAAGTGAAAATGTAGTGTTGCATCTATTCTCCCAAACCAAGAAAAAAAAAGAAGAAGCATTCTGTAACTTAAAAATAAGGCTGAGGTGTTGACAACAGACTAAAACACTAATCCGCAGGTGGCTATCAGGAACAGAGAGGCGAGCAAAGTCACAAACACCAAGGCTGCAGACAGCCACGCAGAAACAGCAGATAACATAGAGACAACGCCTGCTAGAACCGTGGAGAGGAAGGTCACTTCCCACGAGATTGTAGGAGTAGGCCACAGAGAAATAATCCAAAACAGTTTTGAGGCAGCCACTTAAACTTACAGTTTTCAAAGGACAAATTAGTTGTAAAGTCAGCTGCAGGCCACACAACTGTACAACAATTAACTGCCCCTTTAGAACTAGTACATACAGCAAGTGGCCGCAGGTGCTTTATTAAATGCATATGACCCGTCGTGTCCAGTAACTTTGCTAGGTAGAGACGCTCTGACAAAACTTAAGATAGCAGTCATGCCATTCTTTTCTGGTATTAGCATTTGACCTTACAGCACAGGCCGAAATTGTGTAGGTTACGCAGTAACCACAGATAGTAAAATAATAGAAGCAAAACCATTTTCTTCTTCATGTTCTGCACAGAGCGCTGAGCTGATAGCTGTGATACGCGAAAGCTAAATACACAAAGACAAACTAATAAACATACATACAGACAGCCAGTATGTTTTCTCTGCTGTGCATCATTTTGCAAAAAATTTGGCATAACAGAGGAATGATTACACCAACTGGAAAACCGGTTCACCATGCCAACCTCTTACAAAGCCTACTGACTCTTTCATTACTACAGGCAACAATTTTGCTGACAGAGCAGCAAAACAGGCGGCACAAACGGCAAACATCGCATTGATGGCAGTAAACACACATTAGATTCCACTGGATGTGTTGCAAAATGAACAAAAAGCAGCGAGCACAGCAGAGCAGGCAAAATGGCTAAAACACGGTGCAGTTCTGACAAACGATTTAATGATGTGTTATGGCAAGCCAGTGTTGCCAAAATCGCTCCACAAGATGGCGGCATTAGTGACTCATGGCTGTACGCATTTGTCATCGGGGGGAATGACCTGTATTGTCAACTCTCATTTCTACACTGTAAATTTTGAAACTTCAGCAAAACAATTTGTCAGAACGTGCATGACGTGTCAAAAATATAATGCTCAGGGTAACCTGCGACCAAAAAGAGGCCGTTTTCCAACTCTGCCTCACCCTTTCCACACAATTCATATGGATTTTATTGAGCTAAGCGAATGTCAAGGGTCGAAATACGCCCTAGTGGTTATAGATGTGTTCTCAAAGTGGCCAGAAATCTATCCAGTGAAAAAGGCAGATGCAATTTCAGTAGCAAAATGCCTGTGCAATCACTTCATACCCACATATGGCATTCCAGCTTTGATACGATCAGACAACGGCACTCATTTTGTAAATGATGTCATCACTAAGGTCTCTGAAGCACTCGGTTTCAGCATAAAACACCACTGTGCTTATCACCCTCAGAGCGCAGGCCTTGTAGAGAGAACTAACGGCACTATAAAACAAAGGCTCAGGAAATGCATGGCAGAAACAGGAAGGCCGTGGCCTGAATGTTTGGGTTTAGTGAAAATGTGGATGCGCTTAACGCAAGGCTCCCATAAACTAACTCCATTTGAAATCATTCATGGCAGGCCGTTCCCACTGCCCATCACCAGTCAACCAATAGACAAAGCAATCAGAGAAAACACATTAGCAGAATGGATGTCTAAGCTGTTAGAAAACAAAGAGATCATTGTACATAATCAACAACCTGATGATGTTTCTCCAGTGTCTTGCAGACTAAAGCCCGGTGACTGGGTTCTGATCAAGGTGCTCCAAAGGAAAAACTGGAGCACACCCAGGTGGGAGGGGCCATACCAAGTCCTCCTCACTACACCGACCGCTTGCAAAATTGCGGAACGACCATCCTGGATCCATCAGAGTCACTGCAGGCGAGTCAGTGAAGCCATCTAAACACAGCTGACGGCAGGCTTGCCCACTTGTTGTGATCTCGCCCGGTGGAGGGGTCAGCTTTCCTGGCCGGGGGGTCTACTCGCGACAGGAGGGTGTGTCCCGTCGTCATGAGGTGGTGGCTCTTAACAACTGCAGCGGCCCTGACCATGGCCGGGCTCCTCATCTTTGCTTCCGTGAGGGACAACAAGTCACGCAATATGAAGAAAAGGCAGACACTACGTCTGGCCTGTGGCAGTACAGCATACCTGAAGATCGCAGTTGGTGTCTGTTGGGCCTGGCAACACGTCCAGGCTACGGTACTCTTTGGTCCAAGGCCAACTACAGCATCCCAGCAAAAGCAACCTGGAGGTCATCATCATCACCCACAAATGTGAACTGTTCCGGACAGACCTACCTACTGACCTGGCCCCAAGTCTCAGACCCACTGCCTGATGTAATTCTACTGAACAAGCTGAACGCAGCGCAACTGCCAGTATGTGTGATGAACAATGGATCGCGGGCAGTGGGGGAGCTGCCTACTCACCTATCTACCGGATGATACTACAAACAAAGACTCAGTACCAGACAGGATGTGCACGGACGGCACCAAGCAGTAAAGGAACCAGAGTTTCGCATCTGAGGAGGAGTGAAATTCTTACAGAGCTTGATCCCCGGCATTGGAGCTGCCGAGGTGCGGGATCATGTGGAGGTCAACCGATATGCTCTGCTACGACGCATCAACTTTGACAAAGACCCTGGAACCGCCTTAGCAGGAGAACAGCAGGCCATCAGAACGATGGTGCTGCAGAACAGACTGACACTAGACCTGCTAACAGCATCACAAGGGGGAGTTTGCAAGCTGATCGGGGAAACATGTTGCACTTTTATCCCTGATGGATACGAAACTGGAGGAGACATTTATGAAGCTTTGCAGAATTTGACCGCTCTGCAAAAATATGTCACTGACCACACACCTGGAGCAGCTACAGCACAAGGCTGGCTGGACTGGCTGTTCAGCGGTTCATGGCTGGCTGCTGTAGCAAAGCCATTTTTCCTTCTAGGTCTCATCATGATAGCACTGCTCATATTAGTGTTGTGTGTGTTGCCATGCCTAAGAGTAATGATTTCAAAGATGATAACAACTACAATGACTGCTTATGTTGCCGTGCCTGAAGAAGACCAGCATCCCGTTGCAATTCTGTTAGAGGAACTTGTAATAACTGCTAATGAATGACGTGGTGATTAAAAATGACTTGTCAAGTGATCACGCACTGATTAAAACATTAGTAGGTTATGCAGGTTTTCATCCTTTTATTTTTTGAAGTTTTCAGTTTTAAACATAAAGTTTTTCATTTTAAATATAAAGTTTTCATTTTAGTTTTCATCCTTTTATTTTTTGTAGTTTTCGTTTTATTATTTTTTCTTGTTTATTCCACTTGTTATTTCATTTACTATGATTTTCATTTACTATGTTTTTCTTTTTATTATTTTCTTTTGTTTTATTCTTTAGACCAAATGACTTCCATTTCTGCTATGCTGACATTTTGAAAATTAAAAAATTGCTTAAGATACTTAATAAATAACCTTCACAGACAATTGTTGTATACATTTAAAATAAGTTAAAACAGGAGGGAATGTTACAGGAAAAATGATTCTATGTTTCTTTACCTTCTTTTAAATGTACAAAGATGCCTTTTGTCTGCCCTCTGCCTATGGTTAGATTAGTTTAGAATTATCTTTTTAGACTTTCCCAGCAAACACATCTTGTTTCTGGGACATATTGTTTTAGATTGTTTTATCTTCCCTAGCTCTCTGCTGACGAGACTAGCACCATATATGGAGTTGTTTTATTTTATCTGTTTATTATTTGTTATCCTGTTCTCACTGTCTCTGTGCTCTGTGCCTATAAAAATTACCAAGCCACTGTGCATGGTGTGAGTTGTTCTTCGCAGCTCACCCGTGTACACGTTTGATAAAGAAAGTAACTTTGTCTCATTGTGTCTTTATTTCTCCTGGGTCTTTTACAGAGTTTTCCCCCAACAAGGTCAGTAGTATGAAATGAAATGAGGGGATCTGCTCACAGGTTGGCGCTGGATATCAGCTTTTACTTTTCCTCTTTGCTACTGCACAGATTCTTCATTTAGACTATTTGCTTCCTGTCACTCTCACTTTTCCGGCATTCTTCTTTTTCACGGTCATTTTTCCAACTATCAGCAGCAATTGGGGTAATAGTGGGAATAATTCAAGTATTTGTGGTCAATTTAAGCATGTGCACCATCCTCCATTTGCACCAAGCAAATGTGCAACCATGGGGAAAATTAAATTCTTATTATGCGACCTGCTTTCTTCTAAAAGCCTGTGTCCTGTAACAGCTCCAGTGTCTGCTACGTGCATACATAAAACACATTGTTTCTCCTCACTCCATTTATCAACAACCTTTCCGTTTCTGTTCCGGCTTGTCCTTAACCTCAATTACTATTCACCTGCCGTCTCACTTGGCTGCATACATCCAAGCGGCTTTAAATTCTTTTTCCAGACAGCCGGCTGGTTTCATTCGCCCTATCTCCGATGGAATTTGCGGGCTGTCAGGAGACTTGAGCAGTAAAGTCAAACACCAATCTGGCAAGTGTGTCTTTTGTACTTGAGCACATTTATGATTTTCCTCAGGCACTCACACACTCTGATTGGATCTTTTTCCGTGCTTTTAGTTCTGCATGCAGATGATGCACACATACACACGCGCGCACATAAATGGGCTCATCAAAGACAAATTTGCTCCTGTACTAATTCCTTAATGTCCATCTCTTTACAATCACTTCTAAAATCCATCTCTTTACAATCACTTCTAAAATCCCAAAGGAGGAAATATAGATCCAATGAAGGCTCTTCTCTAATATTCAAGGTAACACTTACCAATATGAACCAATATGATTTGTGTGCCACACGAAACAGTTGTGGTCAGAATTTTACAGACACCCATCGTTCATGGACATGACTGTCATTTCTTTGAACTTTTCTTATTCTAGGGTGGAGTGATTGTACAGTATACATCTTTAATGACTTTATAAAACAAGATAAATCATCAACGGTCCATAGATCATTGATCAATCGTCTTTGATCAGTGGTCATGACAATTTGCAATGATCAAAGAACTGACCTCACAGCCCATTGTTCATTCAGTGGGCTAGTTTCAGTTATTGTGCAAATGTGCTGTTTATAAGGTTGTGGAAACCTGCAGACAGCTGAGACTGAAGAAGTCAGTCTCAGCTCTACGTCCAGACGAACAGAATCAACCTTTTGGGATTCATAAAACAAGAAATGGGTGCACAAGTTTGAATTTATTTTCTTTGGGTCAAATATGTACATAAATTAATTTAAATCTTTTAATAAGTGGCACTAAAGTTTCTACAAAGTCTTTTAACTTGACAGGACCGAGGTCTATTAACCTCTCACCACTGAGTGGAATCAGTAATTTCTCTCTGCAAGCATCAGTACAAGTCATTCTGATGCATCACCACTTTGGCACGCACCTTAGCAAGCTGTCACGCTCAGATGAGAGGAAATACAGTAGGATGTTCAGGACCCACCAAGGCTCATGTTTGCCATGAACTGGAAACTGCTGAAAACCAGCATCGCTGTCCACAGTGAGGGTAGGCTTCATCACCGTGAAACAGGAGCGTGTCGATCAAGGAAGTTTTAAGGCCAGACGAGATAAAGATTGAGCCATCTGGCCACAATGACACGAGGCATGTTTGGAGGAGTAAAGGCGAGGCTTTAAAATTGAAGAACACTGTACACACTGTCAAGCATGGTGGCGGTAGCGTCATGCTATGGGGCTGTTTTGCTCCAGTGGCACTGGTACATTGCACAAAGTGGACGGAATAATAAAAGAGGACTAACTCCAAAATCTTCAATTTCACCACGAAGCGCTAGATCAGGGGTGCCCAATCCCAGTCCTCGAGATCTACTATCCTGCAGCTTTTAGATGCATCCCTACTCCAACACAGCTGAATCAAATGGTGTGATTACCTCTTCAGCATGCCATCAAGTTTGGCAAAGGCCTGATAACAAGCCATTCAGTTGATTCAGGTGTGTCAGAAGAAGGATGCGTCTAAAAGCTGCAGGACGGTAGCTCTCGAGGACTGGGATTGGGCACCCCTGCGCTAGATGGTTGAAACCTGGACAGTGGCGTGTTCCACCAGGGCAATGATCCCAAACACAAACCAAAATTGGCTTTTGAATGGATAAAGCAGGCTAACACAAACTTCAGCCTTCCCAAAGTCCTGACCTCAATTTTATCGAAAACCTGTGGGTTGTGCTTAAAAGCCAGATCTGTACCAATTTAAACAAACTTCACCAATTCTGCTAACAAGGCTGCTCAAATGTGGAGATTTATCCCAGAAGATTGTTAATGGCAAGTGCAACTTGCTAAGAGACGTTTAACCGAATTGTGCATATATTCGAGACTGTGTGTATACACCTTTGACCTTCTGTGGATTAGAGAAAATCCAAATTAGTGAACCCGATTCATGTTTTTTAAAAGTTGCTAAAGATAGTTATACTTTACAATTGTTCCACCCTGGGAAAAAACCTAAATTACCACAACAGTCATGATGAGTGGATGTAAACTCATGACAACAACTGTAGATCCAGTGATTCCTTTTCCCACGTATTCTCTTCTCTACCATTCAAGCTAACATTTACCATGATGACCAAAGACTGGTCTGTCTCATGAAATATACAGTAAGGTTAAAGCTTAACAAGCTTGTGTCTGAAAATCAAACAGTTGCACCTACCAGTTGATTTTCACTGTAGCCGCTGTGACTAGATTGACCAGATAACTTTGACACTAAGTAACTAAATGTGGGACAGTATGCATGTGTGGGATTTAACATCTGAGGGACACATTCATTTCATCTTTTTTAAAACCTATTAAAATAGGTTAAAAACACATTTGAGAATTACTTTCTAGCCAAGGGCGTAGATTTGGTTTTGGCATTGGTGGCGGCGGATGATTCAACCACCAAACCCTGCTCTGTTTCTTTTTTTTCTCTCCTTTTTGTCTTTGCTTCTTCATAAAAAAAGGGGGGAAATATACTTGCCTACATATGCTATTCTACATGCTTTTAAACCATTTAAAATTACAATTCATAGTTTTATATGTGAATTATATAATGTTAAATTACTATTAAACAAATGACTGACTAAGTATTTTAGACTTTAGTTTACTTCAGCCATATTCCATATAAATCAGGTATCATACAAAAATAAAAATTGCTTCAAATAGAGTCATGACAATAAATGAATATGACTTTAAGGACTTAACAACATTACTTCAGTTATACTACACCAACATCTCTGATACATTGGCACAAAGGGAACACTGAATGACCTGCTGGTTTTTGTCCATAAAACTACTCATCTAAGATTACCACAAAGTCAAAGATCTCTCAGCAAAATTATGCAACATTTTAGGCACCATTGCCCCGATCAAATCAGTGAGCTGGGACTTTTTATTCTAAACATGAACTACTGTTACAGCAACATGACTTGCTGTCATTTTTTTTAACATGACAAAAACCTGGCATTTGAACATGGGTGTGTAGATTTTATTCTATAGCCACTGTACATGCGTTTTATCCTCAGATTAAAATTATTATTGTGTGCTTGATGTGCCTCACCTTTGGCCCTGGCTCTTCCCCTCTGACTGCACTAGGACATATTGCCACCTGATAAAATAACACATGGATTCGTGCCATATAAAAAGTGAGACATGTCAATTCAGATTCTTTGTCAAATATACACTAATGAATCAATTTACATCAGCAGCCTAACAATTGTCGTGATAATAAATACTAGTTAACCTATAGCACCAAACCATCAGTCAGTCACCTGTGACCTCACCTCTGTCCGAGGTGAAGAGGTGAAGACATGGCAGAGCTGCATCTGTCACCTGATGAATAACAGTGAGACATTCCACATACATGCAGTCACGCATGTGCTTCAAATACAGTAATGAACCACCAGGTCATCATCCAATCTCTCCTGTGATCTTGTATCACCATTGCTCTCTGAGCTTTGTGTTGGTTCTTCTGTCACCTGACAAATAGGACATACATGACAATAAGAATAAAATGTGTAGCTGCTTCAGTGTTTCTGTCACTTTGTGCAGATCTTGACTCATCAGTAATGTTTGTAGGCTGAGTGCATTTTTAAAACAATTTGTGCAAACTGCACTACAAGGTGGAATATTTGCAAAATCATGACTACCTCATGACATTTTGTCTCAAAAATGAACCCTGTGAATATGTCAGTACCATTAGGATGAAATTATTGTGTCACCAACATTTTAACGTTAGACATATAATTTTAACTTCCTCTGTAAACTAATATCCTGGCTTGCTCGAGGCTGACTGTTTCAATCAAAATTAGAAATGTTACTCTGAGACTGAGATAATTAATAGTGCTGCCTGTTGTGCAGTTAGTTTCCAAAACACGTTATTCATGGTTACATACAATTTTAGACTGATGTGGGCCAAAGCCTAGCATAGTAACGTTATTTTGACGGACACATTTTTTGAGTGAACTTGACTTTAAAAATACTTTCTTATATCCAGGTTCTTCCTTTTTGCTGCCATCCTCCTCTCCCGTAAATAAGTGTGTAGACGAAGTCTGTTGGTATTTTTTTGTGATTTTTTCAATGGCTAAACATGTGTTTTTGTAAATGACAACCTTTGATTTTATGGATAAGACATCCATCCAGGTTCATTTTTTACATTTCGGACAGATTTTGGATAGATGTTTAGAAATGAGCATCCTTTTAATGGCTACTGAAAATAACTGTAAAGAGACATAAGCCTTTATTGGACTAAAAAAGCAGACAGAGATACTGGCATATTGTAAGCAACAGCAAAACCTGACTTCGATGGGAAAACAGACAAAGTAATAAACTCATCAAGACATGAGTATTGATCGGGAGACCTCTTGAGGACAAACCCGAACAGGAACTATCCATCGAGACAATTATGGGAAATATCAAGTTCCTGGCTTCACTACAGCGTCTGTCTTCTTGTTTAACATGGAGGAAATTCCCCAGTAAGACACACACATCTACCATTCTTCATTTAACTGAATCCATTTCAGTGTCTTCCTACACTCTCGCCTCACATCCATTTTTCTCTTCTGCTCCGTTCATCACAAACTTACTTCCATCCATCATCCCTGCTGGCAAATGCTTGGCAGAGTGCCTTGGCACTCACCCCCAGGGAGCAGAACACACCCATCCTCCATATTCATCATCCCACATACACTTCATAGATAAAGTAGTAAGGAACTTTCTCGAATTACCAGCATTTATGCAGTCTAAGTTAAAAATATAGACAAACACAACATATTGCAATTACAGAGATGCCACTGAAAGTGTGGGTTGCAGCGGCGCATTTGTATCTCATTAAAGGTGTTCTGTCTTCCGACTAAACATGCAGCTGTGATCAGAGGTTTATGCATATAGTCATGAGCTTGAATCTCACATGCTTTCTTTATATTCCTCTTTATCCAGAGTGGAATGAGTGTACAGCATGCTTCTTTATGACTTTAAAAAACAAGAATTGGGTGCACAAGTTTGAATTTATTTTGGATTTCCTCCAATTCACACAGGGTCTAAGGTTTACAGACAGGTCACACACACCCCCAGTGCTTCTCTCAACAAGCTGTACTTTGACCAGATGCTTTTGGTAGCCATCAGTAATTTTCTGGCATAATTTTGATTGGATATTTGGCCAATCGTCTTGGCAGAATTGCTAGACTTAATTTAAATTAGTTGGTTTCCTGGCACAAGCTCGGCTTTTAAATTTTCAGTAGGGTTGAGGTTGGAGCTTCAGGAAGGCTTGTTTTATCTATTCCAAAACCAGTTTTGATGTGTGTTTGGGATCTCTGTCACATTGGAACAGCCAACTGTGCCCAAGTTTTCAACCATTTAGCTACTGATTTGATTTGGCAGCAAAACAGTCCCATGGCATGACGCTACCACAGGCATGCTTTACAGGTGGTAAAGTTTTCTTAGGTGCAAAAGCCTCACTTTTACTCCTCCAAACACGCGTCTTGTCATTGTGGCCAAATAGCTCAAAGTTTGTCTCATTAAACGTTTCTCCTGAAGGCATTTGGCTTGTTTGTGTGTGCAGCTGCAAATTTCAGTCAAGCTTTGAGGCTCAGATTTTGGGACATGGGCTCCTTTCTTGGTCAACACCCTCTCAGTCCATGATTAGGTCAAGCTGCCCCCTTGCTGTGGACAGTAATGTTGTTGTTCGGCAGTTCATTGTAGGCTTGGGCCTCGGTGGTTCCTGGGTTGTTCCTGAACATCCAAATCAATTTCCTCTCATCTGAGGGTGTAAGCTTGCTGAGGTGCGTGCCAAAGTGGTGACACAACTAAATGACTTGTACTTATGTTGAATTGTTTTAACTGATTGTTGATAACCAATGAGTGCTGTCAAAAAAGCGTTTTTTATGCTTGCAGAGAGAAATGACGAATTCCACCCCTTATAAAAACATTGAAGTGAGTGTATGTATATATATTTAAGCCAGAGAAAATCCAAAACAGCCCCAAACTTGTGCACCATATTCTTGTTTTTTAAAGTAATAAAGATGCATGTTGCATTAAGAAATCATTAAAAGCCCCAAATTACCCCGACATTTTCAATGGGTGTCGGTAAACATCTGACCACAACTGTACCTACCATTGTGATGCCACCATAACGCCAGTTGTGTTGCCATGTAATGCCATAACACATCAACATCTGCCCTTTCATGAACACTGTTAATACACCATTGCTTTTGATTAACAAAGAGTCGGGTTAAATCTGGGGCTCTGAATGGCTCACTTTGCCAGGGTTAGGGTTAGAGAGTGATTACACCTCTTAATACAACCTGCTGTTGTGTCTACAATATGCCGGGTTAAAGGCAGCACAATGCACAAAAGACCAAATTCGACAAATCTCCAGACAAACAATGTACGAAAATGCGTAAGCGTGCACGGTGACGAGCATGCATGTACGCCTATTCCCATGCTTTCTCGCAGTCATTTCCATAACAGCAGCATAATCGCTGACACACATCTGCGACTGGTTTAATTACTTACAGTAATGAGCCAGAGGCAGGAGCTACCAACGATGCTCTTCTCTCTGTCTCACCTTCTCTGTCTGGATCTCTCTCTCCCTTCTGTCTGAAGTGTTTTATAGCATTGCGTATGTCAACCAGGAGCAGCACGCGCCTACATTTTTGTCTTGCAACCAATTACTGCGACCACATGCTCCAGCTGAAGAGTGTATTCAAACAGTATTTGATATTTAGCCCCTTCTTTGTTTTGTTTTGTTTGTTTGCATCCCATCTTCCCCCAAACCCCCCTCAGCTGCGATTTCTTTGTTTTTCAAACCCTCGCGTCGTTTTGGGAATTTTTCTTTCCAACCGTCATTCCCATGGATACTTGCAAACCTCCCTCTCTGTTCAGTCGGCTAATTGAATTTGCAGCTGACTTTTAATTAACGACGGGGCCGATTTGCATAAAGTCGACTCATTTGCATACGGTCGCAGCCCCTCCCCCACGCATGTCTGAGCGCCTGGCACGGAGCCAGGAGAAAAGGGTGGAAACTGACATTGGCGAGAGGAGCAAGGAGGGAGGAAGGGACGGATGGAGGAGGAGAAGGTGAGGCGTCCGCCAACAAAGGAGACGGGAAACAGCAGATGGAGGAAAAGGAGGAGACAAATGGGGGGGCAAACAACAACAACTCACGCCACTAAGAATGAGCGAGGTGGACATGTAAACACACGCTAAACAAATGTATGCACAGCACGATCAGCTGCATGCACGCGTGCACGTGTGACAAACATCTCGACAGATTTTGCAATCAAGTTAGCTAATTAATAAATCAAAAGGGGGGGGGGGGGGACAGCTAGATAGTTATATTCATCTTACAAACAGGTGTTAATTGGAGCCACATTGGCTTCATGCAGATGAGCTCGTGAGGTGCAGTTTAATGTAGTTGAATAAATAAAGCCAAGAAAGACACACAAAGCTCATCTCCTGTTTCAACAGTACATGTGTGACAAGGACAACTCATATCTAAATACATTGACACACCGCTGCAGCCGCCTCCTGCATATTCATGCATTCACACGAGCATTTGTCAGGATGCTTCCTGACCAGAGGGCCTGTTCTGCTCTTATAGGTGCCATCCATCAGCACTGTCTGACCGCTGAGCATGCCCATATCTGTTAATGCCCCCTCCATCGTGTGAGGCTAGCAGCCTGTACCTAGAAATATCGTGAGGTTGCGCGTGCATCCACACCGCAATCTGGCAAAAGCTGTAAAGTTGTCAGCGAGGATTAAAACAGCTGGAACGACGCAATCTGCAGTCAGGGTGATATACTCTGTGTGTAAAACGTAACGCGAGTTCGAGCAGACATATCATGGCGATCCGCACAAAAACAAACTGTTTCTTTCTCTCATTGAGGCGCCAACTTCATTAGTATCCATAAAGCACGCAGCTCATTAATGAATGTCATTAAGACAGGCGGCGAGGCGCTGGGTGGGTGCCAACAAGACGACTGCTGGGTGGCTCGCAGGGAAGAGGATGAGCCCGGGCCAGCGGAGATGCAGCTGCTTCTCTCCCGTCTGGTTCCCGGGAGACGTGGAGACAGGCAGTTTGAGAATGTAGCCAGGAGGGGGGAGGTCTCAACTTGAGATGGGGGCGAAGGGTCAAGCTTACTAGGTGGCTGCGGGATGTGGGCGTTGCAGGCGTGCGCCATCTGAGTGCTGCCGCCATTTTGAGGGGTAAAAAGGAGCGAGTCGCCATTTTGAAGCGCTCAGCATCGGGGGAGAATTGGACTTTAAGGCATGACAGAGACATCTCAGACGTCTCCTCTGGTTGGCTTTGTCTTTTCTCACATGCACAGAGAGCACGGTCGTGTTTATCCTTCCCGGTTATTCAGCTACCTAGTAAATCTTAGCATTAGCGAGATCACATTTTAGAAGATTCGCAGAGATTCATGTGACTGAAGACTGGGAATGGGATGAAAGCGTAACATCCAATGGGGTAGTTGGGGCAACGCGCCCGGACCAAGAAGGTAGGAGGGCCCTGCACATCACAGAGAATGCTTCTATCATGCTAAGGCGCCCAGAACCAAAGCCTGACTTTATTTATATAATATACACTTTCCTTATTCAGTTTTAGACGTGCAATTATTTGCTCAGTCATTTTGATTCTGATTGTATTAAACATTTGATTAAAACAGGCATCTTTCCTGAATTTCCTGATTTGCGTTTCCTGCCATTTGTACAAAAAAGTCTCCTATGCAACAATTTGTTGTTCAGTGAGCATCTTTTAAAGCAGTTAGCTGGCGCGGCGGCAATTTTAAATGATGTTTTGCAAGAAACGCATTGCTCATAAGGAAGAATGAGAGAAGAGAGCAGGGTGAGAACGCTGCTGGGATTTAAGCAGTACTATCAGTGACTTTGCCAAGCACACCATTCTCCAGATTATGATGTGGGTCTGATGGGTGAGTATTTTGACTGGTTTTGTGGAGGATTGAAACATTGTTGCCACTTATATGTTGAAAATGTGCACTCACAATATGTGTTTATGATGCATGTAGAAGCCAGAGTTATTATGCCTCTGAATGGGATTAAAGGCCAAGGAGTTCCCAAACAACAACCTTTTGAAACTTCAGCCTTCATTTTGTTACATTTACCTGAAATCTTCAGATGTCATCATGTTGACAAGTCACGTATACGGTGTAATGCTTGATAGAGCACTCAAAGCCACCTTTGGAGTTTTTCCTGATGCAGTGGGTTTCTTTTAGAACACAAACTACTCACAAAAGGAAAACACAACCTGATGCCTGCACCACAAAACAGATTTTAGCTTATCCAGGTAACTTCAGGGCCTGGGTTTTCTCTGCTATGAAGGTGGCAAACTTCCAACCCAGGTCAATTACCCCGATGCTGTGAAACTAACCTGCTAATTACTGATTACTTCCCCAAGTAATCCCGTTACTTTACTGATTACTTATTTTCATAAGTAATTAGTTACTTAGTTACTTTTTAAAAACACGATTTACAACCTGAAGAGGTGATAAAGCGATAGCTCTTTCAGCCCAGTTCTACTTTTTCTGCATAATCCATCATACAAAATGTAATCAAATGGAAAAGTATCTTTTTTTAAAGTTTTTTTTATTATTTTTAATCTTTTAACTTTATGCATCAAGCAAAAATTAAATTATATGCAACATTCTCTGACTTGAATAAATTAGTTTAACATTTAAACCTATTTCCTACACATTCCAGCACATAAAATAAAATATTTTTTGTGTTTACACTCAGTCTTTCAAATAGATGCAAGTAAAACACAGCAGAATATAAATAAAGTCAAAGACTCAGCGGTCCTGTTGCTCTATTTTCACCTGTAAAGCAGCACTCCGGTAGGCGGAGGTTTACCCTGGTGCAGGTGTGCCGCGGTCAGTTGAAGAATCCGCGAGTTTCTCTGTGAATTTCCCGTTACGTCGTTGCGCACTCGGTGTTTTCTTGGAAGTTTAGGGGTTTTTCGCTGTAAAAAGTTTTCTTCCCACGCACAATGGACACTAATGTTTTTGTCACTTTTTATGGAATCAAACTCAAAGTAAGGTCAGTACTTCCACGCTTTAAACGCTGCACGCTCATACTCTCTCCCGCACTCGATATGTGATCCATTGTTGATCTGCACACAGCTGTTGTCACTAACGTCGCACTCGCTTACGTCACTGTCATGAGACATTCTCGCAAAAAAAAAAAAATCACGGTTTTAGTAACGCAGTAACGCCGCGTTCCTACGGGAAAGTAACGGTAATCGAATTACCGCTTTTGCAATAGTAATCCCTTACTTTACTTGTTACCTGAAAAGTAATCAGATTACAGTAACCTCTCAGACCTCTGTGGGTGCAAGGAGGGTCTAAAGCGTTTTACTATAATCTAAAGTCTTTGTTTCCCTGCTGAGGATGAGTAAGAAATAAAAACTGTTTGATCAGTTATTCTTTTGTTGTAATGATGCTTCTTGGCAATAAATCTTATACCACTGGAAAGCCTCTTTATTTCCTCTTGAATGGTGGTGCCTCATTTGCAAGGAAAATGCATTTGTGGCGGAAAACAGCTTCTGCGACTGAGTGTTGTTCTGAGCTTCAGGTGCCGACAATCATCTAGTCTAGACAATCTCTGGCCTCACAGGCCTGCCACGACTGCTCTTCACCGTCAGGCCCGTTTGCACTGGTGTCGGCAACATGTACACTGGAACGTGAACATGTGGAGGAACGTTATGCTCAGCACTAAGTCCAGATTCTGCTGCAGTTGGATCATGGAGTTTAAGTGTGAAGATTGCCAACTGTGCACAGATAGGTAACAGTTTTTGGTGTAGGCAGTGTGATGGAGAGATGCTGCAACTTCCTTACTGGAAGAACGAGTTATCATTAAAGGCTTCAAATCTCCACAGTCTAGGACTGTACCGCTCATGCCATCCTGGTTGAAGAAGCCATCCCACAGCAGTGTATGACCAAGCTGCTGACCGGCATGAGGCAGAGGTAGGAGGCTGCTGTGGGCATGTATGGTTCTTCCACATGTTACTGAGGCATCTCTGTTAACTGAATAACTTGTTAAATTTCCAAGATGTCTTGTTTTGTCAGACTTCGATCCTCACATGCAATAAACTACACCAAACAAGAGTTAGTAGCAGAATAAGCTGTTTGGCAAGAGAAGATTTGGCAGATTTTTCCATGGGTGTAACCCACAAATGCATTTTCCTTATAAATGTGGCAACACTTACGGGGAAATAAACAGGCTTTCCCAGAGTGTAAGATTTATTGCCAGGAAGCATTGTTAGAACAAAGACACAAATTTCCTTATTTTTTGCGCTGTGTTTAGATTCCTTGATTTTTTCCCCCCCTGTTGGCTGCAAACTTTTTCATTGTTCTATAAGCATCAATATGTGATCCTAAAACTGGACATTTACAACAAAAAAACCAAAACAAAAAGTGTTAAATCTGTTATTACATTTATTCTCTACTTGCTCTCAGCATACTGAAGACCACCAAAGACCTGTTGTTCAATCAAATACTGAATTAAAATCCATCAGATCCCCAGCCACATCTGATGGCTGGGGATCTGATACTATAACAAGAGTTATAGTATTGATAAGTCTGTTAACTTAAACAGATTGTCTGTATTTTGCTTGAGCTCTTCACATTTTTCTTGTAGCCTCTCTGTGGCCACTGCACTACTTCTTCCTGGAGCCTTCACCCAGCACTCTTAGATCAGCACCCATCTGTCTTTGAACCACAGCGGCTGGCCAAAAAAAAGTCACCTCTTGGCTTTAACTAAGGAAATAGTGTCTTCCATGGGACCGAAGGTCTAGGTTCATCAACTGATGACACAGGCATATTCCAAGCTGTCACAGCTGATGAGCTGCAAATGAAGCTTCAGTTTAGACCTGAGAGTCACTGAAGTTCCCTCTGGGCCGATTCCACTGGCGTCAAGTCCTTCAAAAGGAATCAAAGTAAATATTTTACTTGACACGAGTCTGTTTGCCGCGTTTACATTCTCTTGCTGCTTCAATACCTCAGGGCGCTGACGTCTGCACATACCCTCACTGATCCCGAAGGTCTCGCCTTCTCCAATGTCGTGCCGAGGAAGAAAAGATGCACTCATGCGTTCAAGTAATTAGCACTAATCAGCTTTGCACTGACCTAGTAGGCAGCCATATTGATTTCAGGGGCTAATCAAGAAGAAGTTTAATGACACGGCAATTAAAGTGCTCCAGTAAGTGAATTACACCTGCAATTAAATGCTATGGAAAAGCCATTGTGGGAGAAAATTATCTAAAATGTCATCAGTGTATACATTTAAACGTTAAGGAGTGACTTCTTTCGCTGACTGGACTTCTTCTAGGCATTGTAAAAATATAAGAAAAAAAACAATATTTACAACTTCAATCTTTATTTCTTTCAAATAAGATAAAAGAAAATTTGTTATCAATAATACAAGTACAAAAATGTATCAGAACACAGACGAATATACAGGACAGAGCATGACAGTGAGAGCTTAGGAAGTAATATGTGGATGAAAGAAAGATCCTCGGTACATGATGGGAGGAAAAACAAAGTGGGCTGGTCAGTGGAAGACTAGATTAAAAAAAAAGAAGAATTTAAGGGGACTGGATAACGTCGAAATGTAGTCAGCCTGGCACCAACAACCGTGCTCTCTTACCAGTTTTGGCCAACATGCTATGAAAAAGCACAAAAACCCTCCAATAAATAAGGCGCCATGACGGGCCCAAAGCAGGGGAAGTGTGTGTGTTACTAATCTGAATATATGGACTACAACTGACGGCGTTCACATTTTATATCGTGCATAAATACTTTATCATCTTAAATCACTCTTAAGATATTTCTATTCATAAACAATGACATTTATAAGTGGGAATTAAAAACAACTTTTAAAGAGAAACACGAGCTGCGATAGAAAAGTTAAGTCAAGCGTATGAGGTGCTCTCTGATAACCCTTTTTTGGGAGTGGGGGGGGAGGGGTTAACTAAGGGGGAGAGAGCTGAGTGAAGCTGCACTGCTCACACTTTACATTACTGTGTGTTACATGTTGGCAAAGCGCTGCCTGGCCCTTCTCCAACATGCTTTATGCAGTGATCAAGTGCAAGTATCATCACTTTTCACACGTCGCTATAAGTGTGTGCTTAGAGGAAAAAACAAAACTGTGGCCCACATTCCTACAGGCGCTGCTAAAAACAAAACACCAAAATCTGCAAAAAGAAAAGTGGACGAGTTTAATATGTTAAGTTTTAAGGCACTTCAGTGTCAGTTCGTTCGGTTTGGTGGAAGCTGAAATTTTGGCACCACAAATATTAACTGTAAGCAGGTAAAAATCCCGCTCTCGGTCAGCGATACTGAGGGGATTTATTCATGAAGCAATAAACTGACATAAACCGTCCATTCAGCCACCAAAAGTCACCGATAATGAAGTCCCTCTGGCAGGCGTTTGAGTTTTTCGCACCCTGTGAGGTGGGGCAGGAGGTTTGGAGTGGAGTGGGTTGGAGTGAAGTTGAAGGACTGTTGCTGAACATCAGAGTCTCAGAACAAACGAGTTACGCTGTGATGGCGGCAGGCGGCGTCTACATCTCGTGGGCGGTGAGATGATGTTCTGGGATACCGTTGGCATGAGCCACCATCGTGTTATTCTCGTTGAGGCGCCTCACGCGATACATTTCATAGTGGATGCTGCTGGTGATGTCCTTAATGTTCTGCATGTGGGTCCTACAAACAAAAACACACACTGTGGCATCACAGAAGTGTCCGTCCATCTCAAACCATCGCAGTTTTTACATTTTCTACTCAACCACCTTAAAATTTAGGGTACAAAGTGTGGACAGATAATTACTGCTGTAAAAAACACACACCTTTGTATATATGGATTTTTAAAGAGGCTCGTTCACACACTGAGAAGTTGTTTAAATGAACGAGGATCTCAAAAACTTGAAAAACTGAAGTTTCCAATGGTGTTTCTCGATGTATTCAAGGGCAATTTTATTCTGTTCTATATAAACTGAATCTGGATTTGCAGTTTCAGATGATGAGCTGGTCAAAATTTATATTAACAAACTGAAGCAGTCTCATTCTTGAACACAAACACACTACCTAAAACACCGAAAAACACAACTACAGACCATTTCTACATGGTATATAGAGACAGTGAAACCAATTCTCTACGTTTCACTCATCCTAAGAACTGCAATGTTCGAGCACACGACAGGAAACTATGGTCACTTTATCTCGAGTTTGAAAATAAAAACTACATTTACTTTAACATGCTGACTGGACACATCCTCCTGCTCCTTTGTGTCCTTTATTTTGCCTTACAATAACCTCAAACGGTTTTGAATCCACCTTGATCCAGCATGTACCTGTGAACTACCAGCACACTTGCAGTGTCAGACAGAAACCGCTCAAACCGTGTCTTTAACTGTTGTGTGTGTCTGACTTGAATCACTCCAGCTGTCTTTACAGACAACAGCTCATGGTTTTTTTTTGCACTTTGTGCCTGTAAACATGTCTCATATCAGTTTTTCCCTCTGCAAATTTGCGTTTCTGCTTTTACTGCACTGGGACTGTGATCACTATAAAACAGGTGGATTCACTGAAGCAGGACGCCTCTTGTCAATGTTAACGCATCATCACGATCACTGCGATTAAAATTTTTTTACGCCATTAACCAATCAGGAGCGCAGAATGGACAAACTTTGGACAAACTGCTCGAATTGCGTTGACAGAGACATTTCAGGGATTTTGCGTCATTTTGCGCTCCAGATGGGTTAATTGCGGGATGATGGATAAATCCGTGTTAACGCATTAACACTGGCAGCTCTATTAAAAACACTTACATATTCATTCCTATTGCTACTACATACATGTGACACATGTGATTCATGAGACTGATCAACCACATGCAGATTGAGTCTCCCTCTCTGTGTCTAAAATTACAAAAATCCCTTTATTTATGATGAATCTGTGCCAGATCCTCATCTGGCATAAACCTGTGGACTTGCAGACTAGTAGACAACATGCACTCACCTGATGAGGAGATCCCGTAAATAGGCAAACTCACAGTGGGCTATGTTCTCAACTGCAGAGAGAGAAGCTTTGAGTTAGAAATGATCAAACGGGAGTTAAAACAGGTGCTAACAGGCTGCAGAAGCTTCATGAATAGCTGGTGCTGAGATTCTTTAAGAGTCCAGCAGGTGGAGTCAGTGATCCTAGTGTGATGGCTCCATGCAGCAGGCCATCTTGCCCTCACCTGCTGCAGCTTTCATCCACTTTGAGTATTTTCTGAGGAGATTAACTGCATCAGAATTTCCCAATGATGTGTGCCTGTGTGTGTCAGCACAGGCACACTCTGCAGGAAATTAAACTTCCTTTATGAGGCACTTGATAAAGGGGTGGGGCCTCCTGTCTGGAGTAGCTAACATAAACTGGAATTAAAAATGACTAAACTTACACATTTTCTCTGCTCAGTGCATATCCAATGTGAGGATTCAGCAGACATACTCTTTGTATGGGAATGAGAGAGGTTGGGACACCAAGTAAACAATCAGGCGTCTTCATAGCGACTGTCTGGTGGAGGCCTGAGTCAGCTACATGGCACACGACTGCTGTCTGGAGAGCTGAATGGAGCATTGTTGACACTCTGTGACCAGCTGACTCCCAGAAACCCTCCCTTCTTTTTTCCCCCCTTTTCTTTTTTGCTAAAAGTGCATCATTAATATAAATACAAACGAGAGTTGTACCTTCAATGGTTCCCCACTTGGTCTTCCTCCCCAGCAACCTCCTGCCGTTGACCTGGTACTCCTGATCACTTCCCACCACAGCAAATGGGATCATCTCCTGTTCAAAAGGTTAAAAGTAAACGGCTATTAGAGTTAGAAATCCTTACAGAATGGATTTCAGATAGAGCCCAAAGTCCTGCTTGGTGATGCTGCTGCCCTTACCCTGATCTTTTCATTGATCATTCGGTCCTCTGCGTCCTCATCAAATTCCTTCTGTGGGTATACGTCAATCCCATTGGCTCGCAGCTCTTCCCTGATCTGGTTAGAGCATGTTCAAATACACACACACACACACACACACACACACACACGCGCGCACACACACACACACACACACACACACCAAATCTTTAACCCACCACAAGTCTCTTAATCTCTGGACTAATTAGGCGGCTGTTCTTGATGTATCCTTCTGAGAGATCAAACAATTGTACCTAAATATGCACAGGATGCAGATTAAGGTTGCATTAACGCTAATCTATGCCAAAAGTTTGGGCTTAGTCGCTAACTGCAACAAACAAAACGCAAAACCCTCACAGGATGTACGCCTAAACCTGTGTGCACACAGAGTGTGTTAATGAGGGAAAGGGAAATCCTGAGATCCTTGAAAACAAAGCCAATAAAAACCTCATAAAGGGGTCAGCTGTTTAAAAAAAGTAAAGGCAAGCAGAGAGCAAAAGGGTAAAAGAATATAGGGATACTTCAGAGAAGTTGCAATGCCACTAAAATCTAATAGATGTTACCTTCTTTTTGAAGAAGTCTCTCTCCTCCAGCGTGAGTGTATCTGCCTTGGCAATGACTGGGACGATGTTGACCACTTTACTCAGACGTCTCATGAATTCGACATCAAGAGGCCGAAGACTGAGGAGACAACATGAGAGAACCGGGAGGAAGACATTAGATTTAAGAACAAAAGCACAGGAAATTGTAACGCAAAGCTCTCGCACCAGAGGGCAGATGTTCCTAAGAAACGTCCCAGATGGAGGAACATTTACAGTTCCAACTTCTTATCATGCACCCATCATTACACAGAGTATGTGAACATCTGCTTGATACAGTTAGGGGAAGCAGCTAAGGCCTTTCCCGCAGTTTGAGAAAGCATCTGCATGTGGCCTGGCTAACGACTCTTTCACACAGGCTGCTCGTTGTCAACAACAAGGCTTGTGCACTCGAGAAAGAGCACGCTGAGAAAGACAAAAGTGCAGAATTGATTGCATGCACCCAGACACACACAGAGTCTCTGTCTCTTGCGTCCTTCCTGCCTCTCCCCCATTAGGCTTTTTAAGGCAAGCCTGGAGCAGCTGCTGGCCGGGCCATGTGACATCTGCAGTGTTGGATCAACATGAAACGCTGCTTGCTGGAGACGGGGGGGGGGGGGGGCATTCACACCAGGCCCCTGCCTGAGTAAAGACATGCCATGAGACAAAAATTAATAGAGGTGCAGCATTTGCTCTGTTATCAGTTGTGTCTTTGTGTGCGTGCTCCAAAGGGGATGACAGTCCACAGCTGCTTCAACATTTTCCCAAGACCAGTCGCTGCACTCGACTCGAGTTACACCAATGAAAAAATAGGAATATAAAAGAAACTATGAGCTGCATGGTGAATTATCATGTGTTCACCGAACGCCTAATTCCTTCTGCTAGTATACCCAGACCCCCTGAGCTCCGATCGGTGCAGGTCTGAACCAAGAGAGCGCTGAGAGGGAGAGTAAACCGGACGGTTCGATGAGAGCCAGATGTGTGGGCCTGTGAGAGGTCCAGGGAAAAACTTAGGATACTGAGCTGCTTCGGGGCCTGGCGAGAGCAGCCCATGTCTCCAGAGTGTGTGGGCCGGATAGAGAGTCCTTGTGTGTGTTCAATAAGAGGGGGTAACAAGGCAGAGAGATCTGCTTCACATTTAAAAAGTTAAGAACAAAGACAGCCTATACCAATATATGCTGACATGCACAGGCAAAGCACAGCGTTGCTGTCTGTAACAACAGCAGTTATTTAAATTCCAGTTGATGTAATTGTTTCGTATTGTCACCAAGTCAGACTTTTAGAAAACACAATGTCTGTTTACAAGAAAACTACAGAGCATAAAGAACAGCTTGTGTGACAGGAATCAGCACTGATGTTTTTTTAGATGTGTCTTTTTGAGATTTAAAACTACGACTGTGGTGTGTCATTACCAATGTCCAGTTGGGGGGATGAAGTATATGCAGCAGTGGACTCTGGAGTCTGGGATCCTTTTCTTCCTGTTGATATTGATTTCCTCCTGCAGGTACGCCTCGTACTGATCATTAATGAACTTCATGATGGGCTGCCAGCTATGCCATGGTGGAGAAAGATAATTGAAGAGGGAGAAGGAGAGAAGAGGGAGGGGAAAGAAGGGTAAGGGGGTGGAAAAGGAAGACAAGGGACAGATCAGTAAAAGGAGGAAGAGGAGGGGCTCAGGGAGACAAAGAAGAGGAGGAAGGACAATGATAGAGATCAGGTAAAGTAAGAAAGCAGGAAAAGCAAGAATAAAGGGGAGGACATCTGGTTAGAAACGCTTGTCATTATGAACTCTTATAATGCTTATATGGTTGTTGCAGCAACGTTAAGTTGTAGCCTACCAGTTCTCATTGTTGATCTGGTCTCCAAAGCCTGGTGTGTCAATGACTGTCAGCTTCATTCTTACACCCTTCTCCTCGATGTCTGCAAACAAAAGCACATAAGAACACTGTGAGCCAGCACAGCAGCAAACTGCTGTAACACAAACAAGCAGTGAGAATGCAGATGGGCATAAGCCAGTTGTCGTGAGTTGTACCGTGACTGATGGACTTGATTTCCACTGTTTTGGGAATCTTCTCCTGGGCTGTAGCCAGCACAGACTTACGGCTGACTTTAGACTTGAACAGCGTGTTCATCAGAGTAGACTTTCCCAGGCCGCTTTGTCCTGTAAGCAAAAAACAAACAAAAAAATGACAGGCAATGAGAAAAAAAACACTTCGACAGTGACTGCTTACACAGTGGGGAGCCAACGGTTTACACAATGGTGCCATAATAAAGCCAAACAAGATTCTATAAAATGACCCTGCTTCACTCCAACAATTTCAGAAGCTGTGACACCTGTCTGCTCAAACACTGCCAACAAAGCACACCAGTTTACTTCATATGCAGTAAGTGATGAGAAAAAGGGGCAGCTGCAATGAGCCAACAGCAGGACAGGACAAGCAACAGCCACAACTGCTATGCCTATGGTTGTCTTTTGTCATCTGCTATACAAGTCTCCAACGATTGCATGTGCACAAGAGTTTGGGCGTTTCCCCTGTCTAATTTCTCCAGCTCCTTTCTCTCAGCTGCCTCTCTCAACAAGTCTCATCCCGTGGATGTGGGATGAGATCCAGTCCCTCCGTTGTAATTGCAGCTTGTGATAGTAGTCCCCGTTTTGCTCTGCAGCCTCGATGAGTTTGGCTGATTTGTCCACCTGCTGCAGGTTCTGGTTAGAGTTTCCTAGCAGAACGAGATCTAGTGTCTAAAGCTGAAATCCATGACTGTTTATTTGGAGTATGTTTGACTGCGGGAATTCTTCTTGGGAAGCAGCTTAATGACATTGTGGGCCACCACAACCGCAACATCAACCTCTGGGAAAAATGGCACAGGAAAGGCTGGGGCTAGATGACAAGCAGAGACTGAACTGAAAAAAATAAAATAAAATGAGCAAAGGGAGTGTTCACTAATAAATTAACTGTGAATGGTGATGCTGTTTTGGATGGAGGTTAGTTTTACTTTGGTATCCTGTGGAGGCAGCAGCATATGAAACACTAAAGCTTTTTTTTAATAGCCCTAAAATGCTAATACGACATATGGCACTTATGAGCCACTCAAAATAACAGCAGGGGAAATAGCATGACTGCAACAGCCACACCCAGAAATACACAAATGTAACTCCTTTAATCTTATAACTACCAGTTCAAGACACTTTCTGATCAGATAACAACACCGATGCTCTTGTTTTGCTACAGTAAGAGGATAAAATGCTCCCCCATCCGGGCAAATTGAAACAGACTTAATTTATCAGCTGTCTGTCTATATGGATGAGACCCCCTGTGACCCTTGGACCTCATGCTAACATCACCACGGGTTAATGAAGAGCTGTTTGGAGGGGCCCACTGGGAAATGACCATTCAAAGTTCAACCTCAGGTTAAGTCAACATTCAGAACTTTGATTTATGGATATGCACTCGCATGCACAGCAGCACACACTCCACGCAAACACGGATTCACAGAACAAATATGAAGCTCAACAGCTGGAAGTTAAAGGACTCAAAAGTCCACGTGGAAATTAGCATTTTATCTGCTACTGTGCTTTGGCAGTACTAATGCCACTGTGAGCCGTGTCCAAACTTGCTCCAACAGCTGCTTTCTCCAAAGTGTCTGCATCCATCATCCTACCGCTAACAACCATCACAAAACAGTGAGGTGGTGCCAAAATCCCACAAGTGCTTTCTGTATGAGGTCAAAGTCGTACAGATGCTTTTTAAACTGTTAAATTGTGTCTGGCAGCAAACATTTTCACAAGAAAAAGCAAACAAGCTGGAAGGAAATTTTTTAAAAATGACACTCAAAGTTATCACAATTCATTATGTTACCAAAAAATTTGTTCTCTTTCTATCGTCTCGCTATCCTGTTTGGATGTAGGGGTTTCCCCCCGGGTGTCCTCTTCCTTTATAGACAAGGAAGTAAATCCACCTGCTCTGTTAGTTTTAAACTGTTAGATTGTAGCTACTGCACCTGGGCCTAAGCATGACTGATGTTTTATAATCAGTCCATTATCACTCCATTTGTTTAACAGATGAGAATTAAAATAATGAAAATCCAGTGAAAATGCGTTTTTTTTTGTTGATTTTCGTTTCACTTTTGCTACAATTTTTGGAGGGGAGCATAAAGTCCTCTATGCAGGTAAAAACCATCAGTTATAAAGATGCCAAACCAATTATCCAGTTCTTAAAAACCATCAATTGTTCCTACATTGTGATACAGTTAAATAATTTCACCTTGATATTTAAAAAAAAAAAGACACCCAAAAAACCATGGAAACCAGTTTTGTTTAGTTGTGTTTACCCACTCAGGCCTGGGGCTGCTTTCAAGCACATTTTTTTTATTTGAGGATGAGACAGACCATGTGTGGAGACGACATGCAGGAGACGTAAAGCAGTGAGATTGGGTGGGCTCGATGGTGGCCTGTTTGATCCTGAGGTGTGTAATTAGCTCCTATTTTAAAGGTGTCTGATCACAGTGATGAGTATGCCCAATTAAAAAAAACAAAATAAAAGAAAAAAGCTTCAGGCTTATATTTAAACTTGATTAGAAAGAAAAGCATCATGACTCAGTCTCAGCTCTAGTTATACATAACTGAGGTTATTGTGAGACTTAAGTGTATACAACCATCAATGCAACCATTTATTTGCAGAAGGCCACACTTTTGAGTAAAGATGGGAAATATTATTTCAACCTGAACATTTGCTAGCAGTAGTTATCCACAGTGAAGCACCAGCTCAAAAGTCTTACTCAAAGGCACCTCCTGGAATTATTTCTAATGCTTCACATGCATTTCTTTTAATGTGTGAGTGCATAAGCAGCCAAAGATTTGATCACTGCAATGCTATGTGACCGACAACAACTGTGCGAACCAAATCTGGGAATTTTAGTGAGTGCAAACAGGCTCTGCTTACCCACAACCATAATGTTGAGCTCAAAACCCTGCTTCATGGCTTTCCTCCTCATCTGCTCCAGAATGGCATCGATACCCACATAGCTGAAGTCCAACATGGGGCTGCCAGCCTTCTCCCCATACAGTCCACCCACTGCTGGGGACACCATAGCATCAGGCACCACCGCCTCAGACATGGTATTGCTGCTGTAGCTGGAAAACACTTCAGGTCCTGATGTAACAGAAACAGAGAAGGCTTGAGTTACTCACAAGTATAATATGGAAGAAGCAATAACAGATAAATGACGCATCTGTGAAAACAGGTACTGCAAGTAAAATGATAGAGAGGTTTAAAAAAAAACAAAAAAAAAAAAAAAAGAGGACTTTTTACAAGAATTTCAAGATTCTTGGTTCCTTGGAAATCCATAGGAGGAAGTAATGTACTGCACCAAACTGTCATAGTGCTGAAATATGTAATGATTGACAACTTCCTGTTATAGAACAAACCAGTTCAGCTAAGCAGCTCTTCAGGTGCTGGCAGTTCAGAAGAAAAGCTATCAGTAGAATTAAACTACAGTAAAATCTGTTAATAACACACATACACATTTGAACAAGATGATAGGGGATTCCTGCAGTGTCAGAAAAATGCATCCCTGACTGGGAAAACTCGTGTGAACACCCAGTTAAACAACAGCTTGGATGGTTGATGGCACAAAAAACCAAGTTATAGCTGAAATGGCCTGCATGTTTGCCTAATAGGGGGGAACTTGATTAATTGTGCAAGTGGCCATGCACATCATTGCATCTTTAATGTTTGGTTTTATTCAACCTGTGATGCCCTTTGTAACTGTTTACAAAGTGCTATTAGTTATTGTTATATCTAGAGGAAAGCTCTGGGATCCATCTTCTAGTGAATGTCTGCACAAAAGTTTCTGATAATCCATCTAATGGTTGTTGTTTATTTCAGTCTGGAACAAATGTGGCGGACTGTCTAGAAGACAGACAGAAAAACAACTAAAAGCACCTCCTGACTTTCAAGGTCCTGGTTAGTCTCATGCCAGAACAGTTTATCAACCCAAAAGTAAAACTATCAGAAAATTCGCTCTGTGGAATTAGAGTAGTTTAAAATTGGCAGAACGACATCTCTTCACTTTGTTTTTGTAATGATTAACTTCATGTCCTTCTGTGAAATGCCTGCAGATGTTTGTCTAATCACAAGAGAAATATTAAACTTTTAATGTGTTCACTGAGGTCTGCGCATGCCAAAGTCACCGTACCTCTCGAGCTGTGTATGTGACAAATTTACACGACGGCAGTGTTTATGTCCGTGTGTCATTAGATACACAGTCCATGTACCATGCTACCCCTCGCAAGGCCTCCCTTTCCCTTGCTCTCTACAGTGCAGTGTTACTGTCCTGCTAATGTGAGAGTGGAAAAGAGTGAGACTGGTGAGGTTGAAACCTGATCGACCCACAGCTAACCTGGCTAACACACACAAAAGCCCTGAGTACATGCTTGACTCTGTGCCTTTAAACATGCCGGTTGCCTTGACTTCACACACTCAGAGTTTCCTCTGTTTGAGCGCACAGCTGATCTGTACGTACACATGCAAATATCAGCCCCTGGACTGCCTGCCAAGAGTTTAACAGCTTTTGGATTCCAGCGAATACTCGACCTGTTACAAGGAGAAAGTAGTCCAGACAGCAGGCCAGTTCACCCGTATCACTCTGGGAAATAAATCAACAGGCTGGTAGAAAAGTCAACACACTTCAAACTGGCACTGCACTGATTAATGGAAGAAGAAGAAAAATCTGAGGAATGGCAGTGCTGTAGAAACTCAAAACTAGCTCATGTTAACACGTTAAGTCTTGCTTTTATAATATGCTCCATTGTGTGTGCATCCATGTGTCATAGAGACCCACCTATGGAAGCAGCTCTCCTGGCCTCTTCACCACTTCCTCATCCTGTTCCAAAAGTCAGTCAGCAACTTACAGCGACTCACTGCCCTCCACCTCCCCTCTACACCTCCCCTGTTTCGCTCATGTCTTTTTCCCCTCAGCCTCACCCTTTCCTCCCTGCTCACACTGATCCTCCCTCATCGGTGTTGCCTATTGCACACCAACTCTTAGTTTTCTTGTATCTCTCCTGTTTGAGCCCCTCCTCCTTTCTGCTACTCATTTGGCTTTTAGCTTTGTTATTAAATGTGCTGGATAATACAAAACCTCCATCCTCTTCTTCTCTACACCATGTATTTTCCCTCTGAAATCCCTTGCTGATTTTTTCCTGCGACAGCTTTGTGCTGTAAACAGAGATGTTTGCAGGAGTTAGGACACTGTGGCAACCAGGGCTCCAACAACAGAGCTTCAAAGGCATGATACCAGGGAAAGCATCAAAGGAAAGAGACATGAAATGAACAAGATGGAATACTTAACATATCATCCAACAGCATCTACACCTGCAAAGCACTAAAATATAATGATGAGAAGATCATCTGTACAAGCTTAATCTTTTGTTCGAGCTGAAACATTTAATAGATGGTGGATTGTCAGTTACTTGGATACCTGTTTAATCTAATCCAAAGGCTTTACTGTCAGGACTCGTGCACAACCATGAGCTGAGCATCGACCCATTTTCGAAGGGCATAAAACGGGATAAAAGAAATTTGTTCTTTTTATTGCAACTGTAGATCTTACTTCTGCGGTCCCAGCACAGTCCTCATTCCCAGCCTCTGAGCTTAAACACTTTTCTCCAGTTTGGTATGCACACTTCTCATTTTGTGATCAGTGTGGGTTTAAAACAGGAAGAAAAAGTAGGTTTTATGGAGGTTTTTGGTTCTGTGTAACCTTTGTGGAAACAATCAATTACAGTATTTGGTCTGAGGACTTCCTGAAATGAGCCTCATTTCAGAACAATGCTCAGCACCTCTGCAGCATGTCTGTTCTGTTTAATGTTCAGTTACTATTTGCTCATCTTCCACTGTGGGTGGGAATTATAAAAGCTAAGATACAGAGTGAATGAGAGACGGACAGAAAGAGTTGTTGGTGGTAACTAACTGGTTTCCCAGCCAGGAGCACAAAGGCTCTTCAAAAGATTAACTGTCCTTCATGAAACCAATGTACTGATTTTCTCAAGTCAAAGAAGAATTTAACACCATAAACAACTTGGCAAACATCACAACACCACACAAAAGGAGTCTTGAACCACTACCGTGGGAAACCAAACTCTTCTCTACAATCAAAATGAATCACTTCATTCATGGGTAGGACACCTCTTTAGACCTTTAGCCAACTTTGGTAAACTACAAACCCTACGATGTGGTGAGTGAAGCATCGTATCAGTGGTGCAGAGAGTGTGTCAAAGCATCTGGATACACTGACCATTTATTCACCCTCTGTCATGGTTTTTAGCCAGTAATGGCCTTATAAATGTTAACATTATTATTTTTTACCTCCACCTGGAAATGTCTGGCCCTGATGGCTTAACAGCTGTTGGACATTACCTCAAACCTATCAAACACAATGGGCTGACTGAAAAAATTACTGTTGAGTCAAATAGGGATGTAAGGAATGACATATTGTGGGAACCTCAGGTATTTTAATATGTTGTCATGCAAACTGATGGTGTAAATCCTTTGGAGGTGGATTAAATGAGCCTCTCAGATGGCTTCAACCGGCCACAGCCTTTTAAGAATAATTATATTGGGCCGCTTCTCAACTCAGCATTTTATGTTTCCCCCCCACTAGTTTCAAGTCTGATGGGAAATGGGCATGCAAAAGTTACATTTGAGAGAAAATGCGATGACAGTTGTGGAATAGGTTTGCTTATGTTGCTGATCAAACAGCACAAGCACAGTTTGGATGAATCAGATTTGTTTTTCAGTGACAATTAAGGGTCATTTAAAAACGTCAGTTTCCATTGTTGCTTGCTTAGTGGTAATAAATCACCCCTGGATGACTTGCACATTTGCCATGCCATTCCTTAGCTCTACTGCTCCCCCTGCATCATGGACAAACAAAATTTATTTTAGCTATTGGAAAGCAGAGTGACTCACTGTGATGCTGTTTTCAATTACAGGCACTAAAGAGGTTTTCTCTTTTATTGCTTCCAGCGGCATCAGATTGCTTTGCTTTTTTGTAAATATAGCCAGAAGTCTCACCTCTGCAGCAAAGCATTTCAGAGAAAAACAGCAAGACACAAGGAAAAGAAGAAGACCGAAGTGTGGAGAGAAAAAAAAAAAAAGGCAGACGTGTGCAGATAGGCATGAGATACAGAGGAGAAGCAAAAAGGAAGATGGCTGTCGTTGAGTAGGGGGGAGGTAAACAAGATAAGGTCAGTGAGAGGAGGACAAAGAAAGGCATGCAGAGGGGGAGAAGGAGGGGAGGAAAAAAAAGTGTGGATTGCAGAGATTGTGATTTATTCCAGTTTTGGGCCTGGGGCATTCCTCACTAACTACACACAGGCCTCCAAACTGAGATGCAAATACATTCGAATCCAGCTAAACATCTCCCTGTTCACTGGATGGTCTTTTCAAAAGGCACTAAAACTACAAAGGAGTATGAAGAAAAATGTGACTCTGTCGCCTATGTTTAGATGCAGTGTGGCCAGAACCACTGAGCCATGGCTTAGCTGTCCAGGGTGTTGATCTCAACAGGGTGGTGAGCAGGTCAGAGATCATGTTCCCAGTTTAGGTTGGAAAGAGCTGCACTGAGGTTAGTCCCCTCATGACAAACCTGTGGTTTGACCCTTTGAATAAACTCTGTAGAATTTAGAGGAATCCAGAGAGAGAAAAGGATGGAAACTTGGAGTGTTTGTTATCTGCAACACTGACTCACTCAGGGCATCTGTAAAACTGATTGTACAAAATCTTTCCCTTCATCGCTTCACTTTTACAACTGTTTTATACAACATGCAGGCAGTTCCACAGTTTTTCTACTATTTTAATGAACCATAACGTACACAAATGCTTTCTCTACTAAAGCATTGCACCGAATGATTAAATGCCAGGCTTTAAACAAACACTAAGCTACGGATGATAAGATCCAAACAATTGCTCAAAACCTACAGTCACAAAAACTGTTTTTCAAAGGAAATTAGATTTGTTTTTATCCAACGTTACATGAAACGGATCAAGAATGTAGTAAATGACACTTGCTGTCTAATGGGTCCATTCATCACAAAATGATTTATGATTTTTAATAAAACAAACTCTCAGCCAGCATCGCCCCTGTGTTACACTGTATTACCCAATGTGGGTTTATAATGATAAAATGGCTAACTGATCCCATTAGCACAGCAGAAAACTGCTTTGTTAAACTAGCCATGATTTGGCTGCTGAAACATCTGAGGCGGCTTATTCTAATAATCAATTAGCATTTTGACCACATGTTGTGGATTCCTGGAAACAGCTTCCAAATCCCATCCTTGGAAAGATCTCCACACCTCCTGCTTGCTTGTGTTTATACACCACTTTGCATTTAATTTAATTATTCATCCCCACTCTCCTCCTCAGTTGTGCTCCATCTCCCTCCCTTCACTCCCAACTGTAGGCAGTTTATACAGTAAGTTTCATCCAGATTGATTGCATCCAGGAAAATTTAGGGAACAGCCACGCATATATTAATTTAATCCATTGTATCAACACCAACACAAAGCTGGTGAATTCCTACAGATAACCTTAATTATATTTGATTGAAAAGGTAAATTGAAAGAGTTTGTGTCCAAGCTCCACGTAACAGCAGGCTTAATTTGTTTCATAGCAATGACAGCTCAATAATTTAGTATCCACCACTAGGCATTAATCCCATCAAGCGATAAAATGCACAAGTTCAGGTTAATCTAAGTGCTTGTTTGGAGCTGTATGTCAAAGACACATTGGTTTACTAATCCACTAAATGGGTTTTGAGATCTTTGTTCTTTTTAACAATCTATTTATGGGCTGGTTAAAAACATCTGCTGCGTTTGTCTTCCATTTACATTCCCATACAGGATGAAGGCGGTTTGCAGTCGTGTCTCATCTTAACGCCGCTAGATTTGTTTTGATGGTAACCCAGATGCCTCTTGAGGAGCGTGCGGGCTGCTTCAAATTTTATTTTATTCAATGTAATAAAAACGACTGATTCTCAAGCTGCCTTTTTTATGGTTGATTTCCCACAAGAGATGGTGCAAACACAGCTGAGAAACTTGTGTAGAAGCGATAAAAATGTATTCAATTACATTGAACTGGGGTTCCGGTAGCCCTCCAGCATTGAATCAATTCGATACCCCCAGACCACATGGGTTTACAACACACACAAACACACAAACCCAGTTACCCACCCTCTGACAGTGAAGCCTTTTAATAAAAAGGGGAAATTGGTTTGGTGGCAGTGCAAACACTGACTTTAATAACACAACAGCCTGAGTGTTTTTGCAACAAAGCCGAATTCCCAGACTCATCGTTCAGCTCTCAGGAGAAATGTGCCTGAGAGATTATGTCACCTGCCACTATTTGCCTGGAAATGATATACCCATCTTACTGTGTTCTGCAGATGCTTAAAACCAATGATAATCAGTCTCTTAACAACATACAACTTTGTATTTGCAGCATCAGCATCTAGGGTTACTTTGCAGACAGCAGAGAAATGTAAATTACTGTAATGACAGCAGAAGCCCACAGGTTTGTCTAGACTTCCAGAGGAATGTGTTCGGCCTCTAAGCTGTGGTGGTGCACAAGAGAGCTGTTGTCTTTCTAGGCTCTTCAGCTAATTCTTACACCAAGCAGCTCCAAAAGAAAAAAGAAAGAAAGGAAAAAAGGAAAAAAAAAAATCAAATCACTGAGCGCATCAGGTAAGGTTTCACCTATACATTATTAAATGCATGCATGCCTCAATTTACCGTGCGGACACCCAAGTGCAAGCAAGAAGACTTATTGACTCAATTCAAGGCTCAGGCTGATTTAGTTTCAACTAAACATCTACAGTTAAGGAAATACATTCCACTGCAGCAGATCATGCCTTACAAAAAAATATTCCACCCTAAAGCAACTGCTAAACTTTACCCTCTGAGTTTACACGAAAGCAAAATGAATCAGGAAGTTGTCAGTTTTGTGAGCGTCTTTGTGGCTAGGCTAAATAATACATTAGTTATCCATTACCTATTGGGTACTTGCTGACAGTAATAGAGCATGTGGACTGAACCAATGTAATCTCAGTGAATGGGTCAAAGTGTATCAGTGAAATGGTTAGCTGACAGTGAGTGTGGGTCTAGAGGGGCAGGGGGTTGAGGAATCTGACCTCTGTTCGTGCACACGCCTCACCTTAGAAACAACAGTTAGAAGAAGTGTTATTTAAACAAAAAAAAAAAAAAAAAAAGTACAGCGAACTCAGTTGAAAAAGTTCTGCTTTTTTAACATTGCACAGACATAATTATAAATACCAAATTATCTACAAACTAACCAATGTTACTTTAATGCTCAGTTGACTAAAGGTGGACTTAGAGGGCAGCTGTCCTTCACTATTGAGACAGAAGGCTCAAGGTGTTCAAATCCTTAGAAAACACAAACTCACTATTCCATCAAAAATGCTGTCAGCAGCACTCCTCTGACACAGTCTACAGCCTGTGTGCGAGCTGAAGCCTGTCACCTGGGTCCTCTCCAAGTCTCAGCAGCAGTATTTATGGACTGTGTTTGACCCACATACAAAGCTTAAGGGTGTAGTGGACAATAAGTGACGTCACAGTGTCAGTTTAACTTGAAATGTGACTCCTTACTCAAAGTAGTTCATATTTACATGTTATTTCAGTTAATTTCAAGTGAACCACCATCATCTCCTCACCTTTGAAGATTTTAAAGTCGTATATTTATCGTGTGTGGCAGCATGACACTTCTAGGTCACTGTAGGTGTAGACAGCCAAACACTTGTTACATTAGACCTTAAAAGCGTTCCCTATAAAGGGAACATAAGCTTATTGTGTTATGTAAGTTTAGAATTGTTTTCTTTTAACATCTTCATTGCTAATCTATCAACATCAACACTTGCAGATGACTGAATCATCTCAAAATTTATATGCAACAAGTTACAACAAAAATACGACAGTTTCCCTTTTTCCACTCTTCTCTTGTGGTGAACATCTAACGCACATACATGTACTAGAAAACGCAAACCAGTTATTCAGAGAATCTGCTCCTGGGGAATCCAACAGAGATGAAATGTTATCGATTTTACAGAGCTCCGGTTACATTCATGAAATGTTTTGCATTTCAAACTCATGATGCTAAATTCCACAATAGATACACAATCTTACTGATCTAACTTCTTGACTCCCGATGTGCACAGACAGACAAAGACACGCAAGATGCAGAAGGTAACGATGACCTTTTCAGCTTCCCATTAAACAGTGGTGAAAGGCCACAATCTGTTCTGCACAGAGGCCACAACAGAGCTCCTTTCAGCAGCTCTGCGTGTGTGTGCGCACATATGTGTGTGTTTCTGAGGCAAACCAGAGGCGGGTGACTTTCTGAAAAGGTGAGGGGCGGTTGGTGTTTCCACCGGTTTGATATTAGCTGCTGAGAGGAATTCCTTGTATTCTCCAGGTCAACTTTGGATAACAAAGCCTGGATGATAAATTCTGAGGCCCAGCGTTGTTGTCAGCTGCTGCCACATGACCCCATAGCCAAGAACTCGCACTATCACTTTGTCAGTGCTTAAACAAGAGCAGAAAAAGTAGTGAAAGAGAAACCTGATCTGTACAGAGCTCATAAAGAAACACTAATCCGAGGCTAGCCTGTTCTACTTTCCTAAAAGGATTCCTTCACTGTACTTTCCAAAAGCACATCAAAGCCTACGAACCACGTGTGAGGTGCTAACTGTCCACTCTGCATACGTATTTAGCCTGGTAATATGTCATT
Organism: Rhamphochromis sp. 'chilingali'; assembly: GCF_963969265.1. Taxonomy (NCBI): domain Eukaryota; kingdom Metazoa; phylum Chordata; class Actinopteri; order Cichliformes; family Cichlidae; genus Rhamphochromis; species Rhamphochromis sp. 'chilingali'. The sequence goes on along the minus strand of NC_137942.1, from coordinate 17,887,786 downwards.
GTCAGCAACAGCAGTCCAGTGTGTGGACAACGTCAGGAGGAAGGAAACAAAAATAAAACTGGGAGTTTAAACAGAAAAAAATGGGGTTGAACATGATGGAACATCCCCCTGGATACATAAACAGACGTGTGTGTGTGTGAGTCTGTGTGTGTGTATTACACAGAGAGATCGATTACAAAGCGTGCCACACAGCAGACATGCACAACATTTAGGAGATGAAAGACAGGGAATGCAAAATCTGAACAATGGTAATTATCCGTGAAAGCATGCTCACACAAAAATGAGAAAAATATCCCAACCTGAGATCCTGAGCACTGTCTGTGAAATACACAGCCATGCTTCTTTACAACAAACAAATTAATAGCCACGTGCATATTTAAGCTTGGTTAAAACACATCAGTAACATTACATGTTTGAACAGCTGGACTCAAAAACAAACTGTTTTCTTTCTGCTAAGAAGACAAACACACAAATCGAGAACAAAGGACAAAACTTCCTTCCTCCACTTCCAACTGATTTTTAACACACACACACACACACACACACACACACACACACACACACACACACACACACACACACACACACTCCCTGCCAGTATGCAAAGCACTCACCGTGTGTGAAGTGTTTGTGTGTATGAGCTGTCCCCTGTCGAAGTGCAGCGCTCCAGTGAGAGGCCAAACTCTGCTGTGGCTCTGGAAGCTCCCTGCCTGCCCCTCCCACCCATGCCTGTCATGTGACTCTGCACGCAAGGCAACACCACACGCCCACTTCCTTCAAATAACCCCGACCCTCCCTCTGACAAATAAAAGGGAAAAAACACCCCCACAACTTCCAATGCGATAAAAAGTAAATGTTAGCAGAGAACGGACAAAGACAGAGCGTCAGTGGCTGCGATAAAGAAACAACAGAAGAGCTGTGTGTGCGTGCGCCTGCAGCTCTGCAGGCTTTAGGCCAGCTTCTCCTCAAGTCCCACATTAAAAAACAAAAAACTAATTACTTTGTCTGGACTCCTTATCTCCTCATCTTTACGTCAAACTACTAACACTCAGTCCCTTTAACAAATCAGTACCCTCCATAAATCAAGACTCACTGATTTATTTTCCCCCTCTTTGCAAATTTTATATCATATTGGCTTTTACAGCAAATCATTTAAAAGAAAAAACAAAAGAGTAAAAATGTTTTAGATAAAGCCAAAGAAATCAAGCAGACAGAGCAGGGGATATGATGACATTTATCCTTTTTTTTAAAAAATTCACAGGAAATTGTTGTTTTTTTAAAGCAGCTTTTGTAAGTACTGAATAATCCCACAGCAACTAAACTGAAATGTTTGGCAACAGTCAAGAGCCTGGATAAGATATCCTCAGACATTTCAACAGTAAAAAACATTACAGGGATGATGTACAAACACTTTAATGCTGTTACAGTAACAATAAAAGCCACATGTATACAAAGTATGACAAAGTATGAAAAGCAATAAAATAATATAACATGAATCCATGTATTAGGCAGGTATATTTATTTATAGCATATATTAGATTGTATACTGTAAACAGATGTATAAGATGAGTTAGATGGGGGTAGGAATGGCTGACCAGGATATGGTCAACATCTTGTTCTTGTTTTCCTCTTGAATATGATGGCTTTTAATGATTGTGTTTATTTGTCTTTTACTCCCTAATACGTATTGACACTTGTTACTTATATGTTCAAAATAAAGATTTGATTATGACAGTGCAAACACCAACAACTATTACTATTTTCCAGTGAAAATATAAACAAAAGACGAAAAGACGAAATCTAAAGAATGGCAAAATGAGATGTTAAAAACACCTGATCCCTTATCTTCCAGTACCTGAGAACAAACCAATCACTTTGGCTGATTACTACTCTTTGGAAGTGTGTATATTCATGCCAGATTAAAGAGGACGGGAACAGCTGTTTTCAGGCTCACAGGAAGTGTAATTACACACCAGTGCAGCAACTTGAGTTTAACCTTACAGCCACATGAACAGACACACACACACACACACACACACACACACACACACACACTCTCTCTGGGCAACACCTGCATTCCTTGAAACGAACAGTCAGGTTCCTGAAAAAAACCAGGCGTAATATGTTGGAGAGACGTGTCATTACTCAAACTCAGAGGCCAAAATAAACCAGGGCTTTTAAACAATGTCCATCTAACGAAACTGAAACATCAATATGGACCTTCTGAGTCCTGCACAATACCAACACACGATTCATTAAATCCGACACACAAACATAGCTGGACTTGTAACTGTGATAAAAACCAGGTTTTTACCAAATATGGACGTAAAATAAACCCTTGTTGTCGTTAGTTTTACAGGGTGGAGAACCCTGCAATTTCCCCCAAACTCGGGGCCCCGTCTCTCTTACAGCTTTTCGCTCTTTGACCTTTTTCGTTCTTTTCAACTCACTCTTTCTGAAGCTCACCTTTATCTCCCCAATAAAAACCTGATGTTTAAAGTGGAGACACTGGAAATGTAGATAATTCTGACAGCACTTAATAATGGGTTTAGGAGCTGGTTTATTACTCAGCTGCACTTTTTTTCACCAACACGACACAATCATCTTTGAAATCTTCTTCTGTGGATTATGCAGATAATACAATAGGAAGACATAACAGAGCTTTTCACTCCTAATATGCATTGCAGCAATGCCAGTGATGAAGCAAGCCACAGATAGTTTAAATAAAAAGGGGCAATGGTCATGACTTAAGACAAATTAAAATCCACATTTAGGAAGACTAAAGCATCATCCTGAAGTCACGTAAACAGCTGTGTGCATAAAACTGTGCCACTCTGAACTCGAAACACAAACTCCTCTTCTGAACATCACTGCCACTCAGGAGCTGCTCTCCAAAGGTCTCACTATTAACTTGTCTTTTTTTAAGCCTAAAATAGACTTTTTATGAGATACAAATTCCCTCTTTCAGATTTTCTTCTTAAAAACACTGACTCCTGAGTGAACCGTGCATGCATGCAGCGTGGGCCAACCATCATTTGTTTGATCTGACATAACTTGGCAGACTTCTTTATTACAGAGCTGCTGTGCTGCTGGGGACACGGCCTTCTTAAATGAAAGAAGAAAAAAAAAATCTTAATTTTGAGGAGAAGGAGACAGAAAGCCGATGTCAGGGGCTGAAGTTTGTGGGCCACGCTGAGCCAAGATGGTGTCATGTACTGGCAGGCAGAGCATGAAGCTGCCTGGCTGACCCCTGACAGTATTCCTTGCAGTTGGACTTTCATAACACAGAGATACAGAAGAACCATAGATTGACTGGGCGCATTACATTAAAGGCATCACAGGTTGTCTTTTTCCTCCACAGGAAAATAGTGTAGTGTACGACTAATACAGAGGGCTGCAACACATCTTAAATCAGTATTCAGTAGACTGCAGTGCACAGGGTGTGTGTACAGTTCTGCTATGAACCATCTTAGGCTGATAAATGACACTACCAAAAATAAATAAATAAAGGTTCGTTAGCTGACATGCATGCTGAGGTTTCTAAAAAACAAAAAAGCAAGTACAGAAAAATTAGATCAACAGCAAGGACCTTATTCATTTCTGCAACACTCATGCTGCTCATGTGAAAGATGTGGGTGGTGGCCACGGAGAAACTAAATGTTTCCTTTGTGTGTGTGTGTTTCTACCTCACCCAGAAGGAATACTTAAGCCTCCGTACAGGATAAAAGGAGAAACTTGAGCATGTCTTTATGTGTAAACATTTGTGAGTTTACTTAACCTAAAAATCTATTGTGCACCGTCACACTGTGACGCTTGGATTTCCATTTGGAGATGAAGAGTAAACACTCGCAATGTAAATAACATTTAGGGGCCAACTTTAGGGCAAATCTACCGGAAATTAATGTAGGTCAGTGTCCTCTGAAGTAATAGAAACAGTGTGGAGGTGTGTGTGTGTGTGTGTGTGTGTGTGTGTGTGTGTGTGGGGGGGGGGGGTTTGAAGATGTCACATGAATCCAATTCTCTGGGAAGAGGAAGTACTTCCTCACTGAGGAGGATTTGTAGTAAACAGCTGAATGAGGCCCTCTCAGGGTTCTGAAAACAGCTCCTTCACCCTCCTCCACCCGATGTGTGTGTATGCCGACACTGAGCCACTCAGCTCTGTGTTTGTGTATTGTGCTTCTTAATGTATAATACAGTGGACTTCAACGTATCTTTGACAAATGTTTTCCAGCTCCAGGCGCTACCTTCCAGGTGCAAGGCCAACTACCTGTGTGACAGCAGCATCTGCTGGTAGCTGGTAGAGTTGCAGCAGTAGAAGCAGCTCCACGAGCTTCAAAACAGCATGGGTCAGTCTCCAGCCTCAGCTTTGCAGTGCAAAACTTGCATATCTAAAAATTTGGCAAGTGTATATTTAGTTATTTTAACATGATGAAACTTAAAATTTGAGTTGTGGTGCAAACATCTTTGTACATAATCGTAAAGTTTTTATATGGTGACAGGAACTACAGAACATCTTTAAACAATGAAAACTAAAGTAAACAAATTATAAATGAAAACATAGCCATTAAAAACACGTGTACACTATTTAAAATTCACTCAACTACAACACGAGAGACTCGACTGCAATTTCAGTCCCTCACCTCTGCAGTCGGGCAGACACACCCATATTCAGACTTTGGATTAAATGACCAATAATCAGCTTTTGTATTTTAACAGAACCAAATTACCACAAAAAGAAACAAAACAGAACAAAAAAGTTGCTGGTAGTTGCTGTTTTGTTTTCTCTTTTGTTCACAGCAGCAAATAAAAAATAAGTAAACAATGTGAAGAGAAAACTTGTTCCAAGATAGACTCAAACTAACTAACTGTTGGACCAGAAAACCATCTGGATCTTTATTTTGAACATGGTCTTCACTTGTTTTGGGAAAAAACAATTAGCCAGTTGCAACATCTGTACCACTAGATGACTGATGAGAAATTTTGTAAAAGTGTTATAAAACTTTCCACTTTTCACTTGTTATTTTTACTCTCTAATATGAGTTAATTTTGTGCTAAGTTTGAAAATTTTAAATGGATAGACCCACATCATGCTTGCAGTGAAAATCAATATTTTGTATATTAGCTACTCAAAATGGTTCTTACTGTGCATCATCTGTACAATATCTACTCATGTCTAATCTAACAGTAGTGACTCCCAGCAGATTCATCCAGTGAGGCTCAAGGACAATAATGCTGATGGAGAAATGACAGACATGTTGATTAAGAGTGTATTTGACTGATGCTTTTGAATTTTCTCTGTAATCTTGAAACTTTTGTGCTCATTAAACTGTATTTTCAAGCGTGAGATGGTCATTTTCAATGATGTGTTGTAACCGTCTTGATTCAAAAGTTGTATTAGATATGCACATATTAGATATATGTGCATTGTTCACAATGTAAACTAACTGCATGCCCTGGTGACTTACTGGCCTAAAATAAATATACGATTCACTTGATTCAAATCCATCCGTGTCTTCCAAGTTTCAAAATGTAGCTGATATAATAGTAAAGTAATAATAAAATAAAAAAGTAATAGTAAATTTCTACACGTCCTGATAATGGCAAAAGACCAAAAATGCAGCAAGTGTGAGAGACCAATAACCTGCATTAAAACAAACAAAAACATCCAGTCTCAAACAAAAAGCAGACACGGATTATGTGCAAATATTTCAATCTACTCTAGTAAAGTCATGAGCTGTGACACATACATATTTTTGGACACAGAAATAATCTCAAGTTTTTATATAATGACTACAGATCACCTTTAAACAATAAAAATTTAAATTAAGAAAACAACAATCATTCAAGAAAACTCCAAATTCAAAAACATGTGCACATTGTGTGAAATTCATATGTGATCATTTGGTACAGGAGAGACTACTGCAGTGTCACAGTTCGACACCCAAGGCAGACACGCCCATATTCAAAGCTTCCATTACAAGCCTGCTCATAAATGGCCAATAATCAGCTGTTAACAGACACGTGACTGCCAAACTACCAGATACTGAAATGTTTTTTTGTCTTTAAAAACGGAAGGAAGTCAAATGGACACAGTTGTTTTTCAACTTCCTCTTCACAACTGTCAAAGCTCCTCTGGATTTATTTACAAGGAAAGCAAAACCTAAAAGAAGTTAAAACTGCTCTCACACAACAAATAGATCAGACTGAGAGAAGCATACCGACACAGGTAAGTTCCCTCATTTTCTAAATTCCTTACTCGACTGGTGAGGAATTTACCCACATCTCTAATGCAGAATATATTCCACAAGTGACAAAATATTCCATACACAACAAAGTGGATTTGACATGGAGTCTGTTACCGTGCACTACGTATGCCTTTTGACTAATTACAAGCATACATACTGTCATTCAATATGATCTGCAAGTCTGCAGGATTAGTATTAAAGCTTTGAATTTTAATTTGTGTAACTTCCTGACACAGTTATTGGGAGTGTCATGAAACCAGTGCCATGGCCAATAAAAAGTGAAATACAATTCATTAAGATTAGCAACTGGCTTTATCTAATACAGCATGAAAACATTTTCGGAATCTCTCAAACAAAATCTGCTTTGTTTAATTACTCTAAGCAGACCGTTCAGTGATCCCGCCCTCTTGTTTATCTGAAGCTGACAGGAGGCATCAGTGGACAAGTCAAACAAGTTTTGATTATAAATGAAGAGTTACTAGTGTGACACTCCCCTATCATTACCTCCTCTCAGGTCCTGTTCAGGAAGTTAAGACTGTTTGGTAAAACAAGAGAATTTCTGAATTTAAGGTAAAAACAAAATCTCTTTATTTAAGAAATAAAGAGACATTTTTATAAATGATTTTGTAACTTTGTAACATTTGTTGTTCCCTGGGTTAACACCCCCCCCCCCCCCCTTCTAATTTAATAAAACTTTAATTTACTTTTCCTGGTGAAAATACCATTTACCAGGAAAAGTAAATAAAATCTGTTTCAGTGTTTGTACGACCAAATGATTAACGCTTAATTACAGACTAGGAAAGAAAAATTAAAGTCCTTTTTTAAATGGTAGCATGTTGATAAAAATATGTAATCATAACTATTATATGCATCACAGGTCACACAAAAAGACAAAAAAAAAAAAAAAACTTTGTAAGGGCGGAAAATGCATGGATTCACTAGCTACTTAAATCTCTCTACAGGCTGATGAAGATGTCAGGAAAGATCATCTGTTGCTGTGTGGCTCTGCTCCTGACCCTGACTTCTGTGTCAGCTGTAAGACGAACACTCAATTCAATCAATGATTTGATGTCAGTAGGCTTCGGCCAGTCTGTGCCGATCCACAGTCTTGTGCTGCTCCACTGGTTTGCCAACACTGTTAACATTGACAGAAACGATGTCATACATCTGAACTTTAACCCAAACCATGATTATGGGTCCCACTATTATGGCAACAGTGGGAGGCTGTTTGAACTATCGCTGGGATCCACATACTACACCATCGGTAACATCAATGCATCAACATCAGTCCCACTTCCACCTCATGTCCGAGCCCAGTCAGGACATGGAAACAGAGTTCGAGTCGTTATTAGAGTCAGGGAGGCATCTGGAGTGCGACAAGTAGAGCGTGTCTATATCACGCAGCATTATAACCAATTTAACCATCAAAGGTCAGATTATGATCAACATCAGACGTACGAGATCACTACCAACCTCTTAAGAGAGATCAGAGAGTTTTCTAGGGACAGTGATGACATGATATCATTAAGGTATCTTAGGGATCGCTTTGGACGCAGGGCTAATGATTTGCAGTTAGAACGCATCAGAAACATGTGGGGTCACCTTGCTTCTCTCGGACTGTTGTTCCACATTGTGGGGTATGCTGGGCCAGTACAATCCTACTGTAACCAAGTCCAGTTGGCATCAAGAAGAAATGATTCATGGAGCAATATTCAAGACTGTCTAGGTTTCTTATGTCGTTTGTTGTTTGCAGTTTTTTTGGTAGTTGCTGTTGTTTTCTCTTTTGTTCGCAGCAGCAAATAAAAAATGAGTAAACAATGTGAAGAGAAAACTTGTTCCAAGATAGACTCAAACTAACTGTAACTGTTGGACCAGAAAACCATCTGGATCTTTATTTTGAACATGGTCTTCACTTGTTTTGGGAAAAAACAATTAGCCAGTTGCAACATCTGTACCACTAGATGACTGATGAGAAATTTTGTAAAAGTGTTATAAAACTTTCCACTTTTCACTTGTTATTTTTACTCTCTAATATGAGTTAATTTTGTGCTAAGTTTGAAAATTTTAAATGGATAGACCCACAGCATGCTTTCAGTGAAAGGCCAAATCAATATTTTGTATATTAGCTACTCAAAATGGTTCTTACTGTGCATCATCTGTACAATATCTACTCATGTCTAATCTAACAGTAGTGACTCCCAGCAGATTCATCCAGTGAGGCTCAAGGACAATAATCCTGATGGAGAAATGACAGACATGTTGATTAAGAGTGTATTTGACTGATGCTTTTGTATTTTCTCTGTAATCTTGAAACTTTTGTGCTCATTAAACTGTATTTTCAAGCGTGAGATGGTCATTTTCAATGATGTGTTGTAACCGTCTTGATTCAAAAGTTGTATTAGACATGCACATATTAGATATATGTGCATTGTTCACAATGAAAACTAACTGCATGCCCTGGTGACTTACTGGCCTAAAATAAATATACGATTCACTTGATTCAAATCCATCTGTGTCTTCCAAGTTTCAAAATGTAGCTGATATAATAGTAAAGTAATAATAAAATAAAAAAGTAATAGTAAATTTCTACACGTCCTGATAATGGCAAAAGACCAAAAATGCAGCCAGTGTGAGAGACCAATAACCTGCATTAAAACAAACAAAAACATCCAGTCTCAAACAAAAAGCAGACACGGATTATGTGCAAATATTTCAATCTACTCTAGTAAAGTCATGAGCTGTGACACATACATATTTTTGGACACAGAAATAATCTCAAGTTTTTATATAATGACTACAGATCATCTTTAAACAATAAAAACTTAAATTAAGAAAACAACAATCATTCAAGAAAACACCAAATTCAAAAACATGTGCACAATGTGTGAAATTCATATGTGATCATTTGGTACAGGAGAGACTACTGCAGTGTCACAGTTCGACACCCAAGGCAGACACGCCCATATTCAAAGTTTCCATTACAAGCCTGCTCATAAATGGCCAATAATCAGCTGTTAACAGACACGTGACTGCCAAACTACCAGATACTGAAATGTTTTTTGTCTTTAAAAACGGAAGGAAGTCAAATGAACACAGTTGTTTTTCAACTTCCTCTTCACAACTGTCAAAGCTCCTCTGGATTTATTTACAAGGAAAGCGAAACCTAAAAGAAGTTAAAACTGCTCTCACACAACAAATAGATCAGACTGAGAGAAGCATACCGACACAGGTAAGTTCCCTCATTTTCTAAATTCCTTACTCGACTGGTGAGGAATTTACCCACATCTCTAATGCAGAATCTATTCCACAAGTGACAAAATATTCCATACACAACAAAGTGGATTTGGACTAATTACAAGCATACATACTTCCATTCAATATGATCTGCAAGTCTGCAGGATTAGTATTAAAGCTTTGAATTTTAATTTGTGTAACTTCCTGACACAGTTATTGGGAGTGTCATGAAACCAGTGCCATGGCCAATAAAAAGTGAAATACAATTCATTAAGATTAGCAACTGGCTTTATCTAATACAACATGAAAACATTTTCAGAATCTCTCAAACAAAATCTGCTTTGTTTAATTACTCTAAGCAGACCGTTCAGTGATCCCGCCCTCTTGTTTATCTGCAGCTGACAGGAGGCATCAGTGGACAAGTCAAACAAGTTTTGATTATAAATGAAGAGTTACTAGTGTGACGCTCCCCTATCATTACCTCCTCTCAGGTCCTGTTCAGGAAGTTAAGACTGTTTGGGAAAACAAGAGAATTTCTGAATTTAAGTTAAAAACAAAATCTCTTTATTTAAGAAATAAAGAGACATTTTTATAAATGATTTTGTAACTTTGTAACATTTGTTGTTCTCTGGGTTGAATGGCTAATACCATTCACCAGGAAAAGTAAATGAAACCCGTTTCAGTGTTTGTACGACCAAATGATTAACACTTAATCACAGACTAGGAAAGAAAAATTAAAGTCCTTTCTTAAATGGTAGCATGGTGATAAAAATATGTAATCATAACTATTATATGTATCACAGGTCACACAAAAAGACAAAAAAAAAAAACCTTGTAAGGACTGAAAATGCATGGATTCACTAACTACTTAAATCTCTCTACAGGCTGATGAAGATGTCAGGAAAGATCATCTGTTGCTGTGTGGCTCTTCTGATCTTTACATCAGTTTCAGCTGTAAAACGAATGCTCAATTCAATCAGTGAGCTACAGTCAGTCAGATTTGGCCAAGCGGTACCTATGGAGAGCCAAGAATTGCTCTGCTGGTTTGCCAACAAAATTGAAATTGATACAAATGGTGTCATACGACTGAACTTTGACCCACACTGTGATTATGGCTCACATCATTACGGCAACTTTGAGGGGTTGCTAGATGAATTGCCAAGGGGGTACAGATACTACACTCTTGGCAATGTCAATCAACAGACATCACTCCAGCTTCCATCTCATAGGAGAAACAGGGCCCGAATCATAATTAGAGTCAGGGAGCAGTCACAGACAGTAGACCAAGTCTATATTACACAGCATTATCAGACATTTGACTACCAAAGGTCAGAGTACGATCCAGAACAAACGTACCTGATCTCTACTAACCTCCTAAGAGAGATCAGAAGGGCTCGTATGGACAACTCACCGATACATCGTGTAAACGCGTCCCAGTCATGGGACACTGGAAACAGACAGGCTGCAACAAGAAGAAATGGACAACCTAATGGTTGGAACGATTGGCTGTTGTTTGCTTTGGTTGTTTTAGTCTTCATTTTGTTCATTTCCTTTTTGTCAACAGCAAATAAATACAACAGATAGGGCTGTTCGATATAACAATATATATCGGATGACGATATAAAAACGTCTATCGTTGCATTTTACGCTATCGTTTGTTTCGTGGTGTCGCAAAATAAACTGTTTACGGCAATATGTTTCCATTATTTTGATGGTCACTGGTCGTGTCCAAATTCATGGGCTGCATCCTCCTGAGGCCGCATTTGTAGACCAATTATGTCACAGCGACGTGCCGAAGGCTGTCCAAATTCGTAGACTCCTCCAAATGCAGCCGACAAATGCGTCCTCCTTTTCCCCGAATTTGAAGGATGGGTCGGGTGTGTCCTTCGTGGCCTACCATATCCCAGAATTCATAGCGCGGCCCAGCCAAACTCCAGTTTCCAACAATGGCGGCCGCTACTAAGTTTTAAAATTACTCATACTAATCTTTCTGGGTCACAAAATAAACTTAACATATTTTCAGGCGAGAAAGTAGCTGTGTAAACATCAAATATCTGCTCGGTTTATCAAGATATCGCATATTTGCAAAAGTGCCTCGACATTTTCGAAGACATCTGCTACCTACCAGCTCGATAGCTACTCAGGAGCTCGAGGGTCACTGAAGCCGCCGAGAACGGCACAACTCCCGGCACATCATTTTCAGATCACTGTGGACTGTCGCTACTCAGGTTAAACGTAATATATGTCACTTAGACAACCTAAAAATGTTATTGTTGGGCTTTTTTCAGTGTTTTGTTTGTTCGTGAGTAAATCGGTTTGGCTGAGATTAAAGTTATTAGATTAGATTAGATAAAATAAAAATTTATTAATCCCCGGGTGGGTTCCTCCTTGGTTTTTACACAGCTGACTAAACGTCAAACAGAAGTATGAGACAGTCGAGAATTTATGCCAGTGTCCTGTTATATTTTAGATAGCAAGGAGCAGACGGCTGAGTTTATTAAACTCCACCGAGACAGCGGTGACGCTAATCAGAAGGCTAGACCGTCCAATTTCCCCAGCCGTTTACTTTCGGCCTACCCGACCTTCTGAGGACCCGGCCCACGTAGACCGCCAAGGCTGGGTCCTCAGGAGGATGCAGCCCATAAATTTGGACACGACCACTGTAGTGACTATATTAATTTCTTAAAGTTCTTTCTTTCTCTTATATTTAACCACACTACAGACAGACAAGTGCTTGTTTTTATGCGTTGTCGTTAGCTACAACAATGGTAAAACCACCGCGTGTCTGCTTGTTTTGTTTTCCACATAAAGCTTTCACAATAGAGCTCAACATCCTGTTGAGACTTTTCAAAATAAACTGAATCACGTGAAAGGTGCCGAGTATTTACGGATGAGAAGCAAAAAACGAGCCGCCAGGTGCTAAAAAATAAACCTTAGACTCAAACGTTAGAACAGGCTTTTCCCCGCAGCACGCTGTGTAATAAATACTCACAAAGAAAACGGCGGCCGTTACAACCCATGTCTAAAAATGTATAGTTTCATGCATCAGTTAAAACACTCGACTCCAGGTACGCAACGCCCAGCTGGAAACACTTCACGCAAGTCGAGCTGCCCGAGATTCACAGAATTTACAGAAAATGTTACATTTTTGTGATTTATATCGTTATCGGACGATAGATGTCTTAATATCGGGATATGAGATTTTGGTCATATCACACAGCCCTAACAACAGAGTATAGTTTAATCAGTAACTAAAATTGTGCTCAGGACCAGAGAACCTGGAGCATCTTTGTCTTGACCGGGACAACAGGGCAGTTATCTGAGTTTGATTACATGACTAATAGTAGTTTCTGCTGTACAATTTGCAACCATGTCATTATCTTTTTTTCATTTTTGTTTTAGCCTGGACTATATGAGTTTATTTTGTGTTAGATTTAAAAGACAGGCTGGTTATAGCATGCTTGTAATAAATCATTTTGACAGCAAGTCACAAAAATCAACATTTTGTGTGTGGACTTCAAAAATTGTGCATTTGTATTTGTCAAATATCTAATCAAGTCTAATCAACAGTAGTGACTCCCAGCAGATTCATCCAGGGAGGAGAACGGACAATTACTCTGACAGATGAATGACAGAGACGTGTTGTGTTACTGTTTTGGTATTGTATTGCATTTTTAAAATGTTGTGCTCATTAAACTGTATTTTTAATTGGGGACAGTCATTTTATGTGATGTGTTACAACTGTGTTGACTCAAACGTTGTATTTGATATTTTAGTCTTGCTTAAAAAGTAAATTAACTGTGTGGCCTGGTTAGGTACTGGGCTATAACAAACAAGATTCACTTGATTCAATTTCATCTGGCTCTTCTATGTTTTACAACATAGCTGATATGAGGTTTGCAATGCACTACGTAGATTTCTACACTTTCTGATAATGGCAAAAGATTTTTAAAAAAAAAAAAAGGAAAAAAGTGTTTGAGGCCAATAATCTGCTTTAAAAACAAAACAAAGAAACAAAAAAAGGAAGGTCGAGAGCTGTGGCACTTGCATATAAAAGTGTCACTTGGCTGTGTACCCAACTAAAATGCTAAAATACTGTTCTGTTTTTCTCCATGAGGACGAGGTTTCATGCAAACAGCTGTATTATGAAACTTCCCGTTAGCGCTAGCCTTTCCGGCTGCTTTAGTTTCTTTTTCAGGGAAACAGAAACCTAAAGTGAGTTATGTCTGCTCCTACACAGAGAGCTCAGACACTGGCAGAAGCAGGCTAAGGCAGGTAAGCTCTCTTACTTTCTGCTGCTAATTTGAATCATTTGGAGACTGATTAACTCTAGGTTTTATTGTAAAGGCTTCTCTGCTTAGAATTTATTCTGAATGGAAAATTATTTACACGACAGTGCAGCTAACAGCATTGGAATTTATATGGAGTAAGTTACAATAAATTCTGAGAGTCGATCATCTCTTTGATTACACACTTCTAATGCACCCTTTCACACAGAAGAAGAAAACCACACAACATACATTCACAAACATAAATTCACCTCGTTCTATGGCTTTATTGACCCACTGAATGCATTTCAAAATTTGAAGCAGGCTTTTATGTGATGGATTGTTACTATTGGTCTCTATTACACAGAGTCTACAGAGGACTTTGCGATATTTTGTGTTGTGGATTGTTTTACTTCCTGAAAAGGCAGCAATCATAATAAACACTGCATGAGCAGCAGCATCATTAGAATTGTAGCACAGCTACAGTGGGGCAAAAAAGTATTTAGTCAGCCACCGATTGTGCAAGTTCCCCCACCTAAAATGATGACAGAGGTCAGTAATTTGCACCAGAGGTACACGTCAACTGTGAGAGACAATGTGAAAAAAAAATCCATGAATTCACATGGTAGGATTTGTAAAGAATTTATTCGTAAATCAGGGTGGCAAATAAGTATTTGGTCAATAACAAAAATACAACTCAATACTTTGTTATTGCCAACAAAGGTTATGTTACAGAGGTCAAACGTTTACTATAGGTCTTTACCAGGTTTGCACACACAGTAGCTGGTATTTTGGCCCATTCCTCCATGCAGATCTCCTCGAGAGCAGTGATGTTTTGGGGCTGTCGCCGAGCAACACGGACTTTCAACTCCCGCCACAGATTTTCTATGGGGTTGAGGTCTGGAGACTGGCTAGGCCACTCCAGGACTTTCAAATGCTTCTTACAGAGCCACTCCTTTGTTGCCCAGGCGGTGTGTTTTGGATCATTGTCATGTTGGAAGACCCAGCCGCGTTTCATCTTCAAAGTTCTCACTGATGGAAGGAGGTTATGGCTCAAAATCTCACGATACATGGCCCCATTCATTCTGTCCTTAACACGGATCAGTCGTCCTGTCCCCTTGGCAGAAAAACAGCCCCATAGCATGATGTTTCCACCCCCATGCTTCACAGTAGGTATGGTGTTCTTGGGATGCAACTCAGTATTCTTCGTCCTCCAAACACGACGAGTTGAGTTTATACCAAAAAGTTCTACTTTGGTTTCATCTGACCACATGACATTCTCCCAATCCTCTGCTGTATCATCCATGTGCTCTCTGGCAAACTTCAGACGGGCCTGGACATGCACTGGCTTCAGCAGCGGAACACGTCTGGCACTGCGGGATTTGATTCCCTGCCGTTGTAGTGTGTTACTGATGGTGACCTTTGTTACTTTGGTCCCAGCTCTCTGCAGGTCATTCACCAGGTCCCCCCGTGTGGTTCTGGGATCTTTGCTCACCGTTCTCATGATCATTTTGACCCCACGGGATGAGATCTTGCGTGGAGCCCCAGATCGTGGGAGATTATCAGTGGTCTTGTATGTCTTCCATTTTCTGATGATTGCTCCCACAGTTGATTTCTTCACACCAAGCTGCTTGCCTATTGTAGATTCACTCTTCCCAGTCTGGTGCAGGTCTACAATACTTTTCCTGGTGTCCTTCGAAAGCTCTTTGGTCTTGGCCATGGCGGAGTTTGGAGTCTGACTGTTTGAGGCTGTGGACAGGTGTCTTTTATACAGATGATGAGTTCAAACAGGTGCCATTCATACAGGTAACGAGTGGGGGACAGAAAAGCGTCTTACAGAAGACGTTACAGGTCTGTGAGAGCCAGAGACTTTCCATGTTTGAGGTGACCAAATACTTATTTGCCACCCTGATTTACGGATAAATTCTTTACAAATCCTACCATGTGAATTCATGGATTTTTTTTTCCCATTCTGTCTCTCACAGTTGACGTGTACCTCTGGTGCAAATTACTGACCTCTGTCATCATTTTAAGTGGGGGAACTTGCACAATCGGTGGCTGACTAAATACTTTTTTGCCCCACTGTATATCGGTAAGTATATTCTGTGTTAAAAAAAACCCAAAAACTGTCAATACAGACATTAATTTGATAATGCTTTTGGAAATATTCAGGTTTACTCATGCAATTGTATTTTAGCAGCTCATGAGCCCACAAACAAACGCCAGGACAAAACGTTCTGGCTTAATTAGAAGCAGACAAACTTGTACTTAAGGACCAGGAAAGCTCAAAACGTACGTACACACACACACACACACACACACACACACTAGCAAAGCTTACTGCAGGGTTCATATGGAAACATGTCTAATGTTTAAAGACCACTGGGAAAATATGAACAAATGTAAGGTAAAGATGCAGAGATGAATAATGAAACCAGTAACTTCTTAAATCTCTACAGGATGTTGAAGATATCAGGACAAATCAGCTGCTGTGTTGCTCTCCTCCTGACCCTCTCCTCTGTGTCAGCTGTAAGACGAGCGCTCAATTCAATCAGTGACCTGAAGACGGTAGGCTTTGGCCAGTCTGTGCCCGAGTACAGCCTCCGCTTGCTCCACTGGTTTGCCAATGAAATTGACATTAACAACAATGATGATATCCTGCTGACCTTTGACCCAAACAGTGGTGCTTATGGCTCACATTATTATCGCAACAATGAAGAGCTGTTAGACCCACTGCCGAGGGGATACCGATACTACACTGTTGGTAATAGCTACCAAGATGCATCACTGGGACTTCCAGATTATGTCGCCGAGTCAGCCATTGAGGACAGTAACAGGGTTCGCATTATAATTAGAGTCAGGCAGCAGAATGCAGCACGGATAATAGATCAAGTCTATATCACACAGCATTATGAGACATATGAAGATCAAGGGACAGATTATGATCCACAACATACATATCAAGTCACCGTCTGCCTCCTAAGAGCGATCAGAAAGTTTTCCTTGGACCGCAATAACATCAACTCAATGAGGTCTCTCAGAGACCACTTTGGAAGCAGTGCTGATGATTCCCAGCTATGGGAAATTATGGATATCTGGGATGAGCTTGCTTGTCTTGGACTGTTTTTGTTTATTGTGATCCCAGAAAAGTATTCCTCTCACAAACACAACAGCAGACGTCAGCCAGCACCAAGAAGGAACACACAACCTGATTTGGAGAGCAGGCAAAATGTCACTTCTGGGATGTCTGCAAAAGATCAAGTGGATCATAGAAATGGGATAAAACTGAAGGTGACAACAGGCAAAAGTGGAAACGCCAGAATTATTTGGAGCAATGTTCATAGTGACCTTCTTAAACGAAATGTGATGGTGGCACTTTACCAGAATAATCAGGAAGAGAAAGCCCTGACTTCTAAATGTATTGAGAACATAGCGTCAAGCAGTTATGACACATCAGTACCCCTGAATGAAGGCCTTCAGGTACGACTGCATGAGGTCAGGACTCGATTTTTCTTCTGGATTTCAGTAGGAAAGGAGATAGACAGAGGCAGTGAGTTTAAAAATCCCAAAGCTGTGAATATAACAGGATACAATGCTAACCTGCAACTCTTTGCAAATGACGGCAAGGCTTGTGCTCGCTTAACAGTGACAAAGTCTTTCCATAACTGGAAGTCTGAATTTAAAAAGGCGTGGGTAGGCTTCTATAGCTCTGAAAATAACGCCACAAAAAACTATGAATGGTGGCAGTGGCAATGGGCAACAAAATTCAAAGAAAACAATTCTCAGGACAATTATAATGTATACGAGTACGAGTCAGACATGACAATTGCCCCGGGAGTGCAAGCACGCTTCATACTGCAGGATGAAATCGAGAAAGCAAGAACCTCACCCTGGGCTGAATGAAGAAATTTACTCCTTTAAATACTGATTGAATAATGTTTTTTTTAAAAAGCCAAAGAAAGAAAGTAGAGACAAGTGTTAGCAGCAGATTTTAATTTCAGGTCATTACCAGCCTCTTAAGAGTGATCAGAAAGGTTTCTAGAGACCACTTTTGAAGAAACAATCATGATTACCAGCTATGGGACATTACAAACATATGGTTGTTGTTTATTGTTGTCAAGAGGCCTGGCCCTATACTATGAAGCAAACCCAGAGTATCTTTCAATTACCTGGATTCAATGGTGATCAGGATACATAGTCATACGAAGCTGTTTATCAACTTGCCAAGTTAACTCCCAGCTTCTTTCACATGAAAAGGGTGGTCTTAGCATCTGATTGATCTCAAAGGAGCATTTCATGGATCATATACACAAAATGATCCCTACGCAACCTAAACCAGACATTATCAAATGGTGATTAAAAATCTGTAAACATAGTAACATTGAAAAAAAAAATGAATAAAATTGTATAAATGTTTTTATACTTCACTTTAAATGCTGCTAAATCTTATAATACAGCCACTGGGACACAAAAAGAAAAACACCAAGAATACCTATTCAACAAATCAAAGTCACTTTGATCTGCAGACAAACTGAAGTCATTTCAACATCTCCTTTATTAGCCTGTGGGACAGTAAGTTTTAATGTTCAAATGCATCTAGTGTAAACAGCTGTAATGTGCATCCATCACCTTAGAAATAATCAACAGCACAGAGCATGCACTCAGCCATAAAATAATTAATGTGAATTAAAATGTTTACTTTACCACTCAATGCACTAAGTCACAAGATTAATGAGTTTCTCTCATCCTTTTTGCAACAGTGTTGCATTTTACAGTTTATGTTCTTTGCATAATTTTGATCAACATTTATCATCATCTGATAAGGTCTGTGATAGCAACACTCGTAGGGATCATTTTGTGTGGAGGACGAGTCATATGACCCGTGAAACACCCCTTTTAGATTGGTGTTGGCAGCATCTGACCAACCGTTTTATGTGAACATGCAGTGGAAACCCTGGAGTTAATGAGTTGATAACTAGCTTCGTGTAACTGTTTATTCAATTGCTGATGTTAGAGTAAGTAAATCCAAATAACAGAAAGATACCCTGGGTGTGTAGAACTTGCTTCATAGTACAGGCCTCTGAAAAGCTACAACTCTAACCTAAATAACCTATTGCAGGCTGCAACACAAGGAAACAACACAACCATGAGATAGCACCTTTGGAATCAGGGCTTCTCCAACATATGTGTGCAAGGACTAATTTAACTAAAATCAACATCAGCACATAGTTTAAATCGAGCTTCTCTGTTAGAATTGACTGTTACCGACTACAGAATCCTGTTACATCATTATTCTTACTTGCTGTCTTGATACACTCCTAGCAAGTTTTTACTTTTTTCAGCACCTTAGCTCCTGAACGTTTTTTCCTGGTATTTCTTCTGCATCAGTGAAGACTGTATTTTTCAAAAAGGACAAATTCAGATAGTGAGGCCATTAGTAATTATTGGCCTATTTCAAATCTTCCATTTATTGGCAAGATTACGTATTACGATTAAGTAACTGCTTGAAAACAAATTTCTACTATGAAATTTTCCAATCAGGATTTCATCAATGTCACATCACATAAACTGCTCTCATTAAAAAGGTGTTCAATGATATTTACTATCATTGTTTACCTGTTTTACACTATATTTACATATGTTTTTAAATCGGTGTTATATATTTTTTTAACATTTTTAAATTTTAATCATACTTTTCTGTTCATTCATCAATTCATTTTTAATACATATATTTTCTTCAAAAATAAAGTTATTTTAATCCAATTTCGTAAAATACTTTGAATGACTGTTGAGTAAACGCTGATATTTAAACACATTAGCACACTGCCTTGCCTTCAAACCAGTAAATAACACAAAGAGGCACAACATGCTCTAGATATCAACTGAACCAAGCTATAGTCGCCTTACTGTTCACCAAGAAAAGGCCCCGACCACCAGCAGGATGTTTAATTAAACATGGAAACAAAAATCCAGCAGGAGTTGTTACATTGTACGCTTTGCAGCCATCTGTTTAATTTTACTTTGTGCTGTATGGATTTGCTTTCTAAATCTTGCATAGAATGCTTGTAATGAAATGTTTGGGATTTCTAAATATCTTTTTAGCATTTGAACTACATAAAATTGTGCTTACTGTGTATGATGTAGTTGCTCGCCACAGATTTGTAAGAAAAATGGACAATTGCTCTGATCGATGAATCTTGAATAAGACATGCATTTTATAGATGTTTTTTGTATTTCTTCTGTCATCTTGAAAAGTGTGTGTTCATTAAACCATTTTTTCAAGTGTGCAATGGTTATTTTGTGATGTGTCATAACCAACTTTAGAAACACAAACAAGCAGATGCGTAGAATGTAAGGCTCATCAGTGCCTACGCTATAGGGCTGCTCGATTATGGCAAAAATGATAATCACGATTATTTTCACTGAAATTGAGATCACGATTATTTGACGATATTTATTTAACCCTTTAAGACCTACCATAGAACCAAGTCCACCAGAGCTTATATTATTATTTTTTTTTTACATGTTGTAGTGCCATTTGTGGGAGCATTTCAAGTTGCTATACATCAATACAACTGTTATAGCCCATATTTTACTAATATGTATGCATTAAGTCCATAGTAATTACATAAATTGCAAAAAAGTGTAATAAACTACAAAAAAAATTGAAAATCGCTTTTGTTTTGTTTACATATATTTCTACTTGGAGAAATTTAAGAGGTTTATCCCTCAAAACTTTAAATACAATAAAGTTGCAAAAAAATAGTTTCCCACCACAGGAAATTTATTTTGAGTGTCTTCATAAGTTTTATTTTGGAGATACAGCAATTTTTATATACTGCAGGAAAAACAAAAAACAATCCTATGATGCAAATTTGCAAAGAAAACAGCATGTGCATCATTTCACTGTGGGAAGTGTTACGAACAGCTGATAGGAACAGCAAAGCGTGTTTCTGGAATATTATGTTTTTGTTCCTGCAAGCGCTTTTTATGCAATTTTTGCAAAGCTATATGTGGAACGAAACCGTGACCTAGGACAAGCTGATGGCATCAGATGTAAGTACAACTCCTCCGGTTTCATATGCAAAACAAATTATTGCGCTAGCTTACACGGTTCAGATTCTACAGGGATTTAAAAATAGTTACGCAAAACGGAGCGTGCTGCTCTGACCGGCTTTAAAGGGTTAACAATAACTTTTAAAAAATAATATAAAATAGTGTGCAACACCACTGAAGTTTTTTTTTTTATTTTAAACTCTCTTTTCAACCAACGGCAGTCACTCTCCAAATAACTTCTGCTTAGCTTTCCGAGCTTCCCTCGGGTCCTCTTAATCAGCGGTCT
This sequence comes from Rhamphochromis sp. 'chilingali', assembly GCF_963969265.1. Lineage (NCBI taxonomy): Eukaryota > Metazoa > Chordata > Actinopteri > Cichliformes > Cichlidae > Rhamphochromis > Rhamphochromis sp. 'chilingali'. The sequence goes on along the minus strand of NC_137942.1, from coordinate 17,866,697 downwards.
CCACCCTTTTTTGCGCCACGGACTGGTTTATGCCCGACAATATTTTCACAGACGGCCTTTAAGGTGTCGCAGATAAATGAGGGAGGGGCTAATAATCGGCTCAGTCATTTTTAATGATCGTTGAAAGCCCAGATCGTAATCGTGATTAAAATTCGATTAATTGAGCAGCCCTACTACGCTATATGACCAGGCTCTGGCTGCTGGGCTGGGGTCAGCATAGAGTCAACTTTATGATCACGATGTGTTCTTGGCTAGCTGTGTGTTATCATGTCATCTGTTCAGATGCTTGCAAAGAGCTGATGATGTGTTAATAGCATAATGCGATTGTTTCTGACATGGGTGCAGTTTACCCTGTGGTGTATGAAATGCATGTCTGTTCCATTTTGCTTCTCAAGCACACGAAATGAATTCACATCCATTTCTTTTATCCGCTCTATCCATTCAATATGCAGATAACTGAAGAACTTTTGCAACGCAAGTAAAGACAACATTGTAAATGTAATATAATTACTGAGCTAAGTGTATTAACCCGTACCTGCCTTGAAGCAGAAGTGTCATTATGTTTGTATTAGATATATTATATTCTCTCAAACATAAACTAAACAAATTTAAAAAAAAAAAAAAAAAAAAAAAAAAAAAAAGACAAAACAGTGTCCTGGTGACCTACTGACCTAAAAACAATGTATGATTCACTTGCTTTAAATCCTTCTGGGAATGTTCGTTGCACGTCTTCCATGTTTCACAACATAGTGAATAACAAATAGCAGGTAACCAAGTGACTCTTTCTGTTGCCTAATGATGGCAAACGACCAAAAAAGAAAAAAAAAAAAAAAAAAAAAAAAAAAAAAAAAAAAAAGAAGTCAAGTGTTTGAGGCTAGTATTCCACATACACATACATATATTAAAAAAAGTGAATAAAAATTAAGACACTGACGTGCAAGTATTTCAATCCACTCTAGGCGGTCAAGAGTTGTGACACATGCATAGAAAAGTACTTACAAAGACCTGATAGACTTGATAAGGCTCCAGGCAATACTGACTAATATTTAACCAAATTTGTCTCAGTCGCTCTCCCAACAGTCACACACTTCATCCTAAACCTGCTCTTAAAAATGACAAATAATCAGTGTTTGTATCTAGAAGCGTGGCTGTAAACCCAGCTAAAATGCTGAAACAGTATTCTGTTGCTCGCTATTACAGGAGGTGGTTTCATGCAGACAACTTCCTGTTAGTACCAGCCTTGCTGGCTGCTTTGGTTTCATTTACACGGAAACAGCAACCTAAAGGGAGTTACCTCTGCTCCTACACAAACAAAGAGCTCAGACACATGACAGCAACAGACTAACGCAGGTAAGTCCTCTTACTTTTTGGTGGGATTTTGAATGAATTTGTGACTGATTAACTCTAGATTTTATTTGTGAAGGCTTCTCTGCTTCTCACGTTATTTTAGTATTGTATGTAGCAAGGTACAAAAATTGAACATTGACAGTCTTTTGTAGCATTATGTACTTCTAATATATCCTTTATCATAAAAGACAACCACACAATTAATATTTACCTCACTTTCTACAGCTTTATTGACCCACAGAATCATTTTCTCTATTTGAAGCAGGACGTTATGCAATTCACTGGTTCTAATGGTCTTTATTACACTGATAGTCTACAGAGCACTTTGTAGCAGCTTGTGTTGTGGATCATTTATTCATTTGACAAAGGCAGTTATCATAAACATTGCATGAGGAACACTGTCATTAGAATTGTAGCAAACAGCCAAGTATGTTCAGTATTAAAAATAATACAGACATTGGTGTTAATGTTTTCAAATTCATGTTTGTAAAAAAAAAAAAAAAATTTTCAGGTTTACTCATGCAGTTAAATTCAATAATTCCAGTAGTTCATGAGCCCACATATAAAGCTTGGTTCAAAACTTTCTGGCTTAATTTTAAAGAAAAAGCAAAAACAAAAACAGAATTTGTACTCAATGACGAGCCAGGAAAGCGCACTCCTGTTGTTTAACCAAATGATCTGGCTCATGAAAAACACACTGAGACACGATCCTCATGTTAACTTAAGGCAACACTGCATTATGGGATTAGCCAAAGGAAAGATAACTGGCAAAACCTGTTTCACTGTTTATATGAACATGTCTAATGTTTAAAGACCACCAGGAAAAAGATCATCAAAATATGAACAAGTGTAAGGTGAGGATGTAGAGTCTAGATGAATAATGAAACCACCAACTCTTAAATCTCTCTACAGGATGTTGAAGACAGGAAGAATCACGAGCTGCTGTGTGGCTCTCCTCCTGACCCTAACCTCTGTGTTAGCTGGAAAACGGGCACTGAATTCAATCAGTGATCTAAAGTCAATCGACTTTGGACAAACGGTGCCCAAACACAGCCTCCTGTTGCTCCACTGGTTTGCTAATGAAATTGACATAGACAACAACAACATCATCCTGCTGACCTTTGAGCCAAATAGTGGAGACTTCGGCTCACATCATTACGGAAACTACGAGAGGGTGTTAGACCCACTGCCGAGGGGATACAGATACTACACTGTTGGCAACATCAATCAACAAACATCGCTGCCAATGCCATATTATGTCATCCACCCACGGGCGGAGTACCCAGCGAGAAACAGGGACAGGATCATATTCAGGGTCAGAGAGCAGAACGTGGGACGCCAAACTTCACAAAGGATCGATCAAGTGTATATCACACAGCATTATGAGCAATCTGAAAATCAGGGCACGAGGTATAATCCAGAGCATACATATCAGGTGACTACCAATCTGCTGACGGAGATCAGAGAGTTTTCTGTGGAAGAAAATGACATGAGCTCACTGACGTATCTCAGAGACCGCTTTGGAAGCAGTGCTGATGATTCCCAACTATGGCAGATAAGAAACACATGGGGTGAGCTTGCTTGTCTTGGGCTGTTTTTGTTTATTGTGATCCAGGAGAAATATTCCACTCACAAACGCAACAACAGACCTCAGCCAGCACCAAGAAGGAACACACAAACCGATTTTGTGATCAATATCCCAGAGAGCAGGCATAATAATCCTGTTGGAATGTTTGCACAAATTCAAGTGGATCATAGAGATGAGATAAGACTGAAGGTGACAACTGGAAAAAAGGGAAATGCCAGAATTATTTGGAGCGATGTTCCTAGACATCTTCTTAAAGAAGGTGTGATGGTGGCAATTTACAAGAATGATCAGGAAGAGGACGCTCTCACTTATAAATCTATTGGGAACAGAGAGTCGGGCATTTATGATACATCAGTACCCCTGAATGAAGGCCTTCAAGCACGACTGCATGAGGTCAGGACTGTATGTTGCTTCTGGAAATCATTAGGAGATGAGATAGACAGAGGCAGTGAGTTTAAAAACCCCAAAGCTGTGAAAATACCAGGTTATGATGCTAACCTGCAACTCTTTGCAAAAGACGGCAAGGCTTGTGCTCGCTTAATAGTGAATGAGTCTTTCCATAACTGGAAGTCTAAATTTAAAAAGGCGTGGGTAGGCTTCTATAGCTCTGAAAATAAAGCCACAAAAAACCATGAATGGTGGCAGTGGCAGTGGGCAACAAAATTCAAAGAAAACACTGATTTTCAGGACATGTTTTATGATGTGTACGAGTACGAGTCAGGTATGACAATCGCCCCAGGAGTGCAAGCACGCTTCATTATGCAGGATGAAATTGAGAAAGCAAGAACCTCACCCTGGGGGGAATAAAGATATTGAAAAAAAATTTAAGATAGATATATTAAATTAACCTGTACATACGCCCTTTCAAATAATAGCTGAATGATTTTTATTAAATAAAAAAAGGCAAAATAAGATACCAGACTAGTGATGTCCATACTGTATATTTAAAGGTAGATTTTTAGTAAAAACAATCATATAGTAGTAGATGTAAAGGTATTTCAGGTCCTTCATCTCTATGCTGTCTTCTGCTGAAAACAGACATGAGCCTGTAAGAGCTCATTGCAGAGATACTGGTACTAATGTGCTGTACTTCATGTGGTCAGACGTTTTTGTAAAGCAGTGATGAACTGGGTTTGAGTCAATCAGAAACAATGTATTCATCAGCCCATAATCACAGAGCAGTGTTAAATGTCCATTTATGGAAAAAGGAAGAAATCCATGGGATCAGAGTTAAGATTTCTATGGGGAATTTTTTATATGTATGTAACGAGATTAATGTGACTGATTTTTTGTTTTTTTACCTAATGGAAAACGGACATAATGGCCATGCTTTTTGTAAAGACTGATTTCAACTGTGTATGGCATGCTTATGTTGATGACCCCTTTACAGCAATGTGGCACTAAGATTTGACTCTTAAGGGTTCAAGCTAAAATCCTGCAGACCTCGCCTATACGGAGAATAGACTGGCCTGGATATCACCTGCTGGGATTAAAGGTCCTAGTGTGTAAATGCATTTTAAAAAACTGTACAAAGTCTTCTGTAACAGCCTTATCGTTCATGATAAAGTGCTGCCCTGCAAAGGCTTTTCAATGCTCCAGCATATCTAGTCAAACAAGCCGCACCTCTATCTCAGCTGTTTGCACAAGATTGCAAAATATGAATTGCCTGAATGAATAAATGTCATGTGTGTTAAGCTGTAAGTGGGTCTAAAGTTTAATGAAGAACATCCTGTGAAAAAGACTCAAAAATTGTGTTTGTTAAACCTAAGTTTTTTTCTAAAAGTTAGATGTGCATAATTACAGAGACAGGTGTTTCTCTTTTTTCTAATCACAAGACGTTTTTGGGGGTCAGGGATAAATCCTTTCCATCCCTTGTGACATGCACAAGTCGTCGTTTCTAGCCAAGTCCCAGGCAGAACTATCAAAAGGCCTTTATGCTTGAGTGAAAGAGATAAATACTGTTTTAATGCGGTGAAAAGAGGATAGCACTCAGAGGGCCAACACAAGACCCAAAAGATCATAAGATAATGACTCATCATTAAAAGTGTTGCAGGCTCAGCTTTGCAAAAATAGTAGTACAAAGAACTCTCTAGTGAAGAGACCAGAGCCAAGTTTTAATGACAAACAGACACTTATTTGTTCCGTCTCTAAAAGTCTGAAAGCTGACACATTTGATCAGCTACTTCCACCATTTTGTAAGAAGAAAGCAGAAGAGCATCAATTTCTGCTATGACTTGAGGTGATTCGGATTAGGAAGAATCAGTAATCGATTAATGACACCTAATCCATGCACATTCGTTAATTTAGTTTTGCTAACAACATTAACAGGTTTCATTTTTGTAAATGAAAGTATGCAAATTCAAAACGCATAGGTGTTTATATAAAATATATACAACACAGACACACACACACACACACACACACACACACACACACACACACACACACACACACACACACACACACACACAAAAGCAACAAAACAACAAAAAACCCACCCAATATCCAAAAATAAAGCTGCTGTGGATTCACTTTCATACTTCCTCTTTGTACATCCTTTCAATCACATTACATAAAACTAAACACATAATAAAGCAAAAACTGCCTAATGTGTCATTACTGTCCTAAATTCACGCCCCAGTGCATGAAGCTCACACTCAATTACTATGTTAATCTTTAAGCAACCTTAAAATCAGCAAATAGAGCTCACTGCATCAACAGGTTTTTTGTTCCCTTCCTGTGTTCCTTTGTTAACCGAAACATAATGGAATTTTTTTTTTTCGTTTCAAGCAAGTAGCAGAAGAAATTATGTTAAATACTTCACAATCCAAGAGACCTCATTAATAATAAGGGAGCAGGTGCACGGCATGGGATGCATTTCAGCATGATGCTGCAAGTTCCGTGTTTGGCTCCACACCTACATAAACACACACCTCTTCAGGAAAGATAGGAAAGATTGCATTAGAGAGGTGTAATCAACAAAACACCTTTGATATTCACCATTTACAACACGTAAATCATTAGCTGTAAGGCAGGCAGTAAGTATTATGGAACGTGTCGTAGCTATGGCTCCCAGTGGCTCAACAGCTCATTAAACAACAGTTAAAACGCCTTTTTTAAACGGAGTATTTCATGAAAATAGAAATTGTCTTCAGGCCAGTTAAGAACTGGTGTCATCCCTTAAGCAAAACATAAGACAGCGACATAACAGGACAATCAGTTTTGTTTAACTTAAGCGTGGTAATCAGTTTTTATATAAATTAGCTCTTATTACTTGAGATTGGTTGTTTTCTGGATAATTTTCTTACAACCAATGTTTTATGTATTTTATATTTTATTTAGGTCGACACAATATTAGTGCCTTAAAACATGCATCCAAAACAGCTTTTTTCAAGCTGCTTGCTGAAGTGCAAGCTGTTAAGCTCAATGCTACACAATGAATGTGTGACGTGCAGCCAGGACATGGAGATATCTATATTTCTACAATGTTTCTATTTTAGATTTTTTGGGGGAAGATCTAAATGTCAATCATAACAAACGAATGCATCCAGCCAAATAAAACAATAACTTGCCCTGTTTTTTTAATGCTGAATTGCATTCACTTGCCATCATGCCAAGGTATGACATACTTAATTCTGGCCTAAAAATGGCTTTGTGAACCACAGGTTATTAACTTATTTTTAAACACCTGTACCTGTGGTAGTGTGAATGAGCTGGACTGAGGTTGCCTTTAAAAAGTAGAGGATGGCCTGAGAAAAGCCAAAAAATGTAGCAGGAAATGCAAGTAAATCAATGGCAGGAGGCAAGACACAGCAGACATAACCTAAAACAGTAGATTATATAAGAGTAGATAACAGAATATCTTCAAACTTTTCTTGTGCTTTTTCTCCTTTCAAACTTTCTAGTATTTATGCATAATCTGATGTGAAAATTCTTCTCATTAAGTTAATGCATTTTAAAAGACACTTGTACAAACTCGCTGCTGTCAGAGTGAGGCATCCAAAGAAGACCGGAGGCACAAAAAAAAAATAAAAAATAAAAGTGAATGGTGTAAAATTTAAAATACACCAAATGTAATATGCACTGATTAACATTGTTACTTAACCACTTATAATTTTTAAATAATGCTATTTATCATTTTTTAAAGCAAAAAGACAGGAAATACCAGTGGTGATATTATTTTGTTGTTTGTATGCATCACAGTGGCTAAACTAATGTATGACAATCACAAAGCAGCAGGTTTAAAGGGATTTCAAGCCTTGGTCTTCCATTGTTGTTTTCTCTGAGAAACAGACCAATAAATCAACATCCTATATAAGGTCTACGCAGCTGTGTGCTGTATGTCAACAGCAAGAAATTGCAGTAAAGTAAGGAGAAACTGGCTTTGAGCCATATAGAAAATGATTTTGCATGCAATAGTTAGTTAATCATAGAGCTCCAACAGGTTTTAAATTGTTAAATATCAATTTATGTCGCAAAACCTCTAACAGATCGGTGTAAAGATACTTCTGTGGTTTGTTTATGGCTGCAGGCATCATCATCAGCAGATAAATGTGATATTTAAACTTAGAATCAGTATCCCCCTCAAAAACACATTACTGAGGGGTGCATTGTTTTGCATCCACAGTTTGAATTCTATTGCATTTATGTGTATTTCTTTTTTTCTTACACAGTCCTTCCACATGAAACACATACTCACTGTATTTTCTTTTGCGCTATATAAGCAGCAGATACAAATTTATAGGACAGACTCTGTATTGCCTTGCCTTGAACTGTGATCATCCCTTTGTCCATGTAAAGATGCCTGCATTGACAATAAAAAAAGAAACCTTCTGAACTGCCCCTTTACATTGAGCTGTTTGTGAATCAGGGAGCAAAGCATACATGCTGAACACACTTCCACTACATACAGAGTTTCTTTAGATTACTATTTCAAATTTTAAGTCCTGCAAATGTGTTAGCAAACCCACTTCCTGTCAAGTTTTCCATAGCAGCTGGTTCTCTGAAAAGGTGCCTACTGTTGTTGTGGCAATCCTCGCTATCATTCATTAATATGCACGGTGAGAGCAGCTGACTAATTTCCCAGATATTTTTCATAACGCCCTTTGCAAATACAACTTGCAGGAGAAACTGCATGCAAACAGACATCCCAACCCACAAACTGAATCTAAATCTGGAAATAATATGAAAAAAAAATTGCAGTAAGTTTATGCAAAACAAAGCCTATTTGACTGACTCTGCAACATGTATCGCAGCATCCATGACAAAACAAATCAAGGTCAAGGCCAGGAACAGGAAACTGAGCTGTGTACACAATGAGTGTGCATGTGTGTGTCTCTCTGTGGGTAAACATGAGATCACATCCTGCTTGAGACTGAATACAGCTGCTCATCGTTACAGGCGACAAATCAGCCGACACAAAGCATGTCATTACTACCTCCTGTGCTCTCGAACAGCCACCACAAAACTTCTTATCACCTATCAGCATGTCCATCAGTCACTCTCCCCTGGGCGTGAGGCATTCTTAACCCTCGTCATCCACACAAGGATGAATGTATGCACTCATGGCATGTACATACATGAGCTGACACCCGAAGGTGAGTACGTCCCACTTCATATAAATCAGAAGAGGCTTTAAGTAATAATCTAATGGGTCTCAGAAAAAACACTGACACCCAACTGGATGCAGACCTGACATAGGCGGCAACAGAAGTAAACAAACTGAAAACATTCCCCTTTTCCCCTTCCAAAATAAGTCAAAATATTTACCAACAAAAACAAATGCTTGGCCTGCATCAAAGCTGTGTGGAGTTGTTGAGAAAATGGTAATTAAAATCTGGTTTTGGGCACGATGTTGAACCAGTGTGGTCTAACTGTTTAGATTTATTTCCAAATGACGGGATGCCAAAGTGGGCTTTTCTCATATTGTTTTCTCCCTGCAGACAAACTACAGGAAGCACATCGTCTCTATCCACGCTTCACATCTCCATGCATTTGGCTCTCTCTTTCCTTCTTGTCCACAAACTCTAGACTCTTTCTCCGCCTCCTATCTGCTCACTGCTGGAAGCTTCCCAAGCTTCTTGCAGGGCCTCCCACCACATGCATGGCTGAGCAGGAAGTGTGTAATCTGAGCCAAATGTGGCAGAAGCTGAGATCTAATCCTCTCCCGTTTCCTTGCTTATTTTACATAATTAGAATGCACATGTGCTGAATGATACAACAATGCTGGTATCTAAGAAACAAAAGTTTTAAAGGTCTTTTATATCTTTAGGTAGAAGGACAACCAAAATAAATCTCTAGCTGCCTGCAAGGGAAAAACAGTGGACAGAGTCAAAAACAGGCGAGACACCATGTAAAAAAGTGGAAATTGGAGGCTTTCTATTTTTATGTAAAATGTTTTATGACCTCCAGATTTGGAATGTACCACCTCCCAGCCGCCTACGCCTGCATGCTACTTAAGCAGTGACAGCAACCTATGAGCACAGCTTTCTCCAGATAGCAAAGGCGCACACACACATACCAGTATAGCGATGCGCTGTTTTAGTTAGACAAGATAGGAAAGCAAACAACCAAAATAAGCGATAAACTGAAAAACAAAAAACGTCCTGCACAAATACACATGCTTTCTTCCATTTAAACCAAGAGCCAAGAAGAATATTACAAAAACAAAACAAAAAAAACAAAAAAACAAAGCATACAATGACAGTTCAAAAACTGAAAACAGACACTTCCAAAGGCTGACATTTATTATTAAAGCACAGGGTTAAACAAACATATCGGGGGGGGGGAGCAGTTTGACTTGAGAGTGGCAGTAAAGAAAAGGTCATAGGTTAACCTTAAACATTAGGTTTAATTAATCCATTAATGATGAGGCATATCCAGAAAGTGCCTCATGGAAATCCACATTCAGTTTTTGGGAAAGTGTTACTGTAGCGCTAAATTCTCCCTGATAATGTGATGAAAGAAAAAGAACATAAGAAAAAGTTCAAAGGCAGTAATGTGTCATCTTTGGGTATGAACCAACATGCTGGATGAGCTGCCTAACCAACCTCTGTCATCACTTTCCCCTGATCGATTGCTCAAAAATGGTCAAGCAAATTAAAAAGTCCTCCATCAAATCATGTTATGATCAACATCAAACACTTGAACTGGTCAGGTTGAGTGGTTAGTCCAAAAAGTGACTGTTTCTCCCTCAGTAAAACCAATACTTAAAGGCACAAGTTACTAGAAAAACATCTGACGCTCGAGTTTGGGCTTGGCATCATCCCTGTACCACATCTGAGAGGTTAGTCAGCTGTGGGTGAAAAGTAAAGCCTCTGAGTGGTCTAGACAGGGATAAATTCACTTGCGCAAATATCCTACTGAGTTTATGTCACAAAAATCCAGAGAATACACAGAAGAAGAAAAAAAGGAGAAGAAATCACAAACCGCACGCAAAGGTCAAAAAACAGCGGCTACCAGACTTCCTCCCGCGTCACATGCATCTTATAAAAATAACAGACCAAATTAACTACAACTGCCTGCTTGTCTGAACTTACAAAGGCTTCAACCAGACTGTGAGTGCTATAAGTTTTTAACTTAAGTTCAGGGAGAGCCAACATATTCAACCGCTTGCCTGAGTCTTTTCTTGTAACCGCTGTCCTGGGAGAAGCTCTGGGATTCTCATCATCACCCTCGCTGACCTACATTTAGATAGTCTATAATGACAAGCTCACAAGGACTGTGAGCTGTATGCCTCCTCTTAACATGACTATGAGTGTGTTGCAAGATAAAATTAAGAAGAAACAGTCAAGCGGAAGAAACAAGTGAAAATCAGATATGGTGGCGCTTTCAAACAAACAAAGAAATCAGAAACAAACTGTTTGATCTCACTGAGGAGTTTACTTCTATAAATCATACACAGGGGTTAGTTTGGAAAACAAGCCCAACTGAGCAGGTACTCACTGTCTGCTGGTCGGCTTGCGGATGCCTCTGTGACAGGCGACTGCACCCTCTCCACCCGGTGCTCTGCAGGTGAAGGCAGGGGGGTGACGGGTGCAGGCGGCTGGTGGCCGTTGTTCTCCACAGGAACCTCTGGCCTCTTGAAGGCCACATCAACTGGGCTAAGGTTGGGCGACGGGGGTTCCGCCCTTCTCTGGGGAGGCTCGGGGATCCTAGACACCGGGGTTGAGGCCATCTGGGAGTCGATCCTCCGGGGAGGGGCGGGTGGCTCGTGGGTCCTCGTCATGTTCAGCTCCCCTCGCCTGCTACTGGTGCTTGAGAAGGAATTGGAGGAGCTCTCCAGGGAGGTGCTCCTGTTGCTCAGGCTGACCTCCGGCCGTTTGAGCCCAAAGCGGGTGATGCCGGCACTGGGCGAGCTATCTATCTGCTTGGAGGAGACTTCAATGGACATCTCGGCACGGCGGGAAGAGGCTGTATCAGCATTACGACCCCCTGACAACTCAATGCGCCTCATGCCGGTCTTCGGGGAGCGTAGACTGGAGGACTCAGAGGGTGAAGATCTGGTGGAGGAGTAATCAGAGTTGCGGGAGCTCAAGTCGTAGCTCCGCTGGCTGGATGTGGAGGAGGTGGATGAGCGGAGGGGGTTGGTGGTCCGGCGAGTCAGGGGCGATGGGTGTGTGGATGTATCCGCTTCCTCCACCTCAAACGAGCGTTTCAGCGCTGAAAGACAACAAACATGGTTACATAAGAAACAACAGCCTGAGCTGACAGATATGGACTTAAATCACTGTTGCACCATTACAGTGTTATCATATGGAGCAAAAAGAAAGTAAAAGCACAAATAAAGAAGAAAACATGAGAGCCAGAGGACACAATAATGCTCATCACTTCCTCTCCAACCCTGTAGCAGGACTCTATAGAGCCTACATCCATTTCTGGTACTTAATGGCCTAGTTTTAGACCATAAATTTTATTTCAAATACTCATTACATTTTTCTTTGAAGCTGAAAAGTTCTGGGGAAACTGCAGAAAAACCAGAGGCTCTAGAGGCCTGGAAGTCCTCAGGTTTACCACTTTAACAAAGGTTTAAACAATAATAGCAAAAACACATGCTGAACAATAACCTATAGAGAAAATAATCAATTTTATCGGAAACATATAAGTTATTAAACGAAATGCAGCGCGCAATGTTAAGGATATCAGCTAACGAGTTGGTTAGCTAACAAACCACTGAAATGAAATAAAGAAAATCCAGAAGAAACTCATCTTACTCGACTTGACACGCTTCATATAGCGCGATAACATGGCGTTTAATTCACTCGATAAAGATACTTCTTTTTCCCCACCAAGCACGTTTTAATAGGATTGCCGAGCTTTCCACTCACACCCAGCCACTGAAAGGAAAGAGTTCAGTTTAACCGGCTACCTACACATCTCTTGCGAGCCTCGCGCACCTGTAGCCAGAACAGCGTATCAGGATGACGTCGTCAGAGCCCAGATTGATCACGTGACACTTAATTCTGAAGCGTTGACGTATGTTCTACCGGAAGTATCAAGATTTTGTAATTTATTTATTTTTTATTTTATTTTTGCCATAGGGAAAATTTCCTTTTGCTATTATCTCAAAATTCAGATTGGAATTTGCATTTATTTTTTTATTTTACATAATAAAACTTTTCCCAATTTACAATGATTTTCTTAGAAGTTTGAATTAGTAAGTCGAAATACTGATATAATAACCTGAAATTTTGATTTACTTGTATTTTTCCCCAGTAGTCAAAATAAGCTTCCATAGATTTTATTAAAGGATCTATTTAAAACAAAACTCTCACTAATAAACTAACAATGAAATATAGAAATATTTTCTTATATCTACTTTATGTTATATTACCATTTATTCTACACCAAACTAAACCTCGGAACCTTTGGACTACTTTGAATTTAGCAAGTAATATGTTTTGAAGTTTTGTTAGTTCAAGAAAAGATGCCAAAGAAACTTGGATCCTGCTTTGGTGAGTGGAATTTTAGCATTTTAATGGTATAGACACGTTACAGCAACAAAAGGGTCAGAAAGAAAAAGTCAATAAGACATATATTAGAAAATCATAAGAATAAAATAAAAATAAGTAAATAAAAATGTTGTACAAATAAAATATGTGACTATACAGGCAGTTTGGTAGCTATGCAATGACTTAGCACATCAGTCTCTTTTCTAAATATAGTCAATTCTGGCTCCTGAAAACAAAGATGAGGAAGGCTACAGAGCAAAAGTTGCTCTGAAAAATCCAAATGTGTATATTGACAAACTAGTAAGCCCCTTCCATATCTTTTGAATGAGTCAGTATTTCACCAGCAGCTGTGTTGTTACTGGTTGATAAATTGCATTTTTTTCCTCACTGCAGTGAGCTGCATGTCAGATGTCGATGGTGACACCTGGCTCACCTCAGCTCGGCCCAGAGACAAGAGCAGCCACTAAAATCTGGACCAACACAGCCCCTGTCCCAGATAAACACCCGAGCCCGATCAGGCATCTGGCGTGTTTCAAAGCTGACGAGCCAAGTACCAGCATGGGAGAATCCTCTCTTTCCCCCAACTCAGTGTTTCCACATCCTCGATATGTTTCTGCAGGTTTCTGTGTCTGATATCACAGCGTGTACAGAGAAGAAACTAACAAATAACACTGCCCACCACGAGGTGCTGGGTTAGCTGGTCGTCTGCAACGGTAATGACCTTTTGAGTTGCTAAAGCATGAAATATACATCGCTGCGATCATTTCATCTGTGTCTGACAACAAGCTCTTTGTGTAGAAATAATGAGAAAACTGGCCTTTGAAATGTTCTCAGAAGCAAGGGTAGCAATGCCTGATGTTCTTCTTTAAGTACAAGCACACAGATGGCACACTAGTCACACTGAAGTTATACTAAAATTAATCGAATGCGGTGGGAATTTCTTGTCAGAAATGGAAAGGAGGGGAAGCATTAACGAAGCGGCTAATTTAGTGGACATGACTCGCTCTGTTTATAGAGGCCGAGGAGTAAAAGTAAGCACAAAATAGACGCCAAAGATGACTTAAAACTGCATCTGGCTGCTGGTTTGATAAACAGTAATGACCCGTTTGCCTGAAACGGCGCTGAAAGTGCGCTCTGTGGTGACACAAAGCCAACGCAGTGACGTCCTCACAGACACTGTGGAGACAGTGGCCTTGTCAGCTGAGTTACTCTGCGTTATCTCTCACTGGATGTGCATGCATGTGCGCGTGCGTGTGTTTAAAGTAAAGCAAACACAACTGGGTTTTTTTTGTTGTTTTGACGGTCAGTGGGGATTAATCCCTTTTTTTGGTGTGAAGACGATGGCACCATTACTTCTGCATGTCTCAGTGACTCCTTATGTGCCTGCATGTTTACACATGAACGGCGTTGAGCGCGTGTGACGTTTTTAGCTGTATTCCTATGCGTGATGGCTTCAAGCTGCTGCTGCTCTGAGGCGATAGCATTGATCACATACCTTCCAACGAAGCAAAGATATTGACTGATAAGCCCCAACGGGGAACAAAATGCAACCCCTTCTTTTTACCTCTCATTTGAGCTGAATTTGAAGCAGGTTTCTGAGTCCTATTAATCTTGGAAACCCTTCTCACAACCTTAACTGCCAAATAAGGAAGACACTGAGCCAAGCGTGATGTTTTCCACCCGACACTCGGTCAGACATGGGCTGGATCCATGTAGTGCACTGAAACATAGTTAAGCTGCCAGAAAAATCACATGACGCTTCTCCTCTAGCATAGCATGTACCGAATGAGGACCACATTCGATACGCATCTCTGAGCGTGACAGCGGATGAGCTGGACAGGTCAGAGGTAGTTTGGTCATCTGGAGGTTGACAGTGAGCAAGCTGACAAAACCCCATGCTTGAGGGTAAGTTATAATCCTTGTATCTGTGCATGTACTGTCTACTTTATCATACAGTTGCTGCAGAAGAGTTGGTGGTTTGGTCTGCTAGCAATTCTCAGCAGCTTCCCGCAGTCCCTGTCCTTGTTTCCTGCCGAATTAAGATCCTGCTAATGCAAAAACAATATTTACTTTATTTCAACTGAAGACTTTTTTTGTGAAGTCACAGGAAACACAGCTGAGGTCATCAAAAAGAATCCAGTTATATATATTTTTCATTCTCCCTGACATTGTTCTGATTGGGTCAGCTTATTGGGATTTGAGCTGAACACGCTCATGTGCCAACGCATTCAAGTAGAAAAGCACGTAAAAAAGTGATGAGTATGGCCTGCAGTCATCTTCCACCACAAGATAAGGTCACCTTCCTTATCTTATCTTCTTCACGATCATCTCCCTGAAGGTGGAAATCTATCACCTGTTCCAAGAAGAAGTTGCAGGTATTTATTCTACTTAAGCAGTGTTATCAAAGACCAAATTTTCAGCTTGCAGAGGTTGCCATATGCAGAAAGAACACAGCCAAAGAAAGACAAATCAGGTTAAACTGTTTACCTGTTACAATTTTCATGTGATCAGTTACACTTATTCCCCTGAAATTTTACTTGGCTTGGACCTTTCTAGTCCTACTGAGGTGTTTAAACCAACTACAATAGCAATACTTGGCTCCATGCAAATGTAGCATGTGAGATATTTAACTAACTTTAAACATATTCAACTAGTCAGGCACATCCCATTGTGTTAATGGAGCTGCTCAGTAATGTCAAACCGGAGTGCTGTTACGCTGACAATGAGTGGATACGAATGCTGCAGCCAGGTCTGAGGTCTATAGTTTTACAACTTTAAAGCAGAATTTACAACATTAGATTCAACTTTAGAGATATTTTAGCAGCCTGTTACTTCGCACTAGATACTGCTCTCTTATTTCCCAAGGGGAAGCCACAGCAGATAAACCTTCATGTTTGATTTGGCACAGATTTTGCGCCGGATGTCCGGCCTGATGCAACCTTCCCACCATGGGAGGCCCTGAGACCGGCACTAAGAGTACACTAACTTCCACCTCCCCGAGGCTGGGTTTCTATCGCCTCTCAGTCTTTCACCAGGGATCTTTGGCGTAACAGGCAAACATGATAACCACTACGCCACTTGGGCATGTATGTATCGATGTGATATCCCCGTACAGACACACACCCAGCTTGTTAACCAATTCTTCAAGTGGTACAACGTAAATGGTATATGAACCAGGATTTTATAGTCTTTCTATGCAGGTGATCATCAAAGCCTTGATTTGTACCACAAGTCTCATTCACCCAATAAAACACACATTCAACTTTGGTAATGTGAACTGAAGGAGTTTGGGAACGACCTTTCAATTGGTAGACAGCCTGCTCTATCATCTGAGCCACAGTTGCCAAATTTCACAGTCCCCCATCTCATCCAAATTTGGTCACTGTTGGCTCCAAAAGAACAAGATGGAAACTACAAAAGTGTTAAAGTAAATGCTTCAAAATGCCAAACGCTGGGTGACATTAAGGGGCAGCATGGCCGTGCATCGGTCCTACACAGTTTTACAGACCATCATTTATGTACATCTTGTAGTTTTTACTGTCACCAGAGGCAGCATATATATAAGAAAAGACAGTGTAGGATAGTCTTGCTTGTGTTTTTGCTCATCTTTCAGCCAAGTAATGCATGTAATAACAGGACAAATAATCATGAATCCCCAACCACCCTGGTAAGAAAAACTGCATAAAATACATAGATACGTAAACCAAGAGTATGGAAAAACCTATGGTTGTTGCCCCAGAACCAACAAGTACCTCCATCCCCTCGCAGGGAGTGGTAGGAAGGATGAATCAGCTGGACACAAGCCAGCTGCTGAACAGTAATGCTCATCCACCTGCCCTCAATGTCTAAGATGCAGATAACATTGAGGGACATATAGCATCCTTCTGCACATTTTTTAACCAATCAGCATTGCATGCTGTTGTTTTTCTTTTGTTTTATTAACAGCTGTATGTAAGCACATGTCTGTAGGTTGCATATAAATAACCCTTCACTCTGCAAAGCCAAACACCTACACAAACGAGTTACAGTGAATTCTGCTGTCCATGCCCATTTTTTATTTACAGCACTGTTTTCGAGCACTTGAGTTTTGCACTCCTCTCTTAAAGACAGGGTGGCCTGCAGGTCAAAATGTTTCTTTGAAAGAGCTGGCATAGGATCATTTGGTCCTTAACGAATCTCAGTCAAAGACATTATTCATTCCCTTACAGGAAAAAAAAACATTTTAGTCAAAGAAAATCTTTCATCGAAGACTAGCTGTTTTTAGCTGTAGCATGGAGTGTGTTCATAACTCTCGGATCTTGCCCGGGGTTGGAATAGGTGCAGCTTTTTTACTCGTCATGTCCAACTGGGAGGGACAAAAAACTAGGATTAGTTTTAAAACTTAACAAAGACCTGCTGTGTTCACTCTGCAGAGTGACCCTCTGTGGCTTCCAGCAGCACCCCTGCAGTTGGCGTCATTAGCAGGAAACCTGTTGGAGCTGGTGAATACAGAGCAGCCTGATAGTGCTGATAAGGATGGGGACTCCTGAGGGTGGCTCATCAGCCTTTTGTCAGAAAGTTACTTCCTTCCTCTCACACACTCTCTGTTTAGTGTGTCTACTGAGCTTTAATGCTTGCAATCAATATCGTACTAGCCCAGCATACAGTATCTGTTTCTTTGTAGCACAGTTTCAACGCTTTGCTGGCTACAGAGCACCAACTAACACGGTTCCTGAAAAAATCCAAAGCCACATGTAATTGGCAGTTGGCTTACTGTATAATGACTGTTTTCATTTTGACAGGCATTTAAGTTCCTGCTATGATTCCTCGTCGGATTTCTTTCTGTCACCATTAACGAGAATTATCCCACAGAACAAGGTGGGCCGCCTCATTTAGAAACAGATTGTTAAAACTGCCGCACAGACGATGAAACAGAGACTACGAAGCCCACGAATTCTGTAAATGTTAACCTTTTTTTGTATTACATACCAGGCATACTATATATCTATAGGCTTTTCTTTCAGTTGTTTATAAAAGCCTGCTTTCTTAGCTCGAGATAAGATTTTCCTTTGTCTTATCACCGACTGTCAAAACAAAAAAAAAGTGCCATGCAGGCTGGGCCCCATGCACAAAAAAAAGAAACCCGGCTGTGCTCTGATCCACTCCTCCTCTCCGGCCTACCCCGACATTTTCACCCACCGCAGAAATGTACTCCTGTGGAATTTCCTCTCATTGGACAAGCAAATGCCCTTAACATGCAGTTTGGAGATGCAGAGAGACAAGAGTAGTAGACAGAAATCGCTAAATCACGGTATATCTGGCTATGAGACAGAAAAATAGCCAACTTTTCCCAAGAGAAAAGACAGCACAGATCTCTTGCGATGACCCTGAATTGAATGTGTGTCTGTTTGTGTGCATGTGCTCCATCTGCTCGCAGAAGAGGAGCCCAGTGGCCCGGTCAATGATCTATGTCAGTTAGGGAGGCTGAGGTCACAGCTGAGGTCACCAGCCTCAGGGGCGAGTAAATCCTCTCCTCTGTCTGTTTCAGCCTCTCAATGGTGTCATCAGCCGAGGGCGTGGCAGGCTGAATCACACTCACTGTCCAGCACCAGTGACATGGCAGATACACACACTGATACATATAGCGTTCTTGTTACTGTCCGGATTACACAGCGCAAACTCTTTTTCCATCCCATCCAAGCAAAGAACATAATCCGAAGATGGTATCTCAGAGCACTGGGGTTTGTCAGCATATTAATAATTAGCATATTTGACATAAGATAAAGTAAAGTTAACCTATTATTACAGCGCTCATTACACTTTGTTCCCATGTTCAGTCTTGACGTCGTCTCAACTCTGTTTTCTGTAGAAAAGCATGTTTGATTTCCCCCAAACCTCTTGCAACACTTTTGAACAGCTCAACAACAGCGTTAGTGTTCATGTCGATTGGCTCACTACTTGGCTGTTAAACTGGCTGACTGTCTTTTAACCGAGAAATTCCTGATTCATGTCACAGTACCAGTCAGTGCAATGGATGCATTTAAGGTCTGAACCCAGGAAAGATGGGTCCAAACCCAATCAGAGATGTGAAATCACTATGAAAAATGCAAGCTTTCCAAACTTCTTCCAATCTTTGTAGGTGTGATCTGTGGTGGTTAAAATCACCCCCAACTGACCTAAATCCTAAACATTCCCAGCCTTGTGTCTTTTAACCGGAAAAGACCAAAAGCTTGGATGCAGGCCTGTTTTGGAGGCTTACAGTGAAAAGTTCTTGCAGCACACCATTCACCACGTGCCACTTTAGATTACAGAAAAGGCAACAGACTCTTATTACACAGTAATAAACTACCACTGCTGGTCTTTGTATCATAAAATGATGTAAAACCTGAGACAGGGGAGGCTAAAACTGTGGCTACAAGATACAAGCGGGGTGTAATATACTATGCTAAAATAAAACTAGCTGACTCGATCTCACTGGTCCAAGTAAAGTTGAGGCAGCTAAACTCCCCTCAGGGAATAAAGGGTGTGTTGTGTTGCTTTTAAAATTCATCTTTTCAGTCAGAGAAGTGTGTTACTTTTTCTCTCTAAAGTCACAGAGTCTGGCTTTAAGGAGAGTTTGTGACAAAAGCATCATCTAACCTTTAAGGGGGAGATGCCTGTGTCTAAAGTTTCCTTGCTTATGATTTTAAAAGTTCCTCTTACAGCAAATTTCAAATCAAAACCCTTTGATTGCAGACTGCCCAAAAGCTGTTCTCAAATGAAGTAAAATGTTTAAAAATGTACCAACAAATGAGCTCATTATAATGAAATCTTATCACTTACAGTAAGAGGAGAACTTGTAGTTATTTTTTTTCCAACCCTGATACATATCGGCTCCCACAGGACTCCCGTGCTGCATCGGTGCCATGCTGTGCTCAATGAGCCACACAGAGCAATACATCACGGGGCATGGTGGTGACACAAAGGTATTACCACACAGCTAGCCCAACCACGGACAACACACACACATGCACCACTGACAACCCCAACAGTAGGCCATTATACTGGTGTTACACATGAGCGAGGACCGTCTGAAAGCATGACTTCGAGCTACATGGTTGGAGCACACCTCTTGTTTTCTGAACGCCACTTATCTTTCCGCTCGGTTGCACTGTGTAAGCCGGTGGTTTAAAGACCTAAAGACAGGAAGAGAGCGAGGCAGAGAGATTCCCAGGACATACCACGAGCAAACTCGTGTTGACAGAGACGCAGCTCTGGACAAGTGTGGATGCGTTCCTGATGGCTGTGAGACAGGAGGCATCTAGTGAGACAGGCAAACGGTTTCGTGGGGGAGAGATGTCGGCCTGCCTCACCCATCCCTCTTGTAACCACCACCGGTTAGGCGAAAAGGGGAAGAGGAGAGGGAGCTGTGAATGGACAAGCTGCTGAGAGAGGGAAAGGGGAAGCACAGCCAGAGGACGAGTGGGAGGGGAGAGATGACAGGGGGAATCTGTGTGCCAGGGGCAGAGAGATGAAAAGGAAGAGGGGGGAGGTGGTCCAGGTGTTCACCTCGCAGCCGTACGGTCAATTCGTGCTTCCTGAGCGCTTAAAATATAGTTTCATTTTTTGCCTTTTCTGTCACACGGGTTTGTTGTAAAGTGAAGCAAGAGAAAAAAAAATCAGTTACTTTAAAAGCACAAATTTCTCTCTCACACTTCAGAATAAAACACACTCGCTCAACACGTCTCGCGACAAAAGTTTAAGAGCAGTTTAAAAAGCAGCAACACTTTCACAAATTTCACTCCCCCCTCCCCTAAAAAAACACCACAGCTCACCGCAGACGTCAACAAAGCCCTCACAACACCCTCCATTTTTCCAGATGCGCTGGGCTCCAATCAAACATGTGGAAATGATCTATAGTGTCCTCATGGCAGGGTTACAGAGAGCCTCACTCCACAGTGACAAGGAGAAGAAGAAGAAGAATCAGCAGAGCACATGAGAGAAACAAACTGACCTTCAAAGTCTGATATGATCCCTTCCAAGTGAGCGTTGACAGTGGAATCAGACATTTTGGGCGTCAAGTGTGTTTGTGCGTGTGTGTAATAAATGCGAGAGAGAGAGAGAGAGAGAGAGAGAGAGAGAGAGGGAGCAGGGTTCCCTTTCCCTAGCAAGGAAAAGTCTTCCTACGGCGCAGTCCCGCTTTTAAACAAATCCCAAATTAGGAGCCCGAGTAAGGGAGAGGTGGGGAAGGAGAAAAAAAAAGAAAAGAAAAACACACACATATATATGCACACACACACACACACACACACACACCAGGCAGGTCACAGATCCAAAACGCTCTGCCTGTCCTATCTCTCCTCTCTTTCTTAAAGCAGCAACTTATTTTTCTCTTCTCCTCCTTCTCAACTTCCAGAGTTTGGAATGAGCAACCAATGACAACCCCCCACCCTCCCGCTCTCTCCCTCCCTCTCTCTCTCTCTGCAGCTCACTGCCTTCCCTCCCTCCCCCCTCCTCCTCCTCTTCCTTCCCTATCTCCCTCCCCTTCTGCAGCCCTCCTCTCTCTGGCTTGCCTCTTCTCTGCGAACCCTCTCATTTTCGACCGGGCAAGTCGAATTATTCACACACCAACGTTCAAAACGCACTTCCTACAGGCCCGATCACATGACTCACACGCTCCGGGCAGCACACTGAAGGGCCTTTGGAGGCTCTGAAAGGGTTGGAAGCCATTAGAGCAGCATCCTGCAAACACGTAGCTCGCTCAGTGTATAGGAAAGATGAGCTCTACGTCCAGTCCTGGAGCGAAAGCTTGCAGACGACACATGAACGACCCAAGAGCGAAGACACAACCACACAATGGACTAATATGGTCAGGACGGGCCCACGCAGGCAGTTTGTAGGTCGTCTGACATGCTCAGTCACTCTGGAGGCAGACATCAATAAATAAGTACCCTAATGACTTAATGACCATGTGAATGAGGCTCTCTGTGGGACGGGTGGGCAGGGGCGCTGGTCAGTGTGATCGTGTGTGTTGCTCTGTGCATGCACGGGACCAGGGGGAGAAGAAGCGAGCGGATGTGGCATTTAGGGGCATGTGGATGAATGCATGTTAAGAATGACTGCGCACAGTCGCAGTTAGTTTACTAGAGTGTCTTGGAAATGTTTTTCTAGTAAAGCGCTGCCGCCTAAACTGACAGCTCGCTGCGAACGCAGTTACCTTTTGTGTAAACTAGAGTTACTCCACAATGCTATCACACCCTCAGGCAACTGCTCAGCCACAGGCCTGTGGTGAGAAAACACTGCTGCTGGCCTCGCAACCATTCATTAGTGAAGACAATAAACACCAAAAGTATTATAGTTATGTGTGTGTGTGTGTGCTGAGAGGATCTTTTCTCATAAGGCTCATAACTCTTTCCAATCTGCACGGATGTTGTGCTTGTAAAGTAAAGAGGCAGCCCTTAGAGACAACAGCTGAAGCAAAAATGATTAGGATCTAAACGGCAGTAAATTTTTTCAGAGCGTAAAGGGGCAGGAGACGTTAAGAGGCCCCCTCAACCCCCCCCAGCAGTTTCTGCCCGGCGTGTGATTTATCTGGAAAGCCAATTGGTTGCTTACACTAGAATCAAAGTTTGCATTTTCTGTTGATTTAAGCGTGTTTACCTCGCCATAAACACAGATGTGCACGAGTGGCCAAACACACACTAAACACGCTGATTGTGAAAATAAATACGGCGCTTTACTGTACCAAAACCTGCAGTCTGTGGTTAATCTCCACGTCCCCCCCCCCCCTCCCCCAGTGAACCATGAAAACAATTATGTAACCGGAAAAATGTCAGCGAATAATTTTGGTTAATACAGAGAACTTGAAAATTGTGGGACATGTTTTCAAAAGCTTCAATTTTTAATTTTTGGTTTTTGCCCAGATGAACAGAATCAGAATCACTGCCTTACTCACAAGTTTCATAGGGGTTGTTCTCGTCTTACTACCGCCCCACACACTTAGCCTATAAATACACCTAAATATGTTTACTTGAAGTGTGTTTTCCTGGAGATATGAACCCTACAATGTCTCAATTGTGTATCACTTCCTCCAGCAGAGGTCAGCGTTGTACTTATAAATAAAACGTGTCACTATACCAGTCACTATAGCACCCGGTAACATAATCTGGGAACAAATAAAGATGGAGACACGAGGAGAATCCTGCTCGGGACACACCCTCCACCCACACAGCCAATCCTGCCCAGCATGTGTGTAGTGGATTTCTACTCAACCTGGCATAAAAATACACACTGAGCCTTTCTGTGCACACACACACATGCACGCACACACAGATGACTAATACGCGCACAGCTGATGCATGCAAAACCACGAACATGCATGCACACTCAGCACAGCGCCCAGGCCTGTCGCCGTAGCAGCTTTGTATAAGTGTGAGGACACTTACCCCTCACCTTGACTTTTAACAACCCCATACCCAAACCTCACTGTGAGCTACACCCCGATTCTACACAAAACCCTGAAATCAAGTGGTTATCACAATGGTTTTAAGCAAAAAGTGAAGAAAAACAAATGTTCACACAAAGCTAGAAAGACATACACACACACACACACAGCAATGCACACTTCCTTCCACCACATATCCTTGCAAGCCCCAGCAAGCCCAGACAGCTCTAATCCAATCTGCTGTAACAACTGTCACACTGGGTGAAGAGGGGAATGCTTTTCGCCCTTTAGAGAACTTCATTCACATCATAGCAATCGTGCACTCGCGCTCAGCACATGCAGAGCACTGAGAATCATTTTTATCTGCTCTTTTGCACAACATATGCCTTGGATATGGTATGTGGTAGCCCAAATGTGTGTATGCGTGAATGTGTGTGGGTGTGTGTGTGTGTGACTGGAAGTTTTTACAAGGACATGTTGTTTCCAGATATCGGTGCAAGCTTTGGGGCCTCCTGTGGTGTCAATTCAGCCACAGCGCCTCTTCTTTCTAGTAAACGTGGCATTGTGTTATGAGCAAAGATGATGTTTTTCATTAATCAGTCATAAACATGTGCATTATTTTCCACAGAATAATTAAATCATCAAGTTAGTCTTGGCAGAGCTGCGTATTTGTTGTAAAAAAAAAAAAAAAAAACTCCTAAAAAAACAGCAATAATTAGGAACTGGGCCTTCGGGCCTTCTGTACATTTTTGAACTGTAATACATTTGAATAGCGAGCTGTTAATGAAATGTTGCACTGCAGCAAGAAGACAAAGAGTCTGTCGCTTAAAGAAACCCAGACCACCACCACGCTAAAGAGGGTCCTGTCCTTCGAGGAGCTGAAAAATGAGTGGAGCCCAGTGGGAGGAGAAGACGATTGCTTCTATAAACAGATGCCAGCTTGGCGAGGCAGTTGCTGGGGCGATGCCAGGGCAACAGCAGACTGAGATACGCTCCTCTGTAGTCTGGTGAGTGGTAAAGATGCCCTGAAAGTTCAAATCTGAGATAAAACTCCAATAACAATTTCAATAGTAAGCAAAGCCACACTCATCAGGAGGATTCAAGAATGCACCTTAACATCATTGATGACTGCAGCTTTGTTAACTTTTTTTCTACAGATGGCATGTTTTCAAAGCCGTTCCTAAACCCCTCGTACCAGCTTCGATGCGTGAATAATGATCAGTGTTTCTTTCAGCTTGTGTCAGTTGTTATTTCAAACATTTCCAGTACCAGATACAGAGGAAGCTCTGGCTTCCTGCTGAGTTCACTGTATAACAACAGAAAAGCTTTGTCGGCCTCAATGCAGACAAGTCGCCCATGAGTCAGACTGCATCAAACAAGCCATCTGGAAGAGGTAAAGTCGGTGCCTTGCTTGCATTGATCGCGTGTGCTCATTTGTCTGTATTTTTTGGATGCTTCTGTCTAGTTACTGCAACTCTGTTTACATGGCAACCCCCATAATAAGCAGCTGTACCTGGCTCGGGGCTTGAGAGAGGGGGAGAAAGGTGGGGAAAGGTGTGCTTGTTCTCTCTCCCTCTCAGGCAGCGAGGGGAAAATATATATATAAATATGTAAAGAGAGAGAGAGGGAAAAAGGGAGATGTGGAGTGACAGTGAACCCCCCACGGCTTTATTGGAAACTAGAAAGCAGGAAGATATCTGTCAGCAGTGTTAGGAAAAAAGCAGTAAACCCCACTGGAAGAGTGCTTTTAGCTAAAAGTGGGAATGAATGGCATGGGAAGGCATCAGAGTGAGAATGTGTGACGGTGCACACACACACACACACACACACACAGTAAGAATCTGTAAAGGTTGCCACATTAAAACACACAGATGCACACGTGCACATGTGCACACGGAGCCTGTGGCCCCAGAGATGGCGAAGTGACTTCATGTAAAGTAAAAGCACAGCTGTAGTGATGGCAGCTGCCCCTTAACCAAAATGTTAAACATCAGCACCCGGCCAGGCTCCCCGACCTTTAATCAAAAGCAGCACCTGTTGGAAAATACACGCACTCTAAAAAACAACTCTGTGGTTTTCTCTGCAGTGTGCACAGCCTGTATATGTGACTGCACATGGGGCTGGTGGGGTGATGGCTCGGTAAATACAGAGAGCAGCTGTCCTTCAATGGAGATGACTCTCATTACGCTCGTCTTTCTTTCTCCCACCTACGCCTTCTGCGCCGTGTCACCACTGGGTCGGTAACAGCACTGTTTAATAGGTCAACAAGCCAGCACTGTCATCACGGCCCTAGTTTTTCCCCTGCAGGCATGTTTTGTTTTCACCAAAATCAACTCTGTTGTTTCCTTAAAACCAGTTACTGCGCAGCAGCCTGAAGATGCAGAACAGCACAACAAGTCTCTGAGACTCCAGTGACCGTCGTGTAACTCAGCGCCTCCACCTGGTGGTGAGTGTGTAAATTACACATCAATCAGAGCGCTCCTGCCACAAACAGCCTGCCTGGCGTCTTTCAGTGAGTTACCGCATTGATTACAAAAGCTTGTAGTCACTGTGAAAGTCATGACCCTGAGACTTCAGAGCGGCGTTGACTATGGTTGTGTCATGCAGATGTTTATCAAACCTCATCAGCTGACTTCACTGTGACTGGAAATGATGTGAAACATCAGCTCTGAGGTTCATGGAAAGTTTCTGTTGAGGACATCACGGTCGTTGATTCATGAGGGGGGAGGATCACAGGAGACAAAGGGAGCCTTGAAAATCAGCATCAGCACCAGAGGGGTGGGGAAACAGAGCGGATTCATTAAGTGGGGTACACATGATACATATAACAACAAAAAGGGTCGCAGCCTATCTGAGCTAAGATTAAGGCTGCGATAGTCCACACAGAAAGGCCACAGCTGCTTTTCAGAGGCAACTGTGCCTCAGGAGGACGTGTAGGTTGTCTAGTAATTCCAGACATGAGCTTTGGACAATTTCAAGAGAATCAGGTCGAGACTCTTTCAGAAGTCCTTTCTTATATGTGGCACGCGGCAGGAAACTGTCCACTTCAGACACGCTCTCACTCCTGGAAATACTCCGTGGTTTAGGCAAGGGTGGTGCCTGAATGCCACTGCCTTGGATATTTGTGTTTCCCATGTGCCCAAATGCTCCCAGTGGCCGGGGGGTGGGGGAACTTGAATGGAAATTCTGCCACCATGCATCGGTGTGTGAATGAGGAACACACTGTAAAAGGGCTTTTCGGAAGGTTAAAAGGAACTGAATACATAAGCGTGAAACAGCAGGCAACAGAAAAATGAGTCCAGCGCGATACAATGCTTACTAAAAGAGAAACGAGAGGAGCTGTTCACGGGGCGGGAGAAGTGCGATAGGTGTACCACTACTTTACACTTCCACCAAACACTTGTCAATAATCTGAGCTTACTTCAATTCGATTCAACAGACCCTGTAGGTGCTACAAGCTGTGCTCGTTCACACACACACACACACACACACACACACACACACACACACACACACACACACACACACACACACACACACACACACACACACACACTACCGCACCAACCACATGTATGCTCATTAACATAGACAGTCCCACACACACTCATATAAACATGCTGCTGCCACCACTTGAACGTTTCCACCCTACGTCTCTTGAGCTTTTTTACAGCTCTCACACTAACACCTATAAAAATACCAGCGAGAAGCAGACAGGGTTCCCTCACTGATGACTTTAGCATAATGTCCAGCTCACATACCAGCACCTGTGCACAGAAAAACGGTTATCAGTTCACTAATGTGTATTGTTTGCCGCATCCAGCAAAGAAAGACATGGCAGAGGTGCAAATTTGGAACGTCGCTGTCAACTGAAAGAGGGACTGACCGATGGCCAAAGAGGGATCAAAGCCACAAGGGACAAGAGTAGTACTGTTCAAACAGAGCTCCTTCCTGTTTTCACACTAAAGAAGAATGCAGGGGATGGAGAGAAATATCTAAGAAATAAGTTCTGTTCTTTGTCACTTTAGCACAAAAAAGTAACTCTCTAAAAAAGTTGCAGCACTCTTGCAACAAATGAAAACGAAGCAAACCAGTCCAAATCCTGACCAACAGCCTGTAAAGACAAAAACATCTAACAGAGGTTTGGTGATACAGATGGTGAGGTGAGTGCAGAGAGACAGAAATACATGAAAGGAAACAGGACAGATAAAAGACAGATAAACCAAAATCGGGTCCGCTAAGCTGCTCCACAAACCCTGCAGAGCTCCTGGTCCCAGCTTCCAAACCCCAAAGAAAACATCCAGTCAGCAAACAGCCCAGAATGAGAGAGTGGAAAATACCATGGAGGGGAAAAATAGACTCTGGCTCATGGAGAAAATAACCCAGCAAAAGAGCCGACGAAGAGCCTTAAACTGCGCTAAAGAACGGATGGCACGGACTCATCTAAGCTCCCCGAGAGTTTGGGCTTACCTGAGAATTTGTCCCCCTCCATAACCGGATCACTCCCTCCACAGCCACATGTAGTGTCTGCTCTTTGACTCCACTCTCCCTCTCTCACCCTCTCCCTCTCTCTCTGCCTTTTTTTAGCCTTCCCTTCCCCCCCCCCCCCCCCTCTTGCTCCCTCACTCCTTCCCTTTCTCCCTCTGTTCCTCTTCCTCCTCTTCTTACTCTCTCTTTCCTTTCGGGCTCTCTCTCCCTTTCCCCTCCTCCCTCAACACTGATTCCTTCAGTGTGTCTTGCTAATGAATTCAGAATTACGACATCCCCATGTGCTGATCATATGTTGCTCCCTCTCTCTCTCCCTCTCCTTCTTCAGAGCAGACCAAGAGACTGAAGCAGCATTGTGTCTTGAAAATAGAAACCATTAGCTCCACCATGTGACACGGACAAGCTCCTTACAGACAAAAATAAACCGCTGGACTTGAAAACTCCTCTGTCAGCCTGCTTATAATGCTCTCCTCGCGTGTGCGTGCGTGCGCTCCGGCCCTGATTCATTTGATACCAACTGCGATCTCGTCGAGCTGGTAGGACTGTCCTGCCTCAGCCACGTCTGGACTTCCCCACGATGAAACAGTTCTGCCGTTGCGTACGATGTGAAAGGCTGATAGAAATAACACTGAAGCGCGAAAACAATAAGAGCTGGAAGCAAGAAGGGGGAACTTAATTAAAACTTCCCAATTAAAGCTTCCCAGTAACGAGCCTATATAGGTAACGCAGAAGAAGCGCTTGTGCTTTGCTGGTGTAGTGGAACAGCAGCCGTCGTGCTGAAATGTGTGCTCAGGAAACTAAAATGACCTGCGACTGTTGGCATATCCCTCACGCTGCGCCGCAGAGGTCAGGGGTCACATGGCAAGCGTCTGAGCTCTGATAGAGAGCTCAAACACACTTAGACATGCCAGTCAGCTGTCTTGTGCAATACGTAACGTCCCCAGTGACCCAGTATTTGTGCCTTCATAGGAGGCTTCGGAGTGCTCGTGTGTCCTTTGTTTGTCTCAACTCAAATCACTTTTAATCCTTCAGTTAAAACCAGCCTCATTAGGCCCCGAATGGATAAAATCTGGAACTCTGATTAGCTGGAAGCCGATGTAAGCAAAGAGGATAGAGCGCACAATTCTAGCAGGAGGCTCAGACATGATTAGTATTTGTTGCCAAAATAATTAAACGACTAATTAGATGCTGATAGACAATCTAAACAATGGCTGAGCAGATCAAAATTCAGGCCTACTTTCAGACACAGATACTATATATTAGAGATTGACGATGTTCACCTACTCCTGCTGTTGCTGGTTTGCCGATGAGAGAATCTATCAAGTCATTTAAGCGAAATCCGCTCCTTTTGACAGTTCTTGTATATTAATAAGATGATTGTAAGGCTATTTATCCATCCAGACTGATTTTGTACACTTGACTGAGTAAGGTACTGTGCAGCAGTCTTGGCTCACCCTTTATTTCTTTAAACTTTGCTTCTAAGGAGACAGATTTTTTTCAAACCTTTTAAAAGTAGCTTTCTAGAGATCTTTCAAGCTTTTTATTTAGAACTTGGCTCTGCCTGACTATTTTTAGAGGAATGTTTTTCTTGTTTGTTAGACTACTTAACACTGACATGTGAATAATTCAAGGATAAAAAAGGCACCTGTTGTTGTCAATACAAAACAGACAATTGGAAACAAACCATCTTAAACAGTATCTTGAGGCACTTAATTTCGTTAGCTGAATATACAAAACTGCCAAAGATAACAGGCTGATAGGCACCGACTGTATTTGTGCAGTCAAAAAGTTGGCATATGTTAGCACGATGTGCAGTGTGTCCTTAAAAAAAGTGAGGAAACAGGACGAGTGGGGGAACATCTTGACAGAGAACAGAAAGAAAGTGAGCCAACATCCAAGGAAGAACTTCCTTCAGGAAACCTGGAAAACTATTCCTGAAGACTGCTTCAAGAAATTAGATGAAAACACTCCTGGAGGGGTTGAGAATAAAGGTTGTCTTTCAAGCTCATTAGAATTTTACAAACTCTGTTTTGGCCTTATATACTCTATTTACATGTATGTTCGCACATTTCAATAAATCACTGCACATACTTCCCATTTGACAAAACATTTTTGCACAGTACAGTACATCAGGAAACACACATCTAACTGTGGTGAGAGGCTGGTGCTCATAAAAGGCTACAGGATGTAAACATTAGTGGCCCCCTCTAAGCTCAACTGTACAGTTAGCTTGCTGCATGCTTCTTTGCAATGTTAATAGATTAGAAAGAAAATAGTTCCTACAACCTGAACCTGCTCACATTACAGTTTGCTTTGGAAATGTATTTTGTGGCACTTTGAAAAGACAGGAAATGTGCAGATTTGATATTTGGGTGAACTGTCCCATTAAGTTTAAGATGAGAGTAAATGTCACTCAATGTGTTGCTTTTGCCATAAAAAAATGAAGTGTTAGAATTAAATCCTATCTGGGTTAAGTGCATGTGATTATCCTTCTGGAGGGCTATATCTCTGTAATGTCTCTGTGTGCATGTCCAATAAAATAGGATCTGCTGACTAATAGAGGGGAATTAACCACACACAGACAGACAATGGCAACAGTGTTGGGCAGACCTGTGTGTATGTGTGTGTGTGCTCTAGTTGAGTTTACAGTAAAGCATCCTCCCAAACACACGCCTGCTGGCTCGTAAATCTGCTCCGTTGGCAGATGTTTTGTACGGAGCATCTCCCTGTGAATGCCTACACAAACTCCTGCACGCACACACACACATACCTGCACACACACACCCTGTGGCAGCTGCATCAGCGTTGGGGGGGTCTGCTGACAAGCAGGGCCTCTTCTGGAGCCTCAAGCACTGTTTGTAAGTACAGCATGTGGGTATGGAAACATCTAATCAGCCAATCATATGGCATCACGTCACTCTGTGTGGGCATGGTCAAGATGACGTGCTGATGTTCAAACTGAGCATCAAAATGGGGAAGAAAGATGATGGTCGTTGGTGCTTTTCTTTGTTCCCTCAGTGACGTGCTTCGCTGTCATGTTAAACGAAACACCGTACTTTTAAAACTGAGAGTGAACAGCGGAAAAAACAAGTACTACTGCTTAAAAAGAGCGAAGCCTAAAATCATTGATTACCCTCATGTTGCTGTCCTCACTTGACTCTCTCTGCGCTTCCTTTTTCTCTCTTCTCTTTCTCTATATCTCTTAACCGATTGCATTAGATGGCCGCCCCTCCCTGAGCCTGGTTTTCCTGGAGGGTTCTTCCGGCTAAAATGGAGTTCTTCCTTCCCACACTCTCCAAGTGCTTGCTCAACGGGGATCGTTTGGATTTCTGGTCATTTGGTTTTTCTTGAATGATGCTCTATAATTCAACAGAACAATTTTTCAGATACTGTCTGAAGAGTCATTATTCCCCTTTTGTTTTATCCCTTGCTGTCTGTTACACAGAAAAATCCTTTCACAAAAGTGCTGCTGACGCAAAGACTGGTGGGAGAATTCAGTTTGTGCGACTGCAGACTGACGAGTTTCTTTTGAACAGTTAGAGGTATCAAGATAAACAAGTACCTTATCTCATCTTCTAAGCCACAGTTTGCAGCGTGATGTAATCCCCCCAGTCTGAGATGTGGTGTTGATCACGTGATTAGTTGATGGTTTCATAAACAGCCGTGAAAGAGACGGTCAGTATGTGTGGATGTGTTTTTTCTTTCTGTGAAATATTACACATTTTATTTGTGCAAGATTTTTATTTTAAATCTGAAAACTACCATTTAAACAACACTGCAAAAACACTGCTGGCATTGAAGCAAATAAACTGTTTTTTAGGGCTTATTTTTTATAACCTGTATTTTTTAAATAACCTCTAACCTTTAAAATTATGCAGTACAGTGGGAGTGGTCAGAGCCAAGATAACTTATTTTGTTTAAGTATGAAATAAGATCTAAAATAATAATTAAATGACAATCCTTTAAATGTTTTTTGCTAGAGTTTCTTACCCTTGTATGTGTGATCTGCTATTTACTGACTATTAGCCGTTATCTCTGCAGGAAACACGCAGTGTTCGCACCTTCCTCAGCTGATGGTCATTGACGTCGGCTTACATAACACTTCAAAGTAATAGAGAGCAATTTATCGAAGTGGGAAAAAAAACGTTTTTTGCGTCTACCTCCGCCCACAAGAGACAGATTACAATCGATTCTTGGAGATGAATGTACCAAATTATGCAAAACTTTTTAGGCTCTCAATGTTTAGATTTTGTCTTGTCCCTGACTCATTAGCAGCAGGGAGGGGTGTGATCAGTCCACACAGTCCTTTCACAGCTCTGAACATGCAGCTAGTCTTTTTATGACTCAGTGATGAGAAGAATAAACGATGTTGCAACAGATGCCACAGAGATCACATCTCTGGGATTACCCGAAGAGAGGCTAAATCCACAGACCAACAGCAAATTCTGCAAACGCTGTGTGCAAGTATACCTACGAGAAATGCAAGGTACCCTGTGGGAGTCTTTACCTTATGTTGGTTTAGTTTAGAAGCTTGGATGTTTTGTATGTGCGGACACTGGAGTGGTGGAGTCTACTTACTGGGGCTGGTGATGCCGGAGGCCTCTCTCTCGGTTCTCCTCGCTCGAGCACTGGAGGCTCGTGCTGTGGATTGTGACAAGGAAAGAAGGGAAAATGAGTGAAATCTCCTCATCTGGAATGTAGTCAGCATTAGGAAAGAAATATTGCATTACTCACAATTCTCGGCCACAGTTATGGAGTACGAGCAAACATACAATAAAGTCTGCACAAAACCACAGTTTAGGGTTACGCTGTGAAATAATAAGCATTCTCAGTGGCAGGTCTGGTTATGCAGTTTGCCCCTATTCTTCAAAAACGGCAAATTATCAGTGAAAGTCTGCAGTTTAGCTCGCGTTTGCCAGTGTTTCCTTTTAATGGCCAAATCCAAAATGACACATTCGAGCGGATTCACTTTTCCCCACGAGGAACACCTGCTGCCAGTGGCGTTTTGAAAAGACGGGCACCAAATGGAAAAGCATTACTTCACATTCTTCATGAGGCCAAAATAATCTACAGTTGCTATTTGGAAAGTAAACCAACAGTTTGAAAGACTGCTATTATTGTCCGACCACAGAGAGAAAAAGCCAGGCTCTTTTTTTTTTTTGTAAATTAGTTTGTCGTTTGTTTCTGGTTTTATAATTGTGTGGATGAAGTAAACCCAGAAGACCAAAGCTGCAGTTAGGAGAAAGTGCATGACAGAGAAGAGAGTAACGGCACAGTGTGACAATTCTACTACATGCGGCCTGTTGCATGTTTTGTTTGCGCATGAATAGACTAAAATTGTGCTGATGGAGTGAATGTATGATGCTTTGGCAGGTGGGTGGAAGCAGTTTGTTTAAATTTAGTAAAGCCAGAGAGGGGGGAAAGGGCGTAAACAAAGCAAACCTCAATGGTTAAATTAGAACAGCAGCTGAAAGTATAAATCAGTGCTGATGAAAGTGTGGAAAGATCTGAAAAGTGCAGCTGAAGTTATGGTCTCCTGATCCCGTTAAGTGTTCTCCCCGGGGTCCCGTATGCTTATTTTCTGGAAAATAAAAGGTTATTCATCCCCATTCATGTTTATCTAAGAGAGATCTCAGTGTCAACAGTCTTGTTCTACATGTTTTCTTGTTTTAAGAATCAGAGGAATGTTGCTTCCTCTTGGCAGACGGTCCGCTGTGTTACTCTGGTGGAACGTTGAAGATAATCTCTCATTGATCGACTCCGGTGTGTGTGTTTGCGTGTGTGTGTGTGTGTGTGTGCGCGTTCAGTGCTGCTGAATCACCAGCAATGGCTGGTGGCGTACTGAGCTAAAAAGGATACAGCTGTTTTCTGTTCAAACAGGTGATTCAGCTCCACTACAGGAACAGGGGTGAATATTTTCTTTAACGTACATGACTAACACGTGACTTCAGCCAGTCAAAGGAAGAATGATGTAGAGAGTAAATGAATTATATGTGAGATTAATATTTAAAAATAGTTTTATTCATCACTTAAAATCATGTGTAACATTTTCAGACTGAAAGTTTTGGTTAAATAAACGGCAATGGAGTTTTCTAAAAGATCTCATAAGTGAATACAGCAGCCATCTTTGACTGCTGTCTACCAAAATGTGTTTGCATTGCAGTAACATCAAATGGACCTTATGAGTGAATAACAGATATGCAGACTCTCAGCTTTTATTTAAGGCATTAAAAACAATTGTTGCATTAATCACAGATGAGTTATGGCCATTTTTATACACAGTCCAAAGCTTTAGGGGCTCAAATGTAAAGCTTTTTGTCCTTTACACAGTACTAAGGTCCTGATATTCAGGAAGGAAAATAGGAAGTAGGTGCAGGTACTTATTGAAATGTGTGCAACCATGCATGGAAATACAGGAAATGAGTTTTTATAGTGAAAGTGTAACTCTAATGTTGAGGTCTGGACCCGTTTAT
This sequence comes from Rhamphochromis sp. 'chilingali', assembly GCF_963969265.1. NCBI lineage: Eukaryota > Metazoa > Chordata > Actinopteri > Cichliformes > Cichlidae > Rhamphochromis > Rhamphochromis sp. 'chilingali'. Next base: position 17,832,449 of record NC_137942.1, on the reverse strand, counting down.
GACTGATAGCGTTCTATTGTGTGTTTGGAGTCATTGTTATGTTTAAAAATGAAGCCGTACTTTGCAGATGGTGATGCATGCTGGATCAAAATGTCATGGTACTTTTTTGCACTCATAATTCCATCAGTTGTGACCTAAATAATGACAGAGCCTCCACCTACTTCTTCTTTTGTCCTCCACTCATCCAACTTCCTCAATATTTAATTATTTTAAAGACAAACTACACACCTTTCAGACCCATCCCCAGTTTTCAGCTAATAGCTCTTTATGAAAGACATTAACTTGTGCTTCTAAAACTGTATCATCTTTGGCATCTTCAGGTACCTTTTCATGTTGAATGATTCACAGGTCAGAGTTAGGTGACATAACAAACAAACACAACCAAAAAAAAACCCTTCCTCTGAAACACATTGCTCAAGATTACTTTAGCAATTACAGATAAGCTTAAGAATCCGTTGCAGGCAATGACTGCCTAAACTAAGATACATAAGAAAACATGCATTTCCTCCACTGTCATGTTTATTGCAGCTATATTCAGCTGCTATTTCTTTGTGGGTCTTCCTGCCTTCTGTTTTTTTATCTTCAGCATGTCAAACGCACTGAGATCAGGTCACTGAGCGTTTCTTTAATCACGATCATCCACCAGTGTTTGCTTCACTCACTAAAACCACATCATCTCTAACTTCATTTCATGTGTAGTCAGATTTAATCTCAGAGCGCTCATAGGTTTAAATAGAGTCCCAGTGACTGCGGACTTGTGTTAACCATGTTCAAAGCTTTGGTTGTGGCTTCTCATTTGCTTCATGCAAACAATACAGGATTTACTTGACACAAAATAAAGCATAATAAAGAATAGCTTTGGTTACAGAGAGAATAGCATGATAAAAAAGTGTTGTCCTCCTGGGTCATGCAGTGGCATGGAAACAAGATGCTGCATCTTTGTCTGATCAACCACACTCTCGTCTCCACTTCCCTTAAGCTTCTAGACGTCGCCTGCGTCGACTCGCTTAACGCAGATCAGATGAGGTAGTTCATCCGGTGGATGATGATTCAGTCGTCCCATCCTGTTTTTAATTCTTAGAAGTACTTCCTTCCACAAATTGGTGCACAACATGGGCTTCGTTTTCTTCTAACGCTGCCAGCCAACATAGTGGTTTTCCCTCCTCTGCTGTCACTGATGAACACAAAGACAGCTGGCCCGAGGGAGAGGTAGTGAGTGTGGCGGGTATATGACTGGAATACATGAGTAAAGCTTTTGTAATACGCGAGTGTGCACATGTAGCAGAAGGCGAGAAGGTGCGATGGAGCGTTTGAAGTCATTCCTCACAATGAGGAGAGTAAATGCAGGAAGTGATGATGCAGCCCAGCATCGTCAGCATAATGAAAACAATATGACTGCTTTGTTGGCAAAAATGTTGCCGTCTGCAGATACATTACAGCAGAATTGTATCATTTAGAACAAATCATTAGGCTACAGACAGCACGCTGGTGCGGTGGGGAGCACTGTTTCCTCATAGCAAGAAGGTCAGGACCTTTCTGTGTGGAATTGCATGTTCTCCCGGATACTCAGGCTTCCTCCCACAGTCTAAAGACGTGCACCAACAGACTTTTAGTTGTTAGATTGTCTTGTAGTTAAGCAGTTTTCTCATGTTTTTCTGTGCACACTTGTCCCAGGTCTCAGTAAGTTTTGTTTGTTAGTTTGTTGTTTGTACCTTTGGTTTTCTCATGGTTGGATTCAGCCTCGCCGACTCTCTGCTCCTTTGCCTTTTATTTAAGAATTCAATTTTGAACTTTTACCTGCTCCCAGTGTCCCAGTTTGATTCCCCGCACCCCCAGTCAGACCAGAAAAAGCCCAGGTTTAGCATAGATTATTATAAGCATTTCAGAATTGATTTAACCTGTTTTACACTCAATATTGAGCTACGGTCGATGTAAGTAGCACTACTTGCGCATTCAATGTTGATTTAGGGAGGAAGTCTTACTCTTTAAATCACCAAACAGGAACTCGGGCTGACCATTTGCTGTGAGTGTGAATCATTAATCAGCAACTTTTCATGTCATGACCCAATTGGCCTGCTATGCTAGTGTGTGCACAGAGCTTCAGGTTTGTGGAGTCAAGTCTATCAAGCCTCGGAGCTAAAAAACATGTCTGTACTTATTTATTCTTGGATGCACATACACACCCTTGCAACTGAACCTCTCCTTCAAATGGGGCGAGCAATGCATATCATCGCAACAAAGTAAAGCGGCACAGAAGCCGCAAAAAAAGCAGCACGAAGTCGCTTTGAAACGCTGGCATTTGGCATAAAGGTGATATAATTCAGCGTAGTTTAAAGTGAGGGCAAAGTACTGACAGACATACAGCAATACAAAGAAAAAGAGGGACACCTGCCAAGTTTACTTCTACACTAGCACAAAAGTGTCTGTGTGCCGAATCTGTTTGTCCTCCTGCACAGTCTTGTCTGAGGCAGCAAACAGAAACGTATACACTCACATGCATCTTTTTTCACCTTTGAAGGCGAGTTTTAATCATCTGATGTCATATTTGCAAATGATACTGTGCGCAAAGGAGGTCAGCGCACGCACAGCGCATACATATGAATGTTTGCACAATGTTTGCACATTGACAAATCTGTCTGTGCTTGTGAGTTCGCAGTAAAGTGACTGATGTCAAAACGCAGTGTTTAGCGAAGCCGTGTGTGCGTTCGTGCCAGGTGGCGTTTTTTTAAGCATGACCAATAAAGTGCACGGCTATGCTTGGACAAATGTTTCAGCTGATTGGTTAATGGTGTCAAATGAGTGGAGAAGAGTAAATAACAGAGGAGAGGGTGCAGCACTTCAACATACTTGAGACACAAGAGTGATCGCATGCGGTCACACACGAAGGACGGCCTGCACAGAGACCGGGTAGAGGGATTTACTAAACGTAGGCTATAATTAATGCCGGGACCTGAGATTTTAGTGTTTGCTTAAGGAGGCTGTGCGGAGGAGGCTGTATTGATATTTGTGCAGGAGGACAGAGGAGGGGACGGATCTCCCCCCCCCCCCATCCCGTGCTTCTTTGACTTCACTGTTTCCTTTAGTGGTTTGATTTATCAACAGTCTGATGCAAGACATGTCTTTAGTCACTTTACTAAAAACAGCTGCAGAGCAGTTCCTGAACAATTAATTATCACTGTTGCTTGGAACAGGAAATTATAAATTAGTTCTGTGACATGATACCAGATTTTCACCTATTGATATTTGCACTCATATAAACCAAACACGGACACTGTCTGATTATGATTTTACAAAATATCAGAGTTCCAAAATAAAAGCACTTATAGAGAAAGTTGAGGCGATTTTGAAATGTGCAACCAGATTCATGTCTGCTTAATGCTCCCTTATACACTCGCCAGCCACTTTATTAGGTACACCTTGTTAGTACTGGGTTGTACCCTGTTTTACCCTTTTTTACCGAGCTGCCTTAATCCTTCGTGGCACAGATCCAACTAGGTCCTCCAAACATTCCTCAGATATTTAGTACGGTGAACTCATTGTCGTGTTTAAGAAGGCAGTTTGAGATGATTAGAGCTTTGTTACATGGTGCGTTATCCTGCTTAAAGTAGATGGAAACACTGTGGTCATAAAGGCATAGGCATAGTGAGCAACAGCAATACTCGGGTGGCCTGCGGTGTTTAAACAATGCTCAGATGGTACTATACTAAGGAACCCAAAGTGTGCCAAGCAAATATTCTCCACACAATTACACCACTGGCAGGCGGAAGCATTGATACAAGGCAGGGTGGATCCGCGCTTTCACGTTGTTTATGCTAAATTCTGAGTCTCCGTTTCTTGTTAGCTGACAGGAGCGGCACTCGGTGTGGTCTTCCGCTGCTGTATCACATCTGCTTCAAAGTTTTGTTGTGCATTCAGAGATGCTTTTCTGCATACCTCGATTGTAACAAGGATTTATTTGAGTTACTGTTGTCTTCCTGTCAGCTCGAAGCAGTTTAAGCAGTCTGGCCATTCTCCTGTGACCTCTGACCTCAACAAGTCATTTTTCACCCAGAGAACTGCTGCTCACTGGATATTTTCTCTTTCTTGGACCAAATCTAAAAAAATGGCAGTGTGGGGAAATCCCAGTAGATCAGCAGTTTCTAAAAGACTCAGACCAGCTCATCTGGCACCAACAACTGTGCCACATTTAGAGTCACTTAAATCACATTTCTTTCCTATTCTGATGCTCAGTTTGAAGTTTGTGTTGCCAAATCCTACAAGACTAAAAGCATCGAGTTTCTGCCACATGACTCCCTCGTTTGATATGTGCATTAACAATCAGCTGAACCTAATAAAGGATCCAGCGAGTGAATTACGCTGTATATGCAGGCGTATCATGTTCATTGCTTCATTTACTACCGGTTTATGATTACAATGACTGAGTCTGACAGACACAAGAATACCAGTGTACCTGCACTGCCCTGAACTGTGTACACAGCAAATAAAGATTTTCACTGTGGTGTGTTTGCAGACCTGCATCCATTACTGGAGGATCCACTGGAGAAGTTGACACTACATGAATGAACATCATTTTTTCTTTTTTTAATTTAAATTATGATGTCAAAGAAGGTTAAGCTCACTAAGCCCTCCTTCCTCCCCCTGTGTCTCTCTGCTCAGCCATCTGTTCCACTGTGTTTTATGACCCTCATTACGATGCTGCAAACAGTGTTTCACAACTCTGCCTGTGAAAGAGCTGGGAGTGGATGAAAGAGGGCTGAAGTGAGCGAGCGGAAGAGCTAAAGAAAAGAAAGCAAAGCTGACTGAATGGCTCCACGTCCATTTTTCAAGATTGTTTTTACAGCCCAGGTAAGACCTTTACCCGGCTGCAGGTCTGCCCACACATCGGCAGACTCAACACGCACGCGCAGACACTTTTATCATTTTGGGGAAAGGATTATCCGTGACCCTAAACTGGAACCCATATGAATGGCCGCTGTTCTGATGGCGCCCAAGGCAACACTTTTTCCCAACCTTCTTCTTCACTCACTCCATTCATTGAAAAGCAACACCGTGTTGCCCAACACACAAAAGCCTCTCTGTACTCCTCACAATGCCACACACACAAGTCGGCATTAAATCATATCAAAACGTGCTCTAGACAGCAAACTCATGCAGTCCATAAAATAATACCAGTGTGGTAGATAAGCATCAGCCTTCCTTTTTCCAAGGCTGTTAAAAGCCACGGAGTTAGTCAAATAGCCTGTAGAGCTTTATGAGCTACAGCCTCCCCCAGGAAATACGTGTCACAGGCGAACAGCTCGGCGAGTGACTGGCTGCACAGACGGGATTCTTCAGAAATGTGAGAATGACGGGGAGAAGGAGGAAAGTTTTAAGGGCCTCAGCGTCCGCATGTTTTCTGGGATTTTCTAATTTGTATGAGGGACTTAAGTTCTTCAGGAACTAAACAAACACAGCCACTCCACCTTAACGCTGAAGCCTTAAGCATCATGTGGCCAGCGCATGTGCTTGCTCAGGTGTGTGTGCAAGCAACAGGTCACGTTAAAAAAGAAAAGAGCTTCATCGACTAAAACAAAGCTGATAAACTGAAATAGAAACTAAAAAGCAGATGAAATCCTTTTGCAGCCATGTTATACAGAGCGGTTGTCCCGGAAACTGATTTTCAATAAGAGCAAGACTTTGTACCGACAGCAGAGCTCGCATGCATTTAACATGCATTATCTGGCTAATTCACGAGGGCATTGCCACCCTAATAGGCTCTCCGAACAGATATGAGTCACTAACACTTAAACTGATTGCTACTTGCAATAAAATATTTATTCATGTCACGACAGGACAGGGCTGTTCCTGCCAAGCGGAGGAGCTGCTATCTGTTGCATGGGCTACTGAACAGCATGCTTTCCCCACTCCCCCTTATGGGTTTTGTTTTTCTTCAGGTCTGCATGTTAGCCAGATAACAGTGCAGTAAAAATCTGAAATCTAAACAAATGTACGCGAGTGTCTGTACTTTATCACCCTAATACCCGTCTCTAGATGTCGGCGCACATGTTACTCCACGCATCAGAATGTCTCCGAGCCTGCCATTATCTTTTTACAGGCTCGCTCCTGGCCTCGGGCCTACAGTACAGGCGGTCTGTTGTATCAGTTGACACCCCCAGCAGCAGCACAGCATCACAGAGCTGCATTCTTGGCTGCAGATGATAAACACAAAGCAGAGTGGACACTTCAGAGCAGGCTCTATGCGCCTGAAAGGGGAGGACCATACACAGCGCAGAGACAAGACATAGTAAGTATAGGTCTATGATTTCACACGGAAGTCTTTATTAATAACACAGTGCTGTGGCCTATTTGCCACATACATGTTTATCAGTCTCAAGGTTGCTAAACCTCCACAGAGTTACACAGGTTAGAGATGCCACAGGTCCGCACCCTTGTTTAATAAGCCTTTATCTATGACAAAGATAAAGTGTGTTTCCTGTAGTCACCACCCTTTGTATTTGTGGTTATGGTCAGGTTGTGGTCCAGAGTAGGAGTATTAACTCGTGAGAACCTCCAAGGCCGAAATATAAAGCCACATGAAGTGCAAAATGTGCAGCAGCTCAAATTCGCATAAAACTAAAGATAAAAAGCTACAAGTCTCTAGCGCTAATGCTTCCACTTTTGGCTAATTTGCATAACCCACAGTGTTTATGGTGCTGTTGCCTTTTGGATCATCCATCCATCGTCTCCTGTTTATTCAATTCGGGGTCACATGGTGGGCTGGAGGTTATGAGCTGTCATAGGGCGAGACGCACTGCTGGACAGGATGCCAGTCTATCGCAGGGCTAACACACACACACACACACGCGCACACGCACACAAATATTCATTCACACTTTGGCACCTATGGTCAATTTAGAACCACCAGCTAAATTAACAACATTTTTAGGCTGTGGGAGGAAACCAAACCACTTAGGGAGAACAACCACACAGAAAAGCCCCCAACTAGAGCCAAACCTTTCTACCTGTGAGGGGCTAATGAGTGCTAATCGCCCCTTTCAGAGGATTTTAAATCAAATTTGCTTTTAATAAGAGGAAGTCTACGCTCTAATTTTGGTGAGAATTTTCACAGCTGACTAATCAGCAAGTCTCAGCAAAGCATAGATATAATCATTTTGTCACTTCTGCTTCTGGAAAACATGAAGATGGAGGTGGCCATAATGACAGAACTGAGGCTTCAAAGTGAGCCTTCACATTCAACTTTTATATACAGTCCATGGTTGGGGTTAGTGTAAAACTGGACCCAGGATCAGGCGAGGGAAGGCACATGCTGACACAACGGTGATATATGAAAACTTGATACTACTAGTACATATGCATCAAGTTGCAAAATCAGTGAACACTGAGTACTTGATGGACCTGCTGTTTCCTACACTGTACCTACAGTACTCAGCGTGGTAAGAGCACTTTACCACGCAGGGTACTGTACATGCATGTCCACATATCCCAATACCTTATCTCTCCATTATCCACAGGCTTCCAAATTGAGGGTTAGACCATCGGCGGCACGCTCTGCTAGATGACAGGGCGAATATGTCTCAACACAGTTTATAGCTTGACTTTCAAGTTGCCATCAAACAATAGCTTTAGGCTCTGAATCAAAGCCCGGCTGACTCTCCAGTGTAAACAGGCTAAAAGCTGTAATGCAGCGGGGAGTGAGGGCTTTGTCACACAGGTGAGAGGAGTGGAATTTGAAGTGTGTGTGTGTGTGTGTTTGTGTGCTGAAGTGAGCTGTTATTCATGCAGGTTACTCATTGATCCAGACAAATTGAGGGAGTGGTGTACAAGCCAGGGATTGGCTCCAGGAGCGGGGTTCATCTGTGCGGGGTTACATGACGGAACACATACACAGAAACACACACACATTTCTACACTGTTAATGTCAGTCTTCAGATGAGTCAGATACACGTTGTACTTGTTTGTGTGTCTACAAGGGTATTTGTGTGCGAAATACACGCACACATAAGCTGACACACGAGTCCACCTTCCTCTCTCAGTCACCTATCCACATCTCTGGTGCTTGTCTAAACACTGCTGCGCATTTGTAAGGAAGGCCTTCCACACATGTCAGACTTACAAACACACTTTGTTATTAGACCGCTCTACGAGTGGAAGCTCTGACAAAGAATGTGACAGCTCCGTGCACGTCACATGGCAGACAAAGAAAGAGAGACAAGAAGAGAGAGAACACGCACACACACAGAGGAAGAGGAGGAGGAGAGGCGGCATGACCCAACATGTGCTTGGCTCCGATGGAAAACCATCGGATGCTCCATCGCACAAAGGCTCGGGGAAGAGGAGCCGGGAAAGCTGGCATTCTGCGGGATAGGGTTGTGTACATTGGACTGAGCCACTGCTAAGAGAGACAGGATTCATGTGTGTGTGTGTGTCTTGGTGGAAGGAGGGGGTGAGGGAATGTAGAAGATGTGGGCGATAGTAGGCAGTGCCTTAAGAAGAAAGAGGGGGGAATTAAGAGGAAAGCTGCAACAAAGGAAGGTAAAAAAGAGAGCATAGAGGAAGGTCACATGCACTTATGGTGTACTTTCCTTGCGACAGGGGGCATTGTCCTTTAAAGAAGCATCCTCGCTTCAAGTCTTTGCCTCCACAGTGTCACAACAACCATAATCAGGTCCAGCCAGTCCCAAAGTAAACTGAACCACTGAACTTGTCTGATGCACAAATCAGATCACTCTTCAGGCATTAGTTGGGAGGAGTGAAGGAGCTACACCATAAAACTATCAATCAAGCAGATTAACAAGCCAACTGACGTATAATCTGACTGTAGGGTTTTGTAGTATTTCACTGTGAATGAAATATGACCTGCTTTGGTGACACACAGAGCAGCTTTCATCTTGTTCGTCTAAGCATGAAAGAAACTCACATTTGAAAAAACAAAAAACTGGGCCAGGGTCTGTGCACCACCTTTCTGTCATGACGTCGTAGCCTATTTTTGAAGGGTAAAGTCTGAGAGCACAAACATGCAAGAAATGCTTTACAGCCACACCCACAGATCCATGTGTGGGCCCCCCTCTTTCTTTCTTCTTGCAAAGGGGGAATTCAAAAGGAAAACTTTTAGAAAAAAACGTGGGTTATTAATTGTTAGAGCTGTTTAATGTTTACCTTGTCTCCCTCTTTTTTTCCCCCCATTCTACAGTCACACTGGCACCTAAGCATGCACAGTTTATAAGGCACAGCCTCCTCCCTGCAATCAGGCTATAAAAGGATTTGGTGCTATCTCACGAGATAACGAGTTCCTGAAAGCTGTCACCACATTTAAGAGCTAGACTTACCTGTGAATGAAGATTTCTTCATGATTCTGTGAGATGTTTCCTCTCCTGGTGGTTAAGGGGGTTCTTCACTTTGACAATCTAAGCTTGATTATCCGCTCTGGTTTCTCAGAATGTGTAAAGTTCACTTTTGCATCCGTAACTTTTGCAGGTTGTTTCTCTTTGTGCGTCTCTTGTTCGCCACTGATAGACGGTATACTAAACAACTGCAATAGAGCCTTCGTGGTGCAGCTAATACTAAATTTATTCCGCCTTTATGTCTAACTCTAACTCCTTGGGAAGACACTCTTCTGGAAGTGGATACAATCACACCTGCGCTCCTAACGCACGCCCAATCCATGAGCGGGAGTGGTTTACTGTAACAGTGAGGGCTTTCACCTATCAAAGCTCAGAGGTGGAATAACTGAGCGCGATATTTGGGGAGGTGTGGAGAAGAATTATTTGAAGCACAGTTAACTGGTGAACTGGGAAGCTTGGTGATCCGAAAATTCACCAGTGCGCAGGTTTGGACTATTGCGCAATATGACACGATAATGAAAAATCTTACAATACCCCCTATCTCTCATTTTCTCTGTGTGTGATAATTTATCAGTTGCTGGCATCTCTCTCTCACACACATACAAACACACACACACACACCACCTCAGGTACTGTGTGGGCAGCTTTGTGTGTGTGTTTAGTGTAAGGATGTGGCCGGGTGGTGCGTGGAGGTGGAGGCGGAGGGGGGGGGGGCTTTTGTTTGTAGTATAAATCTTACGGCTGGGTAGAGACACGCGAGCAGTGGAGCCCACATCAATTCAAGTACTCAGCTGCGCCCGTGACCTTTAGCCTCTCTAAATTCCAAATGTCAAACTGCAGCAACCTGCTTCGTGTTCGTGGGGCCTGACTTCACATCCTGCCTCAAAGACCCGCACGTCTGAGCTGCAGAGACCTCTTGTGGCTGCTGCTGGCTCCTCCTCCTCCTTTTCCGCTCAGGAGTCTGCTCTTATGTACAGCTTAACGTTATTTATTTATTTATTTTAAAGGACGTGGCCTTTCATATCCGGCATGCTAGAGGACACAAAATCTCTGTCCATCTGTGTGTTTGCTTATTTCTTTGTCTAACCACTGCCTTTACACAATAAAGCGTTAAGCAACCAGACTGGGCACACAGGTACCCAGTTGGCAACTGAAGGTTTTTATCTAGATCAGATATTATGGCAGCATCATGTTGTGTGGTAACCTCTTGCAATGGGTTGAAATGACCTGTTTTTAGCATTTACGCACATACGCATCTTATGAAAGCACCCACTTGTTTGAGTTTCACAACAACATCTCATTATGTTCACAAAAGGTGAACTATGCATTATGCATCATGATGCTATTGTGTTGCCTAGCAGCCACCTTGCAGCAGACTATAATGACTTAATTTTAATCTGATAGAAAAAGATATTGCACTCATAAGTCTACCGTGATTAGTGTGTAACTTGTAGTCCAACAAGCTAATACATTCTCATAAACTCAATTCATTAAAAATACACAGAGTTCATGTGTGGAAGCCACTAAGTTTCTCTGTCATCTTGAACACAGCAGCCGAGATGGACATCACTCATCTGCCTAATATGCCTGGAGACCGGCTGAGGACACAATTCGGCAAAGGTGGAGGTGAAAAAAAGTTGCAGGCGTTCGTGTCCTGTGGAGGCAAATTTTAATTCATGCCTCCTTGATCACCAAATAAGTGAAAATGCGAAGGAAGGAGACAACGTGACAGATAAAACAAGAGTAAATAGTGGCACAGTTACGGAGAGAAGGATTTTAAAAGTGACCTCAAAGTCCCCCGTCTTCTGCTTGACCGCTAATTCAATCCAATGGTCTAAATGTCATGTTTTTGATCATTTGAGGGGATTAAAGCACAGTCATAACACTACAGCTACAGCCATTAGAAAGATTTGTTTGTTTGTTTTTTAAGCAAAAAAATGTTTTTAGCTCCTAAAAATTCTAATTTGCAAATATAATTTCCAAAAATCTAGACAATTAAAACACGTCTGTCCTACACCAGCCACCACAGCTAGGATTACGCACTTAAATTCGGGAGAGGTGGGAAAACAGAACTCAGCTGGATCTACTGACCTCTAGTGGTGGGACTTTACACACTGTACCTTATAAAGTAATGATCAAAACGAAAAACGAATAAAATAATGTTTGTAAAAGTATGTTTGTTTAGAGGATGTCTAACAGTTGAAATTGTACCTAACAGTATGGATGAATACTATAGTAGCTAAATTGCTAAATAAAATTATGAATAAAATAGTAAAAGTGTGGATAAATAAAAAAAAACTGTTAGCTAACCATGAAGGGTACATAAGTTAAAGTGGTCACATTGACTTAGTGTTAAATGTTGTGGTTATTAAAAGTGGACAAATGGTTTAAATAGTAGTTATACACCATGAATTTTTAAGGTACTCCAGATGAAACTAGTTGAAAAAAGTCCGTCTGTGAGCATAATACCAAAAGTGCTTTAACTGTCAAAACGAGCATGACTTATGTCACATGTTAGCTAATCTTGTACTTCTTGTAACTGACTTGTTGGCTCAGCAGCTTCCACCTTTACCAAAACTGTCCTTTGATAATATTTTTGTTTTAAAAAAAGAAAAAAACAAGGTGTTTTTCAGTGCCTGTTTAAGAGCACCTTTGCTCACTGCGGAAACACGCCTTGCTGATGCTTTGCACTGTGCTGACGGTGACAAGTGGGTGAACGTACAAGCTGTGTGACCCAGAAAAAAAATAAGACTGAACTAGATATATTATCCATCACAAGAATAAGTGCGTACTCTGAACAGATGGGGCCCTATCCTGCATTTTGAGTTTTACTGTAAATTATAGTGTGGTTACATGTTTTTAGCAACATATATTAGCACCTTTAATAACTACAGCGTTAGAAATGAGGAACTAGAGTGGTGTTATCCTAAAATAAAAAGCTGCCAGTCACAGTAGACCGAGTAAGGCCAAACCAGCAAAACACAGAAATAAATCTAATAAGTTAAACTGCTGTGTTTTTCACCGCTCACAACTATCTTTAAAATGTAGGTTTTCCAGAGAAGTGGCACAAACAAGTCAAATGAGTCATCTCTGAAACCAAATAAATGTATGGGTGATGCACACTCATGATCAAGTGTTTCTGTTTTTTTCTTCACTTCAAAAGGTTGATGCAGCTCTGTTATGTCAGGTCTCGGATGCTTTCTTTTTTTCTTTTCTTTTTTTGTCGTCAGTATCTATGCAGATAATAACCTTGGAGAACCCTGAGCCTCAATCACCTGGGTTTAAGCTGCCACTGAAGGTTTAAATAAGAATAAATCTGCAATGTAGGAAAACATAACAGCTTACAGTAAATAAGAAGATAACCAGGTCAGTTTTTAAGTGCTTTAATTTAAAGCAGTTCACTCTGTGTGCGCTGATGTCTTGGCTCACATTAGGAGACATGACCCCTTTGTTTGCCTTCAGCGGCCACAAACCTCATCCGGACTTCGGCAGTTAAGGGATAATGTTCCATAAGTGCTAATTCAGAAGCTCTGTGTACCAGATGGAGCAAACTCGATGGGCCTTCAGGAAGAAAGTGAACTCCACTGTTCAGTGGGATCTTAGACTCCTGCTTTGGCCGTTAACTTTGCTTTTAGTGCAGGACGTTGTGCTCTTTGAGTCGTGAGACTGAACATATCAAACCATTGATTAAGCAGCTTCTAAGAATACAGTTTGTAGCTGACTAACCTGTGAAATATTAAACCGAACTGTTTGCCTTGATCCTCAATCCTTATGCAATATACACATGACATGGTGTGGTCACACACACACACACACACACACACACACACACACACACACACACACACACACACACACACACACACACACACACACACACACACACCAGTCTACAACACTATGTTTAGACCATTTTTTTTTTGTTTGTCTGTGATCTCAGCCTTGCTCTCTGCTTCTATTTGCCCCACAGCAAGCTTCAGTTTCACCAATAAATCAGCTTAAAGCTGCTCCAGTCTACCTGCTTTGGCTGCTTTTGGCTGCTTCATCACTGCCAAGTTATCTCAGCAGCACAGCTAGGATGCAGCGTAAAACGTAAATAATAACCAAATGTAAGATGTTAATAAAATGACATGAAACTTTGACACAGACATTGTTTTTGAATTCTGGTGTGTTACATCATCTCTTCCTTTAACAACACCCTGTAAGCATTTCAGAGCTGAGGAGAACAAATGAGGTAGTTCTTTATAATGCAGTGTTTTCCGTGGCTGACAGGTCCGGATGATAACAATGCACATAGACTGCTGCTTTTATAACACTTGCAGAATGTGGTTTTGAAACCACAGCATCTTCTTCTTCCTCTTCTATATTTTTTGCTGTCTCCATCTTAAATTGTTTTCTTTTATTCAAAATTGAAATAAATGTATTACAAAATAATTAATAAACAGTTGTATCACATGTGAATTCAATACAAATTTCAAATATTTTAAAAAAGCATTAAAAATGCATTGTGCTTTATTACTTTCCACCATAATAACCCAAAACGACTGGTAAACACTGATGTGTTACGGTTAAATCACACGCGTCACATTATATGGCAGCCACTGTGTGCTAATTACTAAGAAAACATCTCCACCACAGTATACACCGACACAAAGAAGAATCAAATGTCACGGTGACAAGCTTTGCAGCTTTCCTGCCGAGCAGAATCGAGTCGAGCATCTGCAGCAGACACTTTGCCCCAGCTTTCCTGGTTATACGATTGAACGCGCACATGCTGCATCAGCACAATCAGATAGTGTAAAACCCACACTGCTGGATGTGTAGCTGCTTAATAATGAGTAAATTGTTTTTCTTATTCAGAATCAGAGGCTGGGCCTCCTCTGGTGTTAGGCCAAAGCCACATCCTGCTACTGAACTTGAGTTCCAGGTGAGTGTTATCGAGGCTGGATCTGTGGGTTCACAGCTGATGCACAAATGAGAGAGCGTTAACTTGAAAACATGGAAAACACCGATCAGAGTGCTATTTTCAGCCACACAGTGCAAATCCAAACCATTCACCCTTCAACACCTGCCTACACATCTTAAAAAAAAACACCGAGTGAATGTCACCGGTTTCCACTATTACCCTAATTACAGAAAACAGCTTCTGACAAAATGCTGAAGGAAAAAACAAAAAGCACGAGAAGTGCGTAACGAGTTACGTGTCTACAGTTCTTTTATTCCTCAGCGTCTGATCAACAGCTCAGACTCTGAAACCTGAAAGGGAAGTGGGAAGGAGGTTATGTTAAAGCAGACTGTCTGCAGATGGAGCTTCAAGCCGTTTTTGTTTTTTTGTAAACACCCACTGGCAGTGTAACACTGCAGCAGATTATTATCTGTTACTGATGTTTTCAGTATTTTAGGACTTCAGGTTTAGAACACATGCTGTTTCCTGTTACAGGTTATGACAGGTACAAAAACCGCCGCAGTTGCTCAATAACAAATTTTTTGTACTTGTGCAAATCTGCCTGAATTCATCCGCACTAGTGAACAAGACGGAAGATTGTATTTTTTATTTTTTATTTTTTTTGTAAAGGCCATATGAAACTGTGGTGGAGAGTGCTCTCGGGTTCTTGGCTCTAACTTGTTTTTCTTCGAGCAGTCTCAGTTTCCGTCTCATGCTCACCTCAAAAAGCATGTTTTCCACACCTCGCTGGACTTCTTGAAAGTGGTCTGCCTGTAAACACACACACGCACGCACACAACAGCTTCCACGAGCATACATTGACATTTAACCCACAATCACTTAACTTAAACCCAAATTCACACTTGCAGGCTTCGGTTGCCCTTTCGTGCTTCAGAGGCAGACTCGTTTTGTGACCACAGTCATGCTACACAACTACATCCAACTTATAGCGCTTGCACAATAGTGCCAGATGAGATGCTTTCTTTTGTTTTTCTTAGGTTATTGTTGACTCATACGGCACATCTCATCCCTGTGCTTAAGTAAAACTTGTCTTGACTTATTTTGTTTAAAGTGCCACTTCAGTTACAGTGCTTGAAAATCCTCCGCTTGCTTAAGAGAACACATGCACTGGCTTGACTCAATGCTGGCAATAAATTATCATGCTGAAGTTTACAAATGGCTGTTTTTTCTTTATTTGGTTTGAGGTTAACTTTAATTTTCTAGGATTTAATACTCTGAATACTGATTTATCCTCGAATAATAAATGAATAGTGGGAGAGGCATTAAAATAAGAAAAAAGTTGGAAAAAAAACACGTTTGATTTGATTTGGGATGTCAGTGACTGAAGGGTTTAAATTCAAGCCATGGGACAGTTGTAAAATAGTTATGAAATTATTCAAACTTGTATGGCAAGTTGAGCGCTGTGAAGGCAATTTTAGAGATTTTAAAGATTTACCTAAGGATGATGTAGTTAACGTCTAGTAATTTCTTCAGGTGCCCACGTTATCCTGCATTCTTATACCACTTCATTGCACACTGCAAGTCTGAGCATAAACTGAGCTCCGTTTTGCATTAGACCGTGATGCCTGCAGTTGTGTGAAAAAGTGTTTGCCCACTTCCCGATTTTCTTTTTTTTTGTATGTTTATCACACTTAAATATTTCAGTTTGTTAACACAAGTAAACACAAAATGCACTTTCTAAAGGAAGGTGTTTATTAGTAAGGGGGGAAAAAATCCAAACTTACATGGCTTGGAAAGATGAGTTCAATTTCTCTAGCCGAACCCAGGCCTGATTACTGCCACACCTGTTCTCAATCAAGAAATCACTTAACTAGGACCTGCCTTACAAAGTAGAGAAGACCAAAAGATCCTCAAAATCCAGACGTCATGCCGCGATCCAAGGAAATTCAGGAACAAATGAGAAACAAAGTAACTGAGATCTCTCAGTCTGGAATAGGTTATAAAGCCATTTCTAAAGCTGTGGGACTCCAGTGAACCACAGTGAGAGCCATTATCCACAACTGGCAAAAACATGGACCAGTGAAGAAGCTTCCCCGGCAGACCAAAATGACCCCAAGAGTGCAGCAACGACTCATCCAAGATATCTCAACAGATCCCAAACCAACATTCAAAGAACTGCAGGCCTCACTTGTCTCAGTTAAGGTCAGTTTTCATGAATCCACAAAAAGAGAGACGCTGGGGAAAAAATGGCCTGCATGACAGATTTCCAAGACTAAACCACTGCTGAGCAAAAGGAACATAAAGGCTCATCTCAGTTTTGTCAGAAAACATTTTTATAATTTCCAGAACTTTTTTGGAAAAATACTCTGACGACACAAAAGTTTTTGGGAGGTGTGTTTCCCATTACATCTGGCGTAAAACTAAAACAGCATTTTCAAAAAGGAACATCATCAACATCATACTGACGGTAAAATACGGTGGTGGTAGTGTGATGAGCTGGGGCTGTTTTTCTGCCTCAGGACCTGGAAAACCATGAATTCTGCCGTCTACCAAAACATCCTGGAGGAGAATGTCCAGCATCTGTTGATGACCTCGAATTAAAGCGCACTTAGCTTCTGCAGCAGGACAATGATCCAAAACACACGAAAAAGTCCCGGGATGGCTTACAAAACTAAATGAAGACTTTGGAGTGGCTTAGTGAAAGTCCTGGCCTGAATCCGACTGAGATGCTGTGGCAACACCACAGCATCTCAAGTGGAAACCCTCCACTGTGGCTGAGTGGGGCAAAATTCCTCCACAGAGCTGTAAAAGGCTCATTGCCAGTTATCGCAAATGCTTGATTAAAGCTGTTGCTGTTCAGGCTGGAACAACCAGTTATCAGGTTAGGAGAGGGCAATGACTTATTCACACTGGGCCATGTAGGTTTGCCCCCCCTTTCATAATAAACACTTTCATTTAGAAACTGCGTTGTGTTTACTCGCATTATCTTTTTCTAATATGTAAATGTGTTTGATGATCTGAAAAGTATGACAAATACTTCCCCAAAAAAAGTAAATCAAGAAGGGGCAAACACTTCTTCACACCACTGCACAGTAAGATACTGTAATATGTGTAAACAGTAAATTACTGTAAATGCCAAAGGAGTGTGGGAAAGTACCTGCTCACTACTGTGATTCCATTCACCGTGGTAACCTGGCTGAGAAAAAAATGGCCAATGAGAGAGAAGATTTCTTTTAAAATACTAAAAGGTTGGTATAAAGTATTATTGTTATTCATTTACATGTATCTGAGACATTTGTAAGTGCCCTGTCCTCTGACTTGTTTTGTTGCCCTCTGCCTTGCAGTCTGTGACTATAAAGTAAGCAGGGAGAAAAAAAGTTTTCATGTGGTATTTTGATTAGATTTTTTTCCTCTCAGGGTTGTGGTAGAGAGGGTTTCACAACATCTGATTTTTTTTTAATTACTGTAAATGAAAAATACAGTATGTTACTGAAAATACTTTTTACAGTAAGTTACTGACATCCAGCTGCCTGTAAGTTAGGAAATTACTTTAACATTTATAGCAACCCTTGGTAATTTTTTAGTTATTTAATTTTTTTAATTTTTAAATTAACAACCATTTAGAAAAATGACGTTGGTTGTATTATAAATCTTTTACAGTGGAAATGAACACAAGCTTTAAGAGCTAAAGTGTTACTTCTTTGGGATATGATGGAAACATTTTAAAATTATAACAGTTTTTATCGTCCTAGCATTGCATTAGTTTGACTAGTTTTTTGACTAGTCCTGTTGTTAAAATCACGCTAATGTATGAAGACATGTAGACATTGCACACCAACATATCTGGTGCTGTATTAACACGTGGTAACACTGTTGTATTATGCTGTGAGTTTGTACTGCTGTAGTAATCTCAGTGCCACGTCTTACTAAAAATAAATAAATAAAAACTAACTAGATTCATATGGATGGCAGATAGTTTATTAAGATGAAAATACACAGTATTTTACAAGACATTCGTGTCTTCATTTACACTAACTGTTTTCTGGCTTATTTCCCTCTTCAGATACTGGAAAAATCAACACATGTACACAAACACATATAAATTCAATTCATTCAGTCCACCCCACCCCAAGTGAATGTCCCACCCACCCTGCCTCACACTGCAGCGACTGTACACCCCAAAGACATCACATATTGCATTAAATTATATATATATATTTTAAAAACGTTTAGTAAAAAAAGCAAAGTTTTTGAAAAACTGACAACAACGATTAACATATTTACAGTTACAAACAAAAAAAACAACCTCTCCGCCTCCGTCTGGGTACATCCCAAAATACCACTGACAAGCCTCAATGTTGACAATCCTCTTATAAAGATTACAAATAATCTACAGAGCAAGTGTTTTTGTGTTGCACCATTTTACCTCACTGTTGCTCTTTAACAGACACCCACACAGGGCATGAAGCGTGAGAACAGACCGAGCTTACACCACAGTGGTGCCGAGAGTTCACGGAGTTTGGCGTCGACTCTTCAGCGCCTGATTGTGCCGCGCATATCCTCGTAAACATCGTTGACCGGGACTTGTCTTTTTTTCACTGTGCTGCGCAAGGGCTTGGTCTGGGAGGGAAAAGACAATGCCGACTGTTATTTGCAGGTCACGTTAAGCGATTTGATTATTATTCGCTGAATTTTGTGAAGCTTGTTGTTGCTGAGATTTCAGTCTCTCTTCATCTTTGTAACAATACAATTTCTAAAGAGGAATTGTATGATTATACGACTAATGATGTTTTAACATTTACACACAAACACAGATGCTGTCACATCAAAGCACATACCTTGATGATGATCCATATGAGGAAGACCGTGAGGACGACAATGAGCACAGCAGCACAGATGACCACAGAGACCAGGACCAGGTCACCCTGGGACTGCCCAGTGCACACAGGACTTGGTGCTGGTCCGCTTTCTAGAAATTATATTCATATGTTATTAAATTGTTTTTAGTGTAAAGTTGTAAATATTTCTGTTTCATTAGGATTTTTCCCTCCATCTGTATTTTTTCATTCTGACATCACAAATTAAAAAAAAAAAATAATTCAGAGAAATCAAATTTAGAGCCACACAAAAGCAGAAACGCTCCATTTCTGTAACACCAGTCTGTTTAAAAATGAAATGAAACACTTTCTGCCTCTAATATAAATAACAATAAATATAAACAGTCTGATATTGATTGATCACATGAGTGATTAGTTCTACATCTTCCTCTACAATACTTTGGTGGATTTTGTTGTAAAGCACATGTTGAACTCTTACATGGTTTTTGTATAACATAAATGTCCAGTGGAAAACTTTCAGCTCTATATAAGCTCTAAATAAATTGTTCAGACTCACCTGTCACCACCAGCAGCACAGACCCATTGCCTCTTGAGGTTTTGAGCTCATAGTTGCTGCTCATTTTGTACACGCACCAGTACGGTCCTGTATCATCCAGGGTCAAGTTTTTGAGGAGAATATGCACATTGGGGACTTGCCCATGAAACTGAAGTCTGTCAGTAAATTTTTGGTTAATAGTAGATTTTTTTGAATCTGTCAAATAAAAAATGTCCTCCTCCTCATTGAGGCCTCTCTTCAAATACAGCATCTCCTGATTGGAAGCACTTTTGCACTGGATGGTGACTTGCTTTCCAACTTTTATCCGTATCACCTCATAACCATCTGCATAAAAAAAGACAATACTTACAATCATATCTCACAATACAGTTTGGTCAACATGAATGAACTCTTCCTCCTTACATCATTTACTGTAACACACCTGTCTCAGCCTTACCTGCAGCAGTCCTAGCTGTGCCATAGAAGCAAAGGATGAGAATGAAGAGGCAGACAGCAGACATGCTGACAGTCAGTGTCACTGAAGGCTCAGTCAAAGTCTAACTATTCAACAGGAAATGTGTGCATGTTTTTACCACAGCGCCTGACACACTTCTTGAAAGCAACACGTGACGTAGTGGTAACAGTGAGTGACAATGAAAATATAAGCACCGTGCATTCATTATCACTGGCAGAGCATTAAAGCCACCTTTAATCTGAGGTCAAACCAATTTAGCATTTTAAACTTCTCTGGTTTTCAGGCGGGGTATTGTCACTGCTTCATATGTTTTAGGAGCTTGCAGTTGCTCAAAGGGGGGAAAGATGCAACAGGACAAAGACACCCGACAAACAAATACATTAATATGCTTTTCTGCAAAAATAAAGAGCTTTTATTTAATGATAAAATTCCTCAGCTCCTCGGGTCACTATAAATGTGTGTGATCTGAATGAAAACGAAACTGTTCTACATCAAACATTTCTTAAGTATTGTCTCTGGGTGATATAGACTATGTATGTTTATGCAGTGTGCACAAATCGTGTCAAAGTAGGCCAGGAGATTGTCAACAGAGGCTGGAGGGCCATTTTTAGAACACTTACATCGCCCCCTAGCAGCAGAAAAACAGATATTTGGTGTTAACCACAGACTACTGCAGACTGATGTTTATCTTGCGAAGTTTTCACAGCCCTCTGAGTACTTAGCAGGAACTAAGCTCACTGCACAATTCAGCAGCTCATCAAGCCACCTTTTAAAACACTAACTTGAATTAATTGTTTCCTGTATGACTGTATCAGTATTGCACATTGTTGTGGAGGGATTTTGGCCCACTGTTTTTTGCAGTGTAGCTTCAGTTCACTGAGGTTTGTAGACATTTGTTTATGTACAGCAGTCTGAATTTCCCACTAAGCATTTTGATAAGCTTGAGGTCTGAACTCTTACTGGCTCATTCCAGTAGCACTGTTTTCTTTTTAAGTCATTCTGCTTTACATTCTTCCTACTGCATGATATCATTTCAGACGAGCCTTAACAGTCAGACACATGGCCTCACATTTGACTCTAGAATACTTTAGTATACAGAAGAGTTCATGGTTGACTCAGAACAACCAAACCCAAGTCATCACCCCTTCAACAACATGCTTTGTTAAAGATGCAACTTTGCAAACCTGAGCCATGCTGTCACGTTCATTTTACATAGAAGAGACCCTGGCAACCATTTAACACAGGTCATGCTACTGTTAGTGCTTGCTTTCTTTGCAGTTTCTCTGAGCATTGCACAGTCTGACCTTGAGATGAATTCATTGGGAAATCCACTCCAGGAAAAACAATTAATGTGTGCTTCAGATTTCACTAGTGCTTGCCTGGTGGAAGCATCCTCTTTCATCAGTCTGTCATAAACTCCCTGCCTGCTTGCAATCAGCCTTTACTTTACTACCATCTTGTGGCTGCAGTTGCTATAGTCACAGGAAGCAGGCTTGTCTTTGACCCTACTGAGATCCACAGGGCGTCCCGTCAACAAAGGCTTAAGCTTTTCAAGCTGAGATGCAAGCAGGTTTTTTTCTGCTTGCTTTGCACGTGCACATTGTGGATCAACCTCTGGTCCTTGATGGGAGACAAGTAGCTGCTGGCTCTGACTTCACAGCCTAAAGGGGAGTGTCACAGTTAGTGCAAAAGACTCAAAAGCTCTACAAGACTTTAATTAAGACTTCTGTATTCATAACAAGTAAGAATTTATTGCTAATATTACATAATAATATTATCAAAATATTACCAAAGCTGCTGTCCAAACAGTGGTTTTCAAGTCTTTTTCTTTTTGTCAGTTTAAGGCCGATTACCACAGGGTGGTATGACAGGTAAGATTGACTGTTCTCACGGGTTGCTGGCACATGTTCACTGAGGTTACTTTCATGGGTGTATTCCCAGATGTATTTACTGGGAATGCTTTTCTTCTGCTACTCAGGCTCCAGATACAGACAAAGTCTCTCCAAATCCACATGTGATTATGTCTTCGTGAGTGCAAAAGCAAGAACAAGTGATTAAAACGAGTCTGAAAGCTGAACTTTTACGAGCCATGGAGACAACCCTGTTAAAACCTCTGCAAAAAACTTCCACCCAGATAGAAATCCACAAATGTTTCTTTTGTTTAATAAGCAGGGAGATTTAAGAACTGCACACATTCATATCCACGGATGACTTCATGGGTATCATAAAGAATGAGTTAATGGTAAAAACGCCACTGCAATTATTTTTGTCCCTCAAGTCTGCTTTGGTCAGGTTTCCCCTGCGTCTTTGTTTGAATTCCTGATAAACGACTTTAAACAAAAATAACAAGAATTTCATGTTTTATTAGAAAAGCAAGCAACTTTAAAAGACAGGGACTGACTCTAAAAGAAAAAAGAAATACATCTCAACAATGAAACAGATTCGTGAACAACACAGGGTCAGATACATAATTAAATCAAATGTCCATCTGAACAGGAACATCTTTGGCTGTTTTGTGTTTTTTTAAAGTTACCTCTAAATCATAAAAACCAAGCTAAGTTTTTCTTTTCTTTTCTTTCCTTTTCTTTTCTTTTTTGAGCCACTACCCCAAAAGGCCCAATCTCGATCTGTCCTAAAATGAGTCCTTGTGTTTCCTTACTGAACTTATGCATAAACTTTATGCCTTCAGTATGTATCTACAATGTAGAAAGTAGTAAAATAAAGAAAATACATTGAATGAGAAAGTGTATCTAAAGTTGGTTTGGTTTCTGGATTATTTAAGATCTCAGACGTTTTCAGCGCATCATGACACGAGTGGTGCACACGGGGACTGACACAACCAAGTGGTTTCTTGAGTAATGATTTCAACATGTGGCAAACCCCTGACTTTCTCTGTCTATGTGTGGTTTGGATCACATAATTATTATCACTGGTTTTCGTTTCTACTAGACATGGACCAGCGAACTTGGCTTGCAAGCTGGATCCTACCATAGATAACAACACCAACACTTTCTCTCCAGGCTGGACACTTCTGTTACAGTTTTTTTTGTTTTCATCATAATGAGCCTTTATCTTAGTCTGTGCATGCGTCATATTTTCCTGTGCTAACTGACATGCAAAGTGGAGTCTCTCGCGAAGACTGCTAACCTAATCGAGAGGAAGTTAAGGAAAGTTATTCCTTGGTCAGAATTTTGGGAGCCCAAAGGTAGAAAACAACTTAATCAGGTCCTTTATAACAGTTTTGGCTTGTAGTGTACATAATGGGACAGCTTTTGGGAATCTTTTCACTGAGCACCTAGCCATAAATGTTTGAACAATATCAACAACATCATCAAATTTACACGATCGCTCAAGAGTAACCACACAAATAGGGAACACACTTGACACAGGGAAAACTCTCCCACCAGCCGAGTCATTTCCCAGAATAAATGAGACTCCTTTAATCAGTAACTGGTAGGTCACGATGACCTTCACTCTATTGCTATGGGTGAATCTCATACCAATACGTCTGAGTTACAAGCAGTTTTATCCAACAATGGCAGGACAGTGTGCAACATAAATGACTGATGCACACCTGTCAGACCTGTTGAATAGAGAAATCACCTAAACAAAAGCTGTCTGACAAAGTGAGATAGGCTCAAAGATTGAAAAAATCAACACATCATGCCACAATCTAAAGAAACAAATGAGACACAAAGAGACTGATGTCTATCAGCCTGGAACGGGTTCCAAAGCCATTTCTAAGGTTCTGGACTCCAGAGAACTACGGTGAGAGCCATTATGCACAAATGGGAAAGACCTGGAACAGCAGTGCATCGTCCCAGGAGTGGTCAACCTACTAAGATTATTCCTCACTGGGCTCAGTTAGGTCAGAGTTCACAATTCAACAATAAGAAAGAGACTGGGCAAAAATGGCATCTACTGGAGGATTCCAAAGAGAGAACCACCGCTGAGCAAAAACATCAAAGGTTCGTCTCATATTTGCCAAAAAACCATCTTGTTGATCCCCAAGACTTTTGGATATTCTGTGGACTGACGCTATTTGAACGTTTTGCATCTTGTTACATCCAGTGTCAAATTAACAGCATTTCATAAAAGGGACATCTTGCCACCAGTCAAACATGGTGGTGGTAGTGTGATGGTCTGACGCTGCTTTGCTGCTTCAGGATCTCAGTAAGTTGCTGTAATTGATGAAACCATAAATTCTGCTCTCTGCCTGAAAAGATTATTTCTGGCTATCAGTTTTAAAAAGAACAAAACAAAAAGGTTTTGGCATGGCTTAATCAAAATCTGGACTTAAATTAGATTGAGATGTTTTGGCATGATCAGCCAGGACCTTCATAACCAAAAATCATTTCAACGTGGCTGAATTAAAACAATTCCTACACAATACGGTTACTGTCACATATTTCAGGTTGGTTTGGATGGATTTTTTCCTTTAATTAAATAGATCATCATTGAAAAACTGCATTAAATGTTTGTCTTTGTCTATTACTAAAATTTATTTGAGGATCTTAAATAACATACGTGTGAGAAATATGCATAAACCTAAGAAACCAGGAAGTGGGCATACATTTTCACAGTATTGCAGACCACAAAAAACCCCAAAAAACCCAGAGGTGCTCATTCTTTTTAACGCTGGTCTGTTTAATGCTTGTAGACTTGCTGAAATGAAACTCATTAGATGAAACACAGTGACATCCTCTACAATACTTATATTTTCTTGTAAGCCCCTGTGTTGAAATCCTACTTGGTTTTTGGACAAAGAAAAGGTCTGGGGGAATATGTTCAGCTCAAAAGGTCTCTCTAGAAGAATAAATGAACGAATGAGGCTCCCCTGTCACCACGAGGAGCACAGACCCTGAGCTTCTTGTGGTTTTAACTGCATAGTTCCTCTCAGTTATTTTGTACACGCACCTGCACAGTCCTGTATCTTTTAGGGTCATCTTTTTTTTGATGGGGAATTTCCCATGAAGCTGGAGTCTTTCAGTAAATTTTTGGTTAATTGCAGATTTTTGTGTAAATCAGTGAAAAAATGTCCTCTTCCTCATTGAAGCCTCTCTGTGAAGGCTCTGCGCTGGCAGACCTTCACAGAGAGGAGGAGGGACCAAACGCAGACACTTAGAACAAATTATAATTTAACAAGAGGTGAGCCTTTATTTGTGGCTGGGGAAAAGGTACAAAACAAAAGGCAGATGGAAAAATGTGGATTCATTGTAACTTTCTGTCAAGTAGTCACACTGTTCTGATGGCAAAGGCAATAATGGAGGAGCTACTCATTACTGAGTTCAGATCTCAGATATGTAAAGTCCACAGAAAATCGAATTCCTCAAAGAAAAACCACTTTTGGTTTCACTGCTTTTTTCACAAAGCACATCACGTTGCAAAACCAGACACTGACTTTAGCTGTAGTCAAAATATACGCAAGTGACAATAAATATCTTTAACTCCAACTTCCAGGTCAGACACTTCAAATTACAAATGTATGTGATGCACATGGACACAGATTATGTCTCATTACGCCTCTAAAATATTATCATTGGGTTATTCAGACCATGTTTAGAAAGTCTACAAATCATGCTGGTAGGATGACAGTAGTTCAGTGTCTGAGTCTCCATTTGGGTCAGGTTTGATTTCTTGGTTTAAAAAAAAGCAACCAGATTACATTTTATTCAATTAAATATTTATTTTCCATAAACCACAATTATTCAACTTACATAGTTTCCCCTCATTATTTCCCCCCACCCACAGTTGCTCTGAGCCCAACAGAGGGACCCAGGCCACAATCTGAAAACCGCTGATTTACAAAATTAATTATCCACAATCATTTATATGTAAAAAAAACCATGAAATTCAAACCGTGAAAGTGACATGAATTTAAACATGTTCATGTCAGTTCAATAATTAAAAAAAGAAAACAATATTTGAGCTTAACTGTGATGGAGTTATATATCATCTATTTTCATACAAAGCATTTCTAAATATTCTGCAGCGTCAGTGCCAGTGGTTCTTTTGTTGTACCTTTACGTTATAATTCACTGTTACCCATCTTTCTCTGAGACACATACAAGCACCGAGGAGTGAAAATAGACTGAGTTACCACAAAGCTTGATCTTCAGCACTCTGGTGCAGAGTTTAAATGGTCTCATCTCGTCTTCTTCTTGCTTTGTTGTGCAAGCGGTTGTTCTGGAAGAAAAACATATAGTGAATTGTGGGGCTGTTGTACATTATTATACTATGATTATTAATATAGCCACCAATGGTCTGTGCAAGCTCTGTTTGCTGAGGTTCTCTCTTTTCCTCTTTTTTGTCATTAGTCTATCTTCCTAAAAGATAATGTCTGGCCAGCAAATTTTTATACATTTGGTGGTCAGACATGTTGTAAAATTGGGCAATGCAAAAAAAGAAAAGAAAAGAAAGAAAAAAACCAGCTTTAATATGAAATTTGTTTCTGGCATGTTGCTGGTCCAGCTGTACAGTCATTTATTGTAATACGTTATTATTCTATTACAGTGATGTGTGGTTCTACTTCTGTGGTTTTAGACATGCTTATACCTTGATGACGATCCAGATGAGAGAGGCGATGAGGATGACAATCAGCACACCAGCACAGATCACCACATAGACCAGGACCATGGGCGTGTCACCCTGTGATTGGTCACACTTAGGCACTGTAGGTGAAGGTCTGTTTTCTAGAAAATATATTTAGATATTACTTCAGTGTTTTTATTGTGAAGTTGCAATTAAGTCTGTCTGTAAAATATCTGTCCACTTCTATTTTTATGTTCCTACGAATACAGCAAATACATTTTGACAGCACTGCCGGCCACACAAAAGAAGAAGTGCTCAGTTTCTGTAAAACAATTTAAGAACATGTGTGAACTTACTGACTCACTCACTTGGTGGATTGTTGCACATATTGTACTCCTGCACAGCTTTTGAATAAAACAAACAAACAAACAAAAAACACTCAGACTCACCTGTCACCACCAGCAGCACAGACCCATTGCCTCTTGAGGTTTTGAGCTCATAGTTGCTGCTCACTTTGTACACGCACCAGTACGGTCCTGTATCATCCAGGGTCAAGTTTTTGAGGAGAATATCCACATTGGGGACTTGCCCATGAAACTGAAGTCTGTCAGTAAATTTTTGGTTAATAGTAGATTTTTTTGAATCTGTCAAATAAAAAATGTCCTCCTCCTCATTGAGGCCTCTCTTCAAATACAGCATCTCCTGATTGGAAGCACTTTTGCACTGGATGGTGACTTGCTTTCCAACTTTTATCCGTATCACCTCATAACCATCTGCATAAAAAAAGACAATACTTACAATCATATCTCACAATACAGTTTGGTCAGCATGAATGAACTCTTCCTCCTTACATCATTAACTGTAACACACCTGTCTCAGCCTTACCTGCAGCAGTCCTAGCTGTGCCATAGAGGCAAAGGATGAGAATGAAGAGGCAGACAGCAGACATGCTGACAGTCAGTGTCACTGAAGGCTCAGTCAAAGTCTAACTATTCAACAGGAAATGTGTGCATGTTTTTACCACAGCGCCTGACATCATTTCTAAAAATACTTTTCATACACAAGTGTTTGTGGGTAGATTTGTTACATATGTTGTCAGTGGCAGGTCATTAAAATAAGACTGAAGATCCGATTGGTTACACTAGAAGTGAAAGTGGATGTTAGGCTGTCTGTGCTTTTCTTTTGTGCTTTTTACTTGTTAATTTTTTAGAGATTTGGGACATTTTTTAGAGTTTGGAGTAAAGCAAAAGGCCAAAAAAGGAGAAACAGTGTCATGTAGTGATAGAAGCACAAAACAGGTTTCATGCCATTCTTTCAGTTTTCACACAAGGAAAGCAGTTCACTGGCTCAACACAGCTCTACCCAAAGAAAGGCATTAGGCAACTCTTGAGTAAAAGTCAGTCTTACCTGCTCTGCTTGGGGCTCCAAAAGAGAGACAGAGGAGGGTTATCAGCTGTAACCAAACGACAGACATGTTGACACTGATAGTTATGTTTCACACAAAATCTAATTCCTTAAAGAAAAACTGCTTTTGGTTTCACTGCACGTGACATTGTGAATCAGATATTAACTGGTTTCGCAAGTAAGCAAGAAAAAACAGACCAACTGATGGTTTTTTTCAATGTGTTAAATTGTGTTATACTGAATTGCTCATACCTCATATTTGACATACATGAACACAGACCATGTTTCATTAAAGCTCTGAAAAATATCATCATTGAGTTATTTATGGGGGTTTTATTTCTATAAATCATGCTGGAAGGAGTTTAGTGCCCACAGAGGAGCTTGTGCATCGCCCTCTAGTGGCACAAAAACTAACTTTGTTAACTTTGGCACAAGCAGTAATGCTGAATTAGAAGTCTTGCTTTCAAAATCTGAAAGTATTGTGCTAGCAAAGACCTGTTGATTCATCTGCTGTTCACTGAAATGGTCTCAGAGGATGGGTCGTTGTTAAGAAGTCATTTTTAAGAAAGTGAAACAGGGAGAAAAGGGTGACGTATGCCAAATTGCACAACAACTGGGCTGAAAATCTGCTTGAACAGGTCTTATGGATTAATGACTCCAAATTTGAGTGTACTGAGGTCAGGAGAGAAGTGCAACAGTGAGTGTTTTACAGTTATCTGTAAAAAACCGTCGAGGTTCTGTCTGGGCTGCATTTCAGCCAATGATGTTAGGGATTGATTGATCCAATCATGAACACATGAGATTTGTTTCATCATGCAGTACCACCTGGAAAGCATCTGATTGGCCTTCATTTTTCAGTATTCAAACTTGTTAGAATTATACAGTCTTGCCTGTTTGCCTTATTCATTCTATTTCAGTGTATGTTTGCACAGGTTTCAATGAATCACTGATTTCCCATTGTCCAAGCAAAATATAAAGAAATTAGTTTTCTATTAGCATTTTAGGTGAAATGTTGATAAGATCCTTTATTCTGGATTTATACGCACCAAATGTATGTTTTACAAATCATTCATTTAAAGAAAAAACAGACAAACATTACTCAGTCATAATTTGAAGACATGCTTGTAGTAGGTTTAATATTTTTGAAGTTGGTTAAATGTTTATTGTCACACGCAACAACAAAAATGATTTAAAAAGAATGTTTTGAACATCCTGACTGTCTTTGAAGTAACCGTGTCACGCTCACACTGTCAAACCTTTTTCAAAGGAACAGCAGATTATGTTCACTTTAATTCAGAAAATCGACAATGGCAAATTAATTATTTAAAAAGTGCTTTAAAGCCGACGTTTTTAACAAGCAACAAACAAGATCCTGCCGTTAAAATCCCCACAGGGGCCTCAGTGCAAACCACAACCACACTGGGAAAAAAATGGTTGTGCGTATGGGAGCTCGCCCATAGACCGTTAAATCACAGGGACCGGAGTATGAAGCAGCAAAAAGCGTTAAAAGAAAAAAATCTAACATAGATATTAAAACAGACATATCCAGCCACGTTTTTCAAGGACAGATGGAGAATCATCATTAAGTCCTGCTGCCAAGCCTGTCAGCCATCCCAGGGAGAGTGTAAGATATAAAAAGATGACCTCAAAAAGCACTGACCTGAGAGAACTGTAGGCTCAACCAGTCAATCAATAACTACAGAAAACAGTCCCTCCCCTTTTTGCTCTGTCTGTTTCTCCTCAGGGACGGGATAAAAAAAAAGGTCCCTGTCCACCCCATCACTCTTTTCTCCATCAGTTCCCTTCCTCCAGTCTCATCCAGTTAAGCAGGTTCAATCTGATTGGAAGCAGATGCTGCGAGCAGGGCTTTTATGTGGCCTTTGTGCCTGCGGAAACAGCCCTGCCCCATTTGCCTACCAGTGCTTCCTGTTTGTGCTCCTGGTGAGTGGGAGGTTTTTTGAATTTGCAAGATAATCAGGATGATTTATTTCTGTTCACAGCGACTGCACAAAGGCAGCTCAGCACCTTTAATCGGCTCTTCCATGTATAGTTTTGTGATAATCGCACAATCTTCCTTTAAGCAGCCTAGAAAGGTTGCTGAGTCAGGCCAGTATGACTGCA
This sequence comes from Rhamphochromis sp. 'chilingali', assembly GCF_963969265.1. Lineage (NCBI taxonomy): Eukaryota > Metazoa > Chordata > Actinopteri > Cichliformes > Cichlidae > Rhamphochromis > Rhamphochromis sp. 'chilingali'. The sequence goes on along the minus strand of NC_137942.1, from coordinate 17,802,298 downwards.
CGGAGGTATTGATTGCCTGATTGTCACTCAGAGATGACTCACCTCATTTTCCCAATCTGCTTCCGTGCTCACGCAGCCTTTCGGATCCTCCCGAGACACAGGAAGGCCTCATCTGGACTGCACATGCTTTAATGGTCCTGTCAATACACTTAAGTTGCAAATGAGCAAGGATGCTGAAACATTCATCGCAGGCATCAGTTAAATAAGTTGGCATATGGCTGTGGGGGAGGAAAATGTAATCTCCCGTCTTTCTATAAAGATTAGTAGGATGATCGGGGGGGATAGAAAGGGGAGTCTGTTTCCAAAGCAGTTTTACTGATTAGCCGCTGACCAGGAGAAAAAAGGGTGAACCACAACGCTGCAGTTTTTCTTTGCTATGACTCAAATAACGCAAACTCCAAATGAGTGTATTTCTAAAGGGTCTATGAAGTATGAGCACCTCTTGTTTGTAGAAGCAGGAATGTACAGGTAAGAAAATGCAGGAATCCTACATGAGAAAATCTGATAGAAGTATTAGTAAATATTATAATCTCAAAGCACCTGAAGAATTATTATTACATGTGTTGTTTTATCATTAGTATTTATGCACTAACACACTGCATTGTCACAATCTAACCCTCTGCAGCATGACTCAGTTTTATAAACTGTTAAACGTCACTGTCTATGCTTCAAAAGTCATTAGAAATATGTGGTGGAAGAAATATCTAAATGAGTGCACAGCACATTGAAAGACAGTGCTTGAATTGTGTCTTGTTACTTCCCACCGGTGGTCATATGTGCATCAGAAGTAAACTGTGGAAAACACCAAGGATCTGGGCTGATTCTGTGTGATAGGCTGTAATAAAAAGCACAGGACTTTCCCTGTGGATGTAGCACTTAGAGAAAACAAGCCTTCATTGAGTGCACTCCGGCATCCTGGCATTTCTCCAGGGCAGGAAGTTCTTTTCCTGATCTTGAGTGACCCGTGCATGCCTTTCTTGGCAGATGAGGGCTGAAACATACCTCTGTGCCACAGAACTCTACGAACAGCTCACGGTTTGGCTCTGAAGGAGCCAGCGTTGTCAGAAATGCTCGAAATAATCTTGATAACTTGTATTCGGGTCGTAGACCTGCGTAGATACGAGCGATTCACTAAAATGTTGTAGTCTGGTTAATCAGGTGGGCCCAGCAAACACACTAGCCTCAAATACTCTGGTGTGGTCGCCATAAACTTTAAAATGACCCATTTTTGTTGTCTGTTATGGCTGAAGCGTGCTCTGAAAGCCAGAAACTTCAAGTCAGTGAGTAAAGATCAGATTAATCGTGTCTGATCTGTACAGAAGGATCTGCCTTCTAGACCCCCACCGATTCATAGTAAGAGGCTTAGAAAGAGTCATCGAGTCCACAACAGACCACCATTCAATCAAGGCGGGCTGCTGTAATGTATCCTCCCGTATGTTTAGAAGGGATCATTACAGGTAGTGATGTTTCTAGCACCTCATGGCTCAGAATCATGGGTTCTATGTATGTGTGATTATAAATTCCCCTCTTGCACTGAGTGCTCCGATTACCACTGGGCTCACTGTTGCCTTCACCATCCACATCTCCTTGAGCTCTTCTCTCAGCTCTTGGTACTTTTCGAGCTTCTAATCGTCCTTTTTCTCTGATGTTGCTATCACTTGGTATCACCACATATACCATGACAGCTGTCTTCCTCGGCTTGTCTTCCACTTCTATGTCCAGGTGGTTAGCCATCACCACTTTGTCCATCTGGCTCTGTCATTCTTAACCACCCTAGGGCGCGTCTCCCATTTTGACCTCGGGACTTCCAGGCCATACGCAGTACAGATGTTTCTGTATACTATGCTGGCCTTTGCCTGCTAGCATCTTGCACCCTGCTGTGTTGTGCTGAATTGTCTCAGGGGCATCTTTACACAGCCTGCACCTGGGGTCTTGCTTGGTGTGATAGACCCCAGCCTCTATGGATCTTGTGCTCAGAGCTTGTTTCTGTGCTGCCGTGATTATTGCCTCTGTGCTGTCTTTCAGTCCAGCTTTGTCCAGCCATTGGAACGATTTCTGGATCTCAGTCACTGATGTATTTGACAGCACATACCGTGCATGGACGTGTCCTTACATGATGGTCCTTCTCCTTGCTCCGCTTCGGTCTCAGGTTTCTGCTGCCTTATCTATTCACTGAAAAAGTGGTCATCTTCCTCATGTCCTCATGGATGTTCGTTGTCTCGTCCTGGATGGTAGTTCTGACACTCACCAGTCCTCTGCCTCCTTTCCGCTTATCGTACAGTCACGGGCTGCTAGACTTTCATTAGTAGGCTGTGGTGTCTACAGCAGCCTGAACCGTTGATCAAAGGCAGGATGTATCCATGCATTCAACCTCTTAATGCCGATTTCTTCCCCTACCATTCAAATGCAGCAGACTCATCAGACCAGGCAACATTTTTGTGATCTTGTCCAAATATTATTGATATCATGCGAATTGTATCCTCAGTGGCACATAGAGTGATCTTCTGCTGCTGTAGCCTGCCTGCTTCAAGGTTGAGCTGCGTACTTTGGTCGTAATGAGTTGGGACCTTTTTTGGAGTTATTTCTTCCTTCTGGTCATCCTGAAACAGTCTGACATCTGGTACAAACAGTATTTTCACCCAGTGAACGGCTTTTAGATATTTGCATTAAAGCGCAGCTAAACAGGTTTTCCTGTATTCCAGGAGAGGACTTCTAATCACTGAAAAAGCAACTGTACTTGCATAGTTGCTGTTAATAACACTTTGAAGCCAGTTCTATTACATTGCGTGTATATTTTTACTGTATACCACAAACATCTTCTCAAATACAACAGAACTGTAAATTTCAAACCACTTAATGCGTAAAGCTACCTCTAATTGAGTTGAAGGCAACTTTATTTTCCAAAAAAAGCATTCCAGCAAATCTAAATCCCTGTGGGTGCAATTCACCAGAACACAATAGGCGAGGTATTTAATTCAGGAGTAAAAGAGCGGAGCTGATATTTTACAAGTCTGATGTGTTTAACAAAACCCCCAAGTGCTTTTTAAGAGAATTACTTCTGTGCTTTGTGTATTACTAATGATGCTTAAGAAGTTAAAGTGCTCAGGTTAAGACCAAATAAAGCCATCTCTGAGCAGTGCTGGTAATGGCCGGGTTCTAAAAGTAACATTACGTCTTGTATGAATCACTTTTCACCTTTCGGGAAAAAAGACTTTTGCTTTAAAAAGTCAGAGTCAGAGCAAAAACACCTCTCCTAAATCAAGCACACTGTAACCACAGCCAAATATCCAGTGTATGATGTCATGAAGAGATAGTGCAGTTTCTCTTTTGACATAACTGGCAGCAGCCATAGTCATTTTTTTCCCTTTTTTCGGCTGGGCAGATTTCCAGACCCAGAGCCTTTCTTTGCTCTCTGTGGCTGCTGCCTTCAGGCTCCATTACAATGAGTATAAATAATACTCAGCGCCTTGCTTTCAGACTATGCACTGAAATGGAGACTTAGCAGATCCTTTCATGTCTACATTTTCTATATCTTATCCTAGACTACTATTACAAGATAACAATAAAGAAAAAACAAAACAAGCCACAGCAAATTAATATGAATCTTTATTGTATTTAGAAATCCACGCATCAAATCTTTTTTTTTTTAATCTTTTTTTTTACCATTTACACCAGGGGAGAGAATGAGGGACAAGCTAAACGTCATGCCTTTCCCAGCAGGCGAAATGCGCTACAGGATGGGCTGAAATGGAAAGGGGAGATACATAAAGTGCTTTTGTCAACAGTTTTCTTTTTTAATAGAAAAAAGGATCAAAACAAAAGGTTTGCAGGTGGAGGGAGAGGACACGGGGGTCCATGGACGTGACGGCATGAGTGCATGTGAAGGAGGTGGAGAAGGTGGTGGTGTTGGAGGAGGGGGGGAGAAGCAGAGATGTTGATGAGGAGGAAGAGAATGGTGGTTGGGGGTATTTGTCATCAAAAAAACAAAACAAAAAAACCCAAAGAAAAACAAACTGACTGGTCTCAACCCAGGATGAGGCTGGACTTGCCACCAGGGGGGTTTCTTCGGCCGCCTGAAGCAGCGCTGGCACCTCCCGACGGGTCGGAGGGCTGTGGCACCTCCTTCTGCTGCTGATCTTGCTCCTCTTGCTGATCTTGCACATCTTCAGGATACTCTACAGCAAAAAAAAGAGGGGGGATAATGTGTTATTGTGCAGACCACAACAATGGGTGATGTGGCTCTTATTTTGTTCTGCAGTTTTTCCAGATGTTGCAGTTTGGAGTGGACCTCAAGCTCACAGCGGCTCTCCAGAGCAAAATATGGACTACTGTCAGCAATCTTAGACAGACTATGGAGCAATAACTGGCTCAAGGTGACCCCACTTTTAATATACGAGTGAGGGGACTCTCCAGTAGTAAATGATTATTTTGGATGACTGAAAAACTAAAACAAACAAACAAACAAACAAACAAACAAAAAAACAAACCCAACAAAAACAAACAAACAAAACCCATCCTTCTATCACTGGAAAAACTGGGCCCTATGACAGGAAATCGACATCTATCAAAATTTGACAAAGCAGGCAAAATGGTAACAATAAAAATAATAAGGATAATAATGAATTCATACATCTGTGTTAAATCTACACTGCAGACATGAAATGTGCAAAGAAACATAACTACACACTGGTGATGACACAGGCACAGGTATAACTGCTGCCAATGGCTTGAACTAGATTCACTGCAGAAACATAATTCTTCTGTCCTTTTACTTTTAATGTTGGCTAAGATTTCAAACTGTGTCGCTTCTTTTAAGTATTGCACTTAAGCAATTATGCAAACACATAAATATGATCCTCCTGGTTGGAGCCAGAGCAAACTTATCAGCTAGCTGGATCTATCAGCACTGAACACTGCTGAGATGGAAAGGGTTAAAGCTGGTTTTATGCAAATTCTGGCTAAAAACAGTCTCCACACTTCAGCTCTGTGGGCTCAGCGGAGTAGTTGAGGGCAGCCCTCTTTAAATGAGTAAAATCACAGCATTAAAGCATCGCCGTCTTTTTATCCATTACCGCCTGAATTGGTGCAAAAACATTAGCACATTGCATGGAGACCTTTCATTTAAATCTTAGAAATGAGGGCAACATGTTCCTTTTTGGAACATTTTGAAATCTTTTTTTTTTTTTAGAGGTATAATACACACTCAACTGCTGAATGTGCTCTGTTTGAACCCTCAGTGTGGAGGGCCTGTAGCGTTAACTCGGGACAACATCAAAGACATTAGGTGTGCTGAATGTCGATCCAGAAGCTGATATATTTAATCTCTGTTCGCCCTTGTCTTATCAAAAGTGTGCACTACTGGCTCGTCTGCTGGGAGAAGAAACTAACTTAGAGGGCAGTAATGAACTGGCTTAAGTGCTTGAAAAGTTTTTGATGGCATGTAATTGCGAATATTTATACACAACACACTTCAAAGTGCGCACACACAAACGCACGTGCATTCCAGTCATTCAAAGGCCGTGCAGAAAGTGAGCTTTGATTTAATTTTCATTATGGTATGCGGTCGAACCTTCCCATTAGCTGTGGAGCCAGGAATTCTGCTGCAAACATGCACCTGGAGGTTAATAAAAAGCTTTTCATACTCAGTGGAGCTTGCTATCAAACAACAGCTGCTCGACTACACACCGACATACCATCATGACAAGGAAAAACCACATCAAAGAGCCCACGTTGTGTTGACTCAGAAAGGGAGAACATGTGTACTCCATGCTTAAAAAAACCCAAAACAAAACTGTATGCCAGCAGCAGCATACCAGACCAGATCAGTCGCCATAATCTGATCTTTGCAGAGGGGAGAGTGAAATTAACGGATCTGTTCTAGAGCTATACCGAGGAGCTTCTCACGACCAAGTCATGCAGTTCTGTTTAGACATAGTCAGACTGTGACAGAAACCTGAAAGCCTTTTTATAAAAACACCCAAGTGCTCAAGACACTTACCATCATTTCCTTGTTCTTGGCCGTTCTCAACCTGCAATGAAAACACAAGACAGGAATGTCACATCTCTCCCCGACCTGGCTCCTCTGCGAACGTTTCTTCGTTTGAGAAGAAGCGTTTTATATACAACCACAAACCCAAAAAAGAAAAGGAATGCTGCCAGGAAAATAATACTGAACATCCACAAGGCAGTTGCATATACAGGAACTTTTGTGCAAGCACTTGTAATTGCGAATGATTAATGACAGCACTGCTGTGATTTTTGACCCTAGTGATATGTTTCTAGGTTGGCAGGTGGAGTCGGCCGTTGTGTTTTCTCTGCCTGTCTTTATTTGGATTCTACCCATGTCGACAAAACGAGGGCCGCCTCATTCACACATTAAAAGGGATTACAAATGTCAGTGGAGGATATCTACCCAACAACATATCCTGGGTCTGTTTCAAACAGACGATAAACACCAGGGTTTCCACCAATGTATTAACAGCTCGGCAGCACGCTGGGGACAAGCTGGCTCAATGCCAGTCCTAACCACTGGAAACTGGTTTTTTGGACCCAAGTTACACTGATCGAGTTAATGCAATCTTACCATTTCTGTTAATTACACATAAAAACAGCTTGAAAGAAATAAAGTTACAAAAATGAATAAAGAATGAGAGCAGATCTTGTGACTTTTTAGATAAAGTGAAGCGAATGATTCGCGGCTCTCATCTCTCGCTCTCTGGGATGCCGTGCTTCGTTGTTCTCTGTCACAGACTTAACAAAACTCTCTTGGCAGCAGTTGTGAACTCATCTTTCCCTCCAATGACTTTTTCCACTGAACTGTTTAGAATTAAAGTTAATCTATGACAGTGTTTTTTTCAGCCTGGTACTTGGCTGCGGCTCTGTTTTGGAAACAAAGTCTTGAAAGGGTGAACGGCTGGTACCTCTCGTCTCTGATTCCAGACCAAGGCGGCCCCAGAGTTGTGGATGGTGGTCAGCTCCGGCTCAGGGTTCTTGGGGAAGAGGAGAGGCTGCTGTACTCGCCTCAGCGGGGCCGACGGCTCGCCGCACAGGGTTCCTGTAGGCGCCCCGCCTAGGCAGATAAGGGATAGACAAGAAAAATATGCTTTCAAACTATTTAGAAAATAAGCTAACACTCTAACACTCATGGCCCTTTAATTGTTTGGGGTTTTTTCGCTCCTCTTTTTTGGTCAGAAGATTACACTGAAGCTTAACAGGAAACCCAAATGGCAAAACATGAGTAAGGCTCCAGAGCAGCACAGTCATACCATATGGACACTAATCCAATTAGTGACAAAGCCACCCCAGACCCAAATCTCTCTAGCCCCACCAATCTACCATGCTCATCACAATACTCATTTTCTCAGATTTCTCAGATTCACTGATAAAACATCAGCTTGATTAGAGGCTCAAATAACACAAGACAAGAAAAAAAAAATCATTGGGAACTAAACAGGAAACATCACTAAATCCGTTTGAGCGTCTGCAACAGACCCAGAAACGAAGTGGAACGCTTCCAGGCAGACAACCTGAATGCCAAAACTCACAAAACCCTGCAGCGCCTGCACTCTCCTTTAGCAGAAAGAGCTTTAAAAATCCTGTGTTGGCCCACTGTGGGGAGGCAGGCTGTGCTAGCTCAAGCCACATAAGGTAACAGCTATAAACCCCGAGGGCCAGGGAGGGGACAGACCGTCTTTGTCATGAGGAGAACGACGGAAAGCAAAGAAGAAGAGGAGTGGCCATTGTTGTTAATAGAGTGAAGTGATTCAGCACTCAACAAGCGCGTCTTCATTACCGGCTCCACATTAAGGAGTCTGATAAATTCTCTGGACAGTCAAGAAATATGAAACGGAAGAGGATTTAAGTAGATTGATGGACCAGAGAGATGCATTATGTTGTCATTGCTATAGGCTTCTACTTAACCTTATAGATCTCCTGGGTCTATGGCATAAATATATTATAACGCTGAGCCTACTGAGCTTTGAGACAGCAACAGCAATCATGCGGCTGATGGTAGTTTCGTTTTCCCCCTCTTATTTCATGTAAGCACTCATGTGGTCAGAAGCTGAGGTTACTTGCACATACCCACAGCTTTGGTATCTTTAAACCTTAAATTAAATTTTACTTGCCATACATTTTCTTATTTTCTCACATAAACATGACCATAATGAGGTCAGTAGTTTTTTGTTTTTTTTTCTTCAACTCTTGGCTCTTTATGACTTCAAAGAAAGCCAACATACCTAATATGGTCATCTCAGACACATGGCTCTGGCTGTGGGCCAAGAAGCCTCACCTGCCATTTGTAAGTTCCAACCAATCAGAACAAAGGCAGCTTAAAGGAAACGAGGAAGGAACTAACAGAACTTTCAGACAGTGGATGACCCCAGAGGCTTCAACGAACCCCAATACAAGTTAAATAATGATCATTTCTCTTGTATAACCCCAATAATAATAAGAATTAGAATAATGAATATTGCTGAATGTTAGAAAAATAGGTCCCCTTTAAAATCCTAGGGAACATCCTGGCTGAACAACAACCTGCTTCTATGTCAGTAAAACAGAATACAAGACAAATCTTTAAAAGAAAACCATCAAAGTATAGTTAAAACAAAAATAAGTTACATTTTTTAAAAAAAAAACAAGTTTAATTTTTTTTCTTACATTTGCCACTTAGTAAAAAGACACACCATGAAAGTGAGGAATCAGATTCAGGCATTAAAGGACTACCTTGGGAAAACCCCCACCGCCCTCCCACCTCCTAGTTTTAGCCATGAGGACAGCGCTCCATTTATTTTGTTTTCTGAAAACTGTGGCGCCACCATCTCTTGTTTAAAGTAACGCTTATAGCAGCTAATTCATGCTTGTTTTCTGTGCTCTTATTTTGTCAAATGTTTCTAAGGTCGTTTGAGACTGTGCTATCATAGCTAAACTTATAAATTGCCCAAAGGCAAAAAATACTTTACAAAGTGGCTCTTGATGGTTGAGACATGAAAAGGTGTATTTGATCTTAACAAAACAAAAAAAACAAAAAAAATGTACACAGGGCTGCACGCCAAAGCAAACAATGAAACCCGTTCATCTGCAGCATGGGTTCAAACACAGGCCACATAATAGATCGCACAATGCTTATAAGGCTTTAGATTGTTATTAACCTTGGTCATTCAAGCAGAACTTTATATCCTCCTCATCCAGTTGCATCCGTTAAAGTGGGACAGCTGTGGTAGGCTCTCCTCAACTTGACCCAGAGTGAAACAATGCAAGCAGGAAAAGGCTTTGCTGTAAGCAGCTGCTGGCTGCAGAGGTCAGAGGCTGATGTAACGATTTTAGGCCAAATTCTTCATCGTCCACACTCACCCAGAAAATCTGATACGCCATGTAAACAGTTTTCCACAAAGTGCCCAGTGTGAAAACATGTGATCTCAGGCTTGTGAGGCCCTGAGCTAAAAAGCAAATCTGCAGAAATGCCACAGAGCTCGAATTTTTTCCCCCTTTATGCAATGTATTAAATCACTGACTAACTGGACCATCTTTAATTACAATCAGTGAAGCCAATGCATAATAAAAGATCCAAACCTTGCCTGGCACTGTCAGGCCACATTAATATTTCACCTACTTCCTCTGGCTGTTTGCGGTGACCTTGAAAACTCACAGTGCCACTCACAGGTCTCGTGGCCCCGGCTGCATTTTTCTGCGTCTTCTTGCACACTCAAAATAAGATGTCCTCTGTGGCTGCAGAGGGCCGCTAATTTCACCCACTGACACATTTTTAACTGACGCATTTCTTTCCATAGAGGACTGATCCTCAGCCCCATTTAACAAACCCTCACTTTGAATTACCCTTACGTAGTACTCTGGGGATTTTTCTCTTTTTCTGTGCTATTACTCTTGTGGGATGCTCTTTCTGACAACCCAAACGGAAAAATTTGGGATCTCTATCTGTTCCTAGCTTAAGTTAGAACAATTACTTCCATGGTGTGTGGGGTTTTTTGGTTTTTTTTGCTTACTTAAGGCTTCTGGTAGATCTGTCTGCTTTTGCAAGATAGAACTTGCTCTTCGTGTGTGTTTATAGAAGCTCCCTGATGTAAAACCACAGTTTCGTGTAAATCAAACCTGTAAACCTTGATTTCAGCTCTGATACAGTCACATGGAAATTCCATCAATCAAGAAATAAATGTTAGAGTGAATTACTAGGTGGATTGTTCCTCCGATGAGCGTGAGGGTCATCAGGTTCTGCAAAGATGCTGGAGGCCATCTTGTTCTTGCGCTGGGGCGTTGTGTTGTCATCTGTGCCAAAGGAGAAGCTGGAGTCCCCACCCGGCGGTCGTAGTACCCTTAGAAGCAACAAAATGACAATTTTGACGTCAGCTGGAATGACACCCCGTCTACCATGCTCCTATCTCCCTCCCCCCCCGCCGCCGCTCCATAACCTCTCGCTTCAAACTGCAACACAAGGCCTTCACGTCACACACCACTGATCAGATGCACAGCGCAAAAATAGGAAAAAAAAGAAAAAAGAAGATAAAATCAATAGTGAAATAAAACATGAGGTAGCCCCAAGCTACATGCAACCTTCTCTCTACTCCACCCTAAATCTTTTATAAACATACCACACAAGAAAGAAAGGAAAAAAAAACTAAAAAACATGAGATACCAGCAAGGTCCCCCCCACTCTCTAAGCCCCGGCTGTCAGCCTGTCAGACAGACAGTCCCAATCTCTGCCCTGCAGCTGACTCCAGTCGCATATAATCACAGAGTTAGCTGGCTAGCTGCTGCCTCTCTTCAGCGCAGATTCCTTTGCAGTGACATATGAGGGCTTGTGTCTGCTTCTAGGGGGAATAATTACACAATTATCGCATTTATTCATCAAATCTGACGTTTATTTTGGTCACAATCGCACAATGGAAGTGAAAGGTCTGAGGTTTACGCTAAATATAGGTCATGTAATATTGGGACTGTTCTAGAACAGCACAGAAAGCCAGGATCCAGATACACAGATGACAAACAAAGCCTACTTTCCACAGACTTTCTTCCACCATGAACCAAACAAAAGGAATTCAACAGCGAGTAGGGAAACCCTTTTTCTCCTCGCTGTGCTCAAGGGCAGCTGGGGTGGACGACAGACACCGAGGTGCTTGCAGAGCCACTGCTGGACCCCTCCCTCTTTTTTTTTTTCTTTTCTTTCCACCATCAAACTCTCCTCTCCTGGAGCCCCCTAAAGTCACCAGCTGACACACCGAGCAGCTGTCCGAGGGCCAGGCAGGCAGATGGGAGTAAAAAAAAAAAAAACAACTCTGCTCTTGAAGCACAGCTACAAAGAAAGCAACCAAGACGAGGGGGGAAAAAAAACAAACATCTCACACAGCCCAATATACAACAACGTGAATTTGCACATTTAATTCTTGGCTGTGACAACATATAATGCCTAAACCAGACTTCACCTCCCGGCCAGAGAGGATGAGCTCATGCTTTCCACATACACACACAGATTGCGACGGTGGGGGAAAGCTTTGAGCTGGCTGGCAGCAGACCCCACCCTAGAATGAACCTGCAAATAACATGAGTGAAATGGCAGTCATGTTTGGAAGCCTTAGGCCACTTTAAGGCAGGTGAAGCTGGGTAAGATACTGCTAAGGTCCAGAGCCAAAGATGGCATGTCTGATAAGGCAGGATAGGAGGCCTTTGATTTTAGCCTAATTCAAGCTGCTGCTCTACTGATCTACTTGGTCGTCCAGAAGCAGAAATGACCAGCAGCTCGCTAAAGGGGGCTTTAAGGGGGAAAAGGCAGAAGAGCTAAGGAAAGATTTACAGGCTTAGCTAGCTCAGAGCCCCCACCCAAGCCCCCTGCATCATCCGAAAGCAGCATGCGGACTGACCGACATTTGACATGCTCACTCAGACTCAGCAAGGGCTAACAGTGGCAGTATAAAAATCTCTAGCACGCCCTGAAATCATGCCTCGTTATAAAGGCGGCCATAATTTTAAGGTTTGCACTCTTCCCTGTAAGAAAAAAGGAAAAAAGGGAGGAATGCACGAAGCCGACATATCATCACTTACAGGAAAAGACTCAGCGCATGCTTGGAGGATGACTCTTAAACTGAGTGTAAAACCGGGCATCAGGCTCGCGACCCCGCTTAATGAGTTTCCCTAAAACTTCCTTGAACCAAAATTCAAGAGATGATGACATAAGCAGACCGCGGTCTAGTCTGGGACCTTTCCTGTAAGCAATCAAATGGACTCTATCGTTTCTTTTCTTTCTTTCTTTCTTTTTGTTTTGTTAGATAAAATGCAACAAAATAGAACAAGTTAACAAGACGTTAACTCCAAGAGCAGCACACTCACAACTCTTTCCTTCCATAGAAGGAAAGAAAGAAAAAAAGTGGTGACTTGAACTATTAAAAAAAGTTATTTCGCAGTCTAGAGCAGCCAGCGGGGAGCTGACGTTAGGCTTAGGCAGCTTTGTCCACTTCTCCTTAAACAGAAATGTGGAAAAGATCCTGTCGAGCAGTTTGTTTCCGAAACCCAGGCATGCTAACCTCACTAACTTCGTGTAGCTAAAGGGTATGGTGCATCAGACACCCAATAAGATTATCTTAATTAGCTAGATTATGTGACAGTTTAGCTAAATCCAGAAAAATCCCTCGCCAACCACCACCGGGCTAACACAGCCTGTGATATTCTGTAGCAAGCTGTCTTTGAGCAAAAACGAATAAAAGAGGCGTTTGCTAGCTGAGAGGCTTTGCCCGCATCCTACTTCTTTTGTTCCTCCGTGAAAAGGCTTTCGGCTCCTTTTTACCTGGAACTACTTTTAGCACCAGGCTCCACTCCTTGAAAGGTGGTTGTCGTCGTCATCTTTTTTGGAGTATTTCGATGTCTGCCAGTAAGAAACAGTCAATTAAAAAAGTAATGGTGGGGGGGATAAATCCTCCTCCTTGCCCGCAGGGATGCGACGGGATGTAGACTCCACCCGACACTGAAAAACATAACGAAGAACAGATCCGCTGGTTCTGCGGTGCCAGCCCACCAGACCCAACCCACCAGTATTAGACACGTTGTGATTGGACAGAACGGTACAGAACTCGCCTCTCATTGGACAGAACTTTAGCAGTCGGATATCTTGTTGGTGGCAGGTCTCGGGTTCCTGTGAGGGATCGGACAGAAAAGACCACAACCCCGAGGGCTCTTTCCCCCCCGTTTTCATTTAATAGCGCTGATTGCGGCAATCTGCAAAATTATTTTAAAGAATAAAGTTAGAAAATTGGTATACTTTAAAACTTCTTTCTTAACTTCCAAGCCACAAAGGCTCCTCTCACATTTGCCAAAAACATCTCAAGATTTGAGAACATATCCTCTGGACTGATGGAGGTTTTTGTTTTTTGTTTTTTAAAATAACATCTACCAACAATGGTGGCTGCTTTGCTGCTTTAACCCTTTCACGCATAGTGGTCACCACAGTGAACAGGTATTCAAAGGCTGTTTTCTTGTATTTTTGTCAGTGTTGATGGTATGTTTGCACATAAACCACCTCATTGCGCACTGATGTGTCACTCCATACCAAACTCATAAGTCAAAACCTGTTGTCCACCTAAGTGGACGTGTAACAAACTCTTTGAAAAGTACATGTTTAAAAAATGAAGTTCAAAAAACTTTTTTTTTCATGCCTAAAGATGAATAAAAATCCTTATGAAAAAAAATCTGCTCTACCAGAAAATCCTGCAAAACCATCAGTTTGTGCCATGAAACTCGTTTTGTTTTGGACAATGTAAACGCACCAGCAAGTCCTCCTCTGAATAGCTTAAAAACACAAAATGAAGGTTTTGGTGTGGGCTAGTCAAAGTCGATCGCTACTTTATGCAAACATTTGATTGCAGTTCTTGTCGTCACTGGTGGCTCAACCGTTTATTAGGTGTAGGGGTCAATTACTTCTTCACACAGGGCAGTAAAGGTTTGGATAACTTTGTTCTCATAATGAAAGAAATAATTTTTAAAAAATCTGAATGATTTGAAACATTTAAGTGCAACAAACATGCAGAACACACACACACAATTATATTGTTAAATAATAGAAAAATATGATGAAAGTTTGGAAAAAGACAATAGCTTTATTTCAACAAGCATCTTAATAGACAATACAGATGTTTATTTTGCTGGAACATCTCTTAGGGCTTCCCAAAATTTGAAGTGGCCTAGCAAAAACGATTTCTCAGAACATTCCTCTACACATCCAGTACTATTTTTAAAAAATGTAAAAAATCAAATATGTTTTGTGAATATGACAGAACCCAAATGTCAGCATATCCCGTGATCCCCATACTTGGCATATGGTTCACTAAGTGACAGCCAGTTCCAAAAATTGTACACTTTAAGAACAGATTTGCTGGCCACCGACCAAGATCAGCTGAGCAGATTTTGATCAATAAAGTCAGTTTTACTTAATGCTCACTCTATCACCAGTCCTAACAGTCTGGAAGGGAAGTCCTTAACACTTATCACAATACAGCATGGAAAAACAAAATCTGAACTCAGGGTGACGTGGATGTGGCTTATGTACAAAGACAGAAAAGTAAAAGGGGCGCGAATGAAAATATACAGCAGTTATGTGTAGCAGAGAAACGGGAAACTTCTTCTGCGTGGAATTCTGTTGAGACGAGCTGCGAAGAAGCAGGCGCTGTGTGCCTCAGAGGCCAGGAAAGTTGGTGGTGTCCAGGAAGAAAGTGGTGATGCACGTGGCCGATTAAATCCGTCCGCCCGTCTGTTGTTGAAACACATCGATCGTATCTTCATCTTCCATTTCCAACTGTTAAGGGGGAAAAAAACAAAAAAAAACATATAAGCCCATGAATTTCATAACGTTTGAGTAATTTATGCAAAAAGTGATATGAGGGAAAATATCTGTACTGCAAAGAGGAAAAGGAGGATGCTAATTTGTTGACCTAGAGGGTGACAGTATGCCCTGTACAAATGAAAAACTTCCCATTTGCATACACAAAATAGCACCACTGTGACAATAAAATGACGCACTGTATTTGGCTTTGAAGGCTGCACTGTGGACAAGGTTGGATGGCACTGCAATAACATGCAAGTTGTGGTTACTCCAGCCACAAACTGCAGTGAATACAACTGGCATCTGCACAGCGACATATTCAAAAACAACTTAAAATTAGCTTGTTGTGACAACCCGAGGCTCCTCATGGCAGCACTGTGACTTTGAACGAACATCTTTCAGCCTGGAGAACCCCTTAATGCCCAGTTATTAAGAAATACTGTTATCACAAGCACTAATCATTCAAATTTCAAATTCAAATTTTTATTTGTCACGTACACAGTCATACACAGTACGATATGCAGTGAAATGCTTAGACAACTGCTCGTGACCTAAAGAAAAAAAAAAGGAAAGGGCTATGAATAAGATAGGAAATAAATATGAAAAATTAAAAAGTGTAAATTTAACTAGGAAGGAATAAAATATAAGAATATAAAATATAAAAAATGAAATAACTGTACAACACAAATTAGAATGAAGGGTAAATTTAACTGGGAAAGAATAAGATAAAATATATAAATTAAAGTTGAAAATAAAATAACTACAACAAAATACACAATACACAGTATAGAACTATATAAGAATGTATGAAGAAATATAAATAAATAAATATATATACACACACACACAATATCATCATGGGAAGTGCATGAAGTATGTTTAACTTATTGACACGGCCTCACCTGTGCTGGTGTGTCTGTCTCGTTTATTGGCTGCCCGTCAAATCTGAACCTGATTTGCCTCATTGACAGTCCCTGAAAAGAGAAACGTGTAAAATCTTGTTGTTAATCTCATGTGAAGCTCTGTATAGGCTAACGTGTACAAAATAAAAATGCAGACAATAATATACTCATGCTAAAGATAAGGCAGCTGAGGTTTGAGAGACATAGAAAAAAAACATGTCTTGCTGTGAAGCAGAAATGAAGAAATAATGATAACCATCTGGTTCTGGCTGTACTTTAGAAAAAAAGAGCTGTATGACAAACATCTCTTTTACCCTGATGGGAGTCCAAGGAACAGATAACACCGTGATTGGGTTTCCATTCTTCCACAGAGTTGAACCCTTATTTGACTTTCAAATAAAAAGGATCTCAGACCTCGTGTTCTATTACATATTTCTTTTACTTTTGTGCACAGCTCTTTTAGAAAACCTTGGGAATTGCTTTTGTAGCAATGCAAACACAGCTGCAATTAATAGAGAACCAGAGTGATGCTCAGTGCAGTGCTAATTCATACAAAAGTCAAAATTCCTGCATTCCATTACAGCAAGTAGCTTGGCAGAGAACAGCTTAAAATCTGAGCTAATCCATAACAGCAGGAGGAAAAGATTAGATGTCTTCTGCGATTACTGTGAAATCACAGATGACGATAAGGGAGGTTCATTTAAAGGATGCAAGAACCACGTAAAATGTTAAAGCTATGCTATCAAGTAGGTATTTGCATTAAAGCTGTAGACCCTAACTGCATTTGAGGAGGAAGAGAAGAACTGCAACGGAAACTTTTTCAAGGAAAAGTGAAACAACAGCCGTGATGAGTTACTGTCTGATGGATGGATGGACGGATCGTTTAGCACGTGATGTGTCTGTTAAATGTGATTAAAGTATTTGAGACTCGAGGACAGCTAAGTATGTTCTCTGTCCAACACACATACATTTGGCCTAACAGTAAATTTCTACAAACAAGTGGAATATTCGATTTAACTAATAAGAACACCCCATGATTCAAGCTTGTAGAACCAACTAAATCATATTCTGTATAACTTTTATCAGTATTTACCAGGTGACTGAGGCTTGCAAGCATTTGTTTATCCTGCCACAGCATTTAAACCAGGCTGAGGTCTGGACTTTGAGTGGGTCATTGCAACACCTTGAGTCTTTTCTTTTTCAGTCATTCTGTTGTACAGTTGCTGACGTGCTTGGGATCACTGTCCTGTTGCGGGATTTAATTTTGGCCAAGCTTTAGCTGTCAGACAAACGGCCTGTGGCTCTGTGGCTTAAAAACAAACCCAAATCATGACCCCTCCACCTCCGTGCTTAATAGTTGGTATGAGGTGTTTGTACCGATATGCTGTGTTCGGTTCTCACCAAACGTCTCTGTTCATTACGGCCAAAAACCTCTTCTTTGCTCTCCTCTGTCCAAAGGACATTGTTCTACATGTCTTGTTGTTTGTGCAGAAGCAACTTTGCAAATTGAAGCTGTGCTGCGTTGTTCTTTTTAGAACCTGGTAACCCTTCCAAACAAGTCACACTTGTTCAGTCTTTTTCTAACATTTAACATCCTAACTGAGGCTCTTGGGTCATTTTGCTATTTCTCTCAGGACTGCAAGGTTTGACCTTGACCTGAACTTGCCTGTAGATCCACTTCTGGGATTGTGGCATTGTGTTACCACACAGCTGAATACTCCAGATCTACAACCTACAAATTTCTGCTTGTATAGAGGTGCTCACACGCGCTGATAATCAGTTAATCAAATACAAGTTGATTAGTAACACCTGGCTGCTACTTGTCCCCTTGATCCCTATTGAAGTAGTAAAGGTGTACTTAGTTTTCCAGAGGATCGCACAGAGTCCTATGAAAACCTTTTTAAAATGCCTGCATATATTTTATGGTAAATGGGATTTTTAAGATGCCCTGGCATAACTGCTTGTTTTGGCATCTAGAATACAAACATATAATCTGCAGTCATTACATGCATGTGTGAAAAGTGTCAAAGAATTGAAAGTAAATGGTTTAATTGTATCCTATTCGGTTGTAAAACACGATTAACTGTGTGCAAACTTCAAAGTCTGGCCTCTAAAACATTAAGTAACTCCAGTAATGATTTCCTTATGATGTTAAAACAGCATAACCTGTAAGCACTTGCAAGCCTTGCTCCACAGAGGGTAGGCAACTCTCCCAGTAGATGTAATTTTATACACCCGTGTCTTTTTGTAAATGGTGTGCAGCGATGCAGGGAAAAGGTCAATTAAAAGAAAGCAGGATTATTGTTAATAACATCTAAACATGTTATTTAGAATACAATCCAACAGCTAACTATCAATTACATCAAGTGTATATATGATTAGCAGCAGAGGTGTACAGAGGAACACTCGACAGATATTTCTGGGGAAATAATACTTCAAGTCGAGTTCCCCTCATGTGGTGAGAACAGAAAATAACAAGAAGTCTATTTAACTGTAGCTACACTCTGCTTATAAAGATCTATGCCCACTCAGGAAATGATCAGTGTTAGTGTAATGCCTCAGGGCCATAATCACCTGTCTCTCGCAGTAGGCCTTCATGAGTTTGATGAGCGGTGTGTGTCTTTTGATCTTGAACTGCACTACAGATCCATCCTGACCCGCTACCTTCAGGTTTATGTGTTCATTGTTTTCTGTCTTCACTGATTCCTGAGGGATAGAAGCACAGATAGAAACACAGTGAAGGAACAAAAGAAATGACTTTGACTAACCAGAACAACACAGTAGTTACAGGTTTGCAGGGGGAAAGCTCTGCACGGTATTTTCTGTTATTATTACATGCGTAATTTCAGTCCCTTTAGTGCCTCCGGTGGCCTTTTAATTTTGCAGTAGCGTGATGAAATAATGAATTCAGACTTAAACAGCTCACCAGGTGGCTAGGGAAGGATATTGGCAAGAGCTTATTAATATCCATGACATTATCACTTGTGCTAATTCTTTATTGATTCTTGATCAATTTTCTTTGGGAGGAAAAAAGCAGGCAAATGTCAGTATCAACCCAGCCGTGTCATTATCGCCAAAACAGAGTAGGAAAACACTGAGCAGCACAAAAGCAGCACTGCTATGAGTTTGACTTCACTTTCGCAATGTGTAACTGCCAGAAAGATATGTCAGCATCCATAAAAGGAAGGTTGATGAGCCCAAAGGTGTAAAATTCCCCAGGACTTTTGCGAATTTGCATATTTTGAAATTGTTTAGATATACAGTGCTGTGCAAAAGTGTTGAACCACCACTCATTTCTTAGATTTTGTTAGGATAATGGCAAATAGTTGCAGCAATTTATTGAAACATGCAAACATACTTGAGAATACAGTATGAGCTTGAAAATTAATGTTTGATATGACCAGACTTTATTGTTCCAACACAGCCTGAACTCTCCAAGGAGAGCCTTCTTGTAATTTCTTTAAGTAGTCTGAGCAGTTCTCCAAGGTTCTTGAAGGACATTCAAAGCTCGTCTTTGGATGTTGACTGCTTTTTGGTCTTATCTCCTTCAACATGATGCAACACTATTTCAATAATGGTGAGGTCCAGGTTCTGGGGAGACCAATCCATCACTGACATTGTGTCCCACTGTTTTTTTTTGTTTTTTTTTAATCCAAGGTGTGCTTTTACTGCACTGGCAGTGTAGTAAAAGCACTTACTGTGCTCGAAAATGAGCCTTTTGCCAATCAGATGCTTGCCAGATGATATTACACGATGGATCAAAATCGGTACTTTTCTGTGTTTCCATCAGCTGTGACAAGATCCCCAACACCATTGGCTGAAATGCAGACCGAAACCATGACAGAGCCTCCACTGTGTTTGACAGATGGATGTAGACACTCACTGCTGTATCGCTCTCTTGACTTCCTCTGTACATATAGATAATTTAAACCCAAAAAATTATAAATCTCAACTCATCACTCCAGTTCTTGTCTAATTTTGATACCTCAGCTTTTTCTCCTCATGTTCCTCTTCCTTGAAAATGGCTTCTTGACAGCCATTTCTGATGAGGCTTCAGAGGACAGTACATGGATCATCTGAACGTCCAGGTGCATGCCTCAGGTCCTGTGTCAGGTCTTTGCCGAATTTTTCCCATTTCTTATGGGCATGAATTTCAGATGCTGATCATCTGTTCATCTTAAAGTCTATAATCTTTTTTGTCCTCCACTTGTCCAATTTCCTAAAATTTAAGGACACTGCACACAGTCCTGAGATATGCTAGGTCTCTCTTTGGGAATCACTTTGTTGGTGCAAAAATACAATTTAAGCCTTTTGTGGCATAAAAAAGTCAGTTAAAGAAATGTGTTTTCTAAATAGGCAAAAACACGAAAGACCTGGAAAACTTGCTTATAACCACTGAGTAGGCAAAACAGAGAGTACTGAGGGATGGCTCAAGACTTTTGCACAATACTGTATACAAACTATTTCTCAGATTTAAACAAAATTTAAATCTTAAGTCCCCCCTTTTCGCTTCGCCTGCAGACCGAGATCACCACAGTGATGATTCATAGAGTTTCAGTGGCACCAACAGATTTTCACCGGTACACTCTCCCACAGTGGCACAAGCCATTCACACATGGAAGCACGCAAAAACACACACACACACACACACACACACACACACACTGGCGAAATGAGGCATGCAGTGGGGATGACACCAGCTGGTTGGCTGTGTGTTATCAAGCAGAAAGAGGTCCGCGCGCCATTGGATGCGCGTTCACAAACCTTCCGGTCTATCAAAGTAGGTACAGCTAGTAGTTGAATTTCAGCTTGTAACTTTGCAAAAAGGCACAGCGGAACATGCGGAAATGACCGTATTTTTACACACGCATGTGTCAAAAAAATCAAGCGGAGTAAACTGGCATTTCAATCCACTGTGAAGACACTCACCTTTGGTTTTTCATCAGCCATGGTCACTCTTTTGGCGCTTCTCTACACTGCCACACAAAGAACACGAGTACGCGCACGTACACGTGCCCGTTTAGTCTATTGCAACTGAACGTGCGCGGCCACGCGCCCGTGCGCGTCCACCTCAACGAGCGTTGAGTGGACAGCGAGTAGTCACGAGGTTGAAAGCGCAGTCTGGGCAAGGGCGGGAGAGTCACAATGCGCGTTAAAGAGGCAGGCAGATGCACGTGCACGCGCACAGCGATGTTTTCCCTTTTGTTTTTAGGTTTAGAAAAGCGGTTATCTCATTAAATGCTCCTTATCGCCCTGCTGACCTCGCATGGGTGCAGCATAGTTCAGTCAGCATCACCACACATGATCCTCACTGCATGGGGAGAGCGATATGTGCACTTTTCCATTTCCTTTTTCGTTTTAACCCTTTAAATACCAGTGGCCATCTTGTTTTTTTGTTTTGCCTGATGGTGATGTGTAGGTGTACTGAACCAATGGTGGCCTTTACGAACTCAAACTGTAAGAGTACAGGGCAAAGCTGCACTGATTCTTCACAGATTCAAGTGGAGACATTAGTGGGGGTAGCATGTTCGTGGATAGCAAAAGACAAACCCAGCTTCTTAATGCTGGTAATGACCTTTCGTAGGTGAGTCCGGGCAGGCAGTTATAAGGTTAGTGATAAGCTGTGTTATCTGCATTTGTCGCGATAAATCCAAAATCCCGAGTCAAGCTCAGCCGACGGAAAAACAGGCAGGTAGACGGGCACCCCTTTCGGTGACATCTTAACGCATGCGCAGCAGGTACTTTCGACTGAAAGAGCGAGGCGCGTAAGCAGTACCGGTCCACATTTGCAGTTCATGGCGTGTTTATAGCCAAAAAAGTTCCCATTGTTGTCTTTTCTGTGTCGATGATATTGTTCACATATGGAGGAGGTAGACGTTGAGCCCACTATTACTGTAAGTAGCCATTGTAGCTTAGTGTTTTTAATTCCTTATTGCCACTAAATGGCTTTGCTAACAGGCTAACTTTCGCAAACACCTATTTCAACGACCCGTTTGAATATTTATATTGTACGTTGTCAAGAAATGTTAAGGGGCACACACTCAGCCATGTCACAAGTGTAAAAGTGGCAAGATTATAAGAAGATGAGTTAGAATTACTAGCAGCATTAATTACAGTTTGAGTTAGTAATATAGCTAGACCATGTCCCAGTCACCACTCAACCTTCTCACATAATATTAGAATTAAATATGAAACGGAATCATTTAATTTTAACCCTCGTCATGTTATTCACATTATTTTCAGTGTAGTAACAGTGTTTGTATTTTTTATTTTTTTTAATTGCAGAATATCCCTGCAATCAGTGATGGAAAGCACATGGGATTTGCATGGGGTCCTGGTGATATTCTTGTATATGAGACACGATACAAAGCATCAGGTATGCTTCAAAATTAGTACAAGGCACCATGTATACTTTCCCAGTTTTCCTCTCTCTTTTTCTTTTTAAGAGAATGAATGGTTTAGTGAATGCCTGTAAAATGCTGTCTTAATTTTTGTGTGTTTGTCACACTTTAATGTTTCATATTATCAAAAACATTTGGATTTTTGATGAACAAAGATGACCAGATTAAATATAAAAGGCAATTTTTAAATGACGGTTGCATTTATTAACAGAAAAAATGTATTCAGCGCTATCTGGCCCTGTGTTTTTGTTTGTTTGTTTTTTAAAAAAGATAATTGCCCCCCAAACTTAATAACTGGCTGTGCCACCGTTGGCAGCAAGTAATGCAATCAAGCGTTTGTGATAACTGGCAGCAAGTCTTTTACATCGCTGTGACCCACTCATCTTGGCAGACTTCATTTAATTCAGCCACATTGTAGGGTTTTCAAGTGTGAACGACTTGTTTAAGGTTTTTCCAATTCATCACAATTGGATTTAAGTCTAGAATTGCACTCCAAAACCTTACATTTGGGTTTTTGTGAGACATTCAGAGGTGGACCTCCTTGTTCAAATTCAAATTCAAATTTTATTTGTCACGTACACAGTCATACACAGTACGATATGTAGTGAAATGCTTGGACAACTGCTCGTGACCTAAAGAAAACAAAAAAAGGAAAGGCTATGAATAAGATAGGAAATAAATATGAAAAATTAAAAAGGGTAAATTTAACTAGGAAGGAATAAAATATAAATTAAGGTTGTGTGTTTCGAATCATCATAGAGTGATTAGAATTCATGGTTTCACCTAGCAGCTCCACACCATCACATTACCACCACCATGTATGACTGCTTATATGATGTTCTTTTATGAAATGCTATGTTAGATTTACACAAGAGGTAATGGGATTAAAAACATGCTTAGCCCTGGAACAATTAGGTTTGGATAACCTTTTTTTTCCTTCCTAATAAATGAAATCATTTAAAAACAGCATTGTCTTTGTCTAGTATTAAAATTTATCTATTTATCTGATCATGTAAGTGTGACATGATCAGATAAATAGACAAAAATAAGCAATCAGGAAGGGGGGGGGATTATTTTCCATAGCACTGTATGATGTGTTTTACTATATTTTTTTATGGTTACTTTTAGAGATGTGCAAATATATGTTTTCAGTAAACATATTTTGAGCCGTCTTTTTCAGACATTTAAATTTTGTTGCATATGTGCAATGACAATAACTATAATATTGCTGTTGTTCTTTCACCTCCTGCCTTTGTTTCAGGTGCTTCAGGATCAGGTTGCTCGTTCATCCATGAGATCAGGAAAGATGAGGACATATATTCCCCCATTTTACGCAAGCTTTTTAACGAGTCTCACCACATCTTCGTTGGCCTGCAGACAATTAGAGAGGACCTCCCTAGCAAGAGTAAAAAACCCCAGTAAGGGCGCGTGATGCAATCCCACCTCTGTTTGTTCAAATTGTTGGATTGCATATCAGTGGCATAACAATAGTTGCAAAAGTCACACAAAGCAGCACCCACATTGTATGTTTTACAATTTTACCTCTGCCTTACTCCTTAGATTTGTTAGTATCAGCAAAAATTATCGATCCGTGATCCGTGCTTGTATGGAGGAACTTCAGCAAGTTGCAGGTAATACTTTTGAAAATATGCTTCTTTTGGCAAAAATTTTGAGTTGATGTAACCATAAAAGTTTTGGCAGTTTTTTCAGATTTCTATTTTATAGTCTTGTTTATACAATAAAAACACAGGAAAGGTGTGTGATTACTCAGAAAAGAACTTTTCTTTTTTGCAGTTTCTACCAAAAATACAGAGTTGGCCACGCAGTGTGGAAATCAGGTAAGTACTAATGTTTGTGTGGCAATAACTTTCCCTGGACTAGTCCACATACAGAGCATGTATGATTTAATTGAGTAGCATGTCACATCTCTGTGGGTTTTATGACCACAATCAAACAGCCTGTATTTAAAAGGGGACGTTAATGCTCAGTTAGTGAGGAAGAATCCACATTCAGTTTTTTACTCGGATATACATTTCATTACATTGTTTAGTGGCACTATCCTGACCCTGATCTGCTTTTTGTTAAAGGTGTCCATTCTTTTGGCCATAGAACTGATCTGGAATCTGTGTGAAGTGCTGTTCATCGATGCTGCTCCAGGTTAGAATCTGCATCTTATGACTGGATTTTGGGGTTGGAGAAACACCCAAACAAATGTATGTGCAACATGGGTGTGTCTGTATTTTCAGCGGGCTCCCTGTTGCTCCACCTGCTGGACTGGGTAAGGTTACATAAGGCTGACGTGGACGAGAAGGCCAGGGAGGTGCTCCAAAGTGAGAGCCCTGCCGAGCACCGCGACTATTGGGACGTGGTAGGTGCAGCATGTGCGCACAGTTACATCTTTAAAGTGACATGTGCACTGTTGGTGTTCTGCATTTGCTTCTTCATCTGTGTTTTGTCTGATATGAATTCTCTGGAGAGATGTGAGTGATCACATGGCGTGTGTGTGTGTGTGCTCAGGTGGTGAGTTATGTGCTGCAGGGCAGGTTGGAAGAAGTCAGACAGATGCTGGTGAAACAGGCCAACCTACAGCCTGCTGCCAGGAGCATGTACAAGCAGATGGATACCTTGCTCAGCAAGATGCCCTTCTACAATGTAAGATAAAAATGCAGTGGTTTATTTCCTTTGAACGATAGCTGAAATTATTTTAATCATGCTTCTAAATGGGATTATTGTGAAAGTGTGCACTGTTAATTTTACAATCAGAAATTAATCACACAGGTTCTTGATGTTTTCTTAATGGGCTGTGGATGTGACATTAGAGGAAATTATCTCTAGGCTGCAAATACACAGTATGATGATATAAAATGATAATAAATGGTCTCCTATAAGTTAAAGTGTATCAAACATCAAATGTGCTGCTGTGGACTAAAATGAATTTAAGCCTCTTTATTTTGCTGGTGGTGAAATGAAAATCTACAAATCTGTTCAAAACTTCTTTGCTAAAGTTTCTGTTGCTTTCACATACATCATTCAGACAGTAAAGGGATTAAGTACAACATGTTTGTGTTCATTCAGTGCAGCGATTTCTCTAACGCAGCCTAAACACAAGATGAGCGCATGAGCCGACCCGTGCTGACTCACACCTCTGAATTTTCTGTAATGTTCCCTCAGCCTGGTGGCACTCAGACGCTCACAGAGTTTGATGTAAAGTGGAGGCACTGGCACGAGGAGGTGGACCGCTGCCTGCAGGACAACTCGTTCGCCAGCAACCGACATCTGGAGCTCATCTGCAAGGTGAGTGAGGAAGTTCATTATTGAAGGGTCAGTGCAAACATCCAGCAACAGTTAGGCTATTTTTTTTTTTTAAATGTCCCCACCCCATTTCACCTTAGATCCTTCTGGGAGATGAAGACACTTTGCTGGATCACAAGGAGCTGCTGGGTACCTGGTATCACTTTCTGGTCACGAGACTTCTCTTCTGCCACCCCACAGTGAAACTCACAGAGTTGCATTATTATGCTCAGGTATACCATATTCTCACATCATTCAGCATTTTAGAATCACTGCTGGTTTAGTCTTAAAAAGTATTGCATTTTTTTTTAAAACCTTGTCAGATATCCTGTAAATACTGTGGTAGAATAATTTTTTTAAAAAATATTTGCGTGTTACATCGTCTGTTGCAAATTTCAACCAGTTCATGTGGCTCTATGATTTACAGTTTGAAATTTGATTGTAAAAAATGTACAGCAGCCCCTGATTTATTGTTTGTGTATCTTGTTTGTATGTGTGCGCACTGCAGTCGTGCATGACGATGTTTCTGGACTTGAGGAGCGTCCCAGAGCCCCTGGACAACATCTTACTTGCTGCCTTTGAGTTTGACATCCATCAAGTCATCAAGGAGTGCAGGTAAGACAACTTTTTTTTTTTTTTTTTTTTGCATCCTGCCATATGTGTGTGTGTGTGTTACATGCAGCATACGAATGTGGGGTGGTTCATAAACTACCTTAATTGTTTCCTTTTAGCATTGCTCTCAACAACTGGTGGTTCGTGGCCCATTTGACAGATTTGTTGGATCATTGCAAACTCCTGCAGTCTCATAATCTCCAGTAAGGATGCCGATTGTCTGTTTTTGAACTTGTTTACCTTTTAATTTGGTTGTACACTTCATTAGCCAATATTTACCAAACCGTGTGTGTGTGTGTGTGTGTGTGTGTGTGTGTGTTTAGCTTTGGCTCCAACTTGAGAGAGTTTCTCCTTCTAGAATATGCTTCTGGTCTCTTCACTCATCACAGGTACGCTCATCCCAAGGTTCAGTGTAATGATGTATAATATATTTGCTTTTGTTTAGATTTACACAGGGTGTGACTAACGTGGCTCCCAGAACAGTTATTTTTATCCTGTTAATCTAGTTAAACAATCATTTCCTCTAATTGACCTTGTACAGGGTAAGCTGAAGTGTAGGTTATCACTGTCATGATTGAGCATGTTTTTCTGTGTTTAGCCTTTGGCAGTTGGCTGTGGATTACTTTGATCACTGTCCAGAGTTTGGTCGTGTCTACCTGGAGCTTCAGATAGAGCGCGTCCCTTTAGAGACGGAGCGTAAAGCTCTCAAGGTGCTGAGGGTTTGTGAGCAGAGGCAAATGTCAGAACAAGGTAACATGTTGCTTCTTAACTCTTAGAAACAAAGATGGGGCTGTTTTTGTTTTTCCAGTGCAGGAGAGACCTAAAACATTTTTTTTTTGTGTGTGTGTTTATGCAGTACGGAGTATTTGTAAGATCATGGCTATGCGGGCTCTGAGGAACAATAGGCTGGGCTCTGCTCTCTCATGGAGTATAAGAGCCAAAGATGCTGCATTTGCCACCCTGATTTCAGAGAGGTTAGTTTCTTTCATTATAATTGTAAAGATCCCAGATACTGTTACTTCACCCCCCCCCCCCCCCCCCCCTCTCCCTATTGGCCTTAGCAGGAAGTGTGGTCTCTTCCTGTTTAGTACTGCTTCCACTGTGAACATGTTCCTATACCATCAAACAGCAACCAACCCTTCTGCCCTCTGAATGTTTGTGTTATGGGTTCTGTGGTGTGTTTATGTGTATACTTGTGTTTTAGGTTCCTACAGGATTACTGTGCCAAAGGGACCTTCTCTGATCTGGACCTGATTGATAACTTGGGCCCGGCAATGCTCCTCAGCGACAGGCTGACTTTTCTCGGTATGCTCGGGGAATACACAGTTACTGGAGGACTAGTAGCACCGCCCCACTTGTGACTCAGCCACTGCGTCATTCTCACAAGTTCAGTCAACACATGAAGTGACGGGACATTCAGTCAGACCAGCTTCAGTTCACATGAGTCTCAGACACATAAATGTGCACACAGACGTCTAAATAAAGCTAGCCTGTTGTTTAGTGCAACAGCATGCCATGGTGCGTTTTACTACTGAAAAATCAGTAAAAATATGAGATAAACACAGATAAAATACGTTCCTATAGATTATTGCTGTTTGTGAACTGAGGAGGAACATGCACAAAACCTCCTGGATAATTTGAGCACATCTGAGTGTGAAAACTCTGCTTTATGTTCTTTCTCAGGAAAGTACCGCGAGTTCCACAAGCTGTACGGAGAGAAGCGTTTCAGGGAGGCGGCAAAGCTGCTCCTCTCCCTGATGACTGCAAAGATTGCTCCACAAAGCTTCTGGATGACTCTGCTGACCGATGCTCTGCCACTGCTGGAGCAGAAAGAGGTTAGTCACCAGCAACAAGTCCAGTTTTGGACAAAATTAGTGTGATAATTACAAGAAATCTAGGGCTGCTCAATTAATCGAATTTTAATCACGATTACGATCTGGGCTTTCAACGATCATTAAAAATGACTGAGCCGATTATTAGCCCCTCCCTCATTTATCCGCGACACCTTAAAGGCCGGTCCGTGAAAATATTGTCGGGCATAAACTGGTCCGTGGCGCAAAAAAGGTTGGAGACCGCTGATTAAGAGGACCCGAGGGAAGCTCGGAAAGCTAAGCAGAAGTTATTTGGAGAGGAGAGTGACTGCCGTTGGTTGAAAAGAGAAGTAAAAAAAACTTCAGTGGTGTTGCACACTATTTTATATTATTTTTAAAAGTCATTATTCAATACATTGTTATTGTTAACCCTTTAAAGCCGGTCAGAGCAGCACGCTCCGTTTTGTGTAACTATTTTTAAATCCCTGTAGAACCTGAACCGTGTAAGCTAGCGCAATAATTTGTTTTGCATATGAAACCGGAGGAGTTGTACTTACATCTTATGCCATCAGCTTGTCCTCGGTCACGGTTTCCTTCCACATATAGCTTTGCAAAAATTGCATAAAAAGCGCTTGCAGGAACAAAAACATAATATTCCAGAAACACGCTTTGCCGATCCGATCAGCTGTTCGTAACACTTCCCACAGTGAAACAGACGTCAGCGCGAACTATCGCATGTCTGCCATTTCCTGCCCGAAACCGGAAGTGACGTCATTTTCGCGGAAAATGTAGTTTTTTACTTGTAGGCCTTAAAAGCCTATACTGGTGTTTTTATAAGTCATGTTTGACTCTATACTTTTCTGAATAGTTTCTGGGATGCTTAGAACTCGAATTGCACTGCTGGAAATAGTTTATTTTGATGCACCTGCTGTTTTCTTTGCAAATTTGCATCATAGGATTGCTTTTTCGTTTTTCCTCTAGTATATAAAAATTGGTGTATCTCCAAAATAAAACTATGAAGACACTCAAAATAAATTTCCTGTGGTGGGAAACTATTTTTTGCAACTTTTTTGTATTTAAAGTTTTGAGGGATAAGCCTCTTAAATTTCTCCAAGTAGAAATATATGTAAAAAACAAAAACAAAAACGATTTTCAATTTTTTTGTAGTTTATTGCACTTTTTTGCAATTAATGTAGTTACTATGGACTTAATGCATACATATTATTAAAATATGGGCTATAACAGTTGTATAGCAACTTGAAATGCTCCCACAAATGGCACTACAACATGTAAAAAAATAATATAAGCTCTGGCGGACTTGGTTCTATAGTAGGTCTTAAAGGGTTAAATAAATATCGTCAAATAATCGAGATCTCAATTTCAGTGAAAATAATCGTGATTATCATTTTTGCCATAATCGAGCAGCCCTAAAGAAATCTGATACTGAAATGTACGACCGAGATATTTTCTACTGCAGTCTGCATGATACCACCACAATAAACTGCAGTGTCCCCCAAACTGGTGCGGATTTAAACTGAACAACATAAACTTTGATGTCCTAATTATGGTGTAACCAGAGTTGTACGTCTGAATCAGTTGTTGCTGCCCTACAACAACAGTGATTTCTTCTTCTCAGGTGATCTTCACAGCAGATCAAACCTATGAGCTGATGTTCTGTTTAGAGGAGCTCACCTCCTCCCTGAACATTACTGCATCCAGCACAGACAGGCCTATGCAGGTATGCATGTCCTCACATGGCCTTATTCCCTTCCACACAATCAGACTAAAAGCTCTCTAATAGCTGCTTCTAACCGCATGTTTAATATTTGGTGCTGCTATCACCACTGTTTTAATTTTAAGATGATATGTAGGCAGATGTCACTCTGGAAGTCTTACTAGATTGCTTCATCTTTTTATTTGAGTGTTTTTGTTGTTGCAGGAGGAAGACGTAGAGGTGACCAAAGTGGAGCTCCTGAGACTCGCTCTGGCCAGGAATCTGGCTCAAGCGATAGTCAAAGAGGGAACGGTGGAAATATAAAAGTTTGACTTTGCATTTTTGTACTGTATATATTAAAGAATCATTAATCACAATGTGCTCTTTGATAATAAAACACTTCATGATACTCATTGAAATCTGACCTTTTTGGAGATGGTTTGTCAAGCAAAATGACTTCAGAACATCAAACATCCATGAAGACTCTTTATTTTTTTCATGCAGCAAAGAAATGACACATCATACCTTTATATATACAGTCCTAACACTCTCCCCAAATCTACAAGTCACATTTTCACAGAAGTTGTCATACACCAAACAGCAGGTACATTACATTAGATGCTATGTACAGTAAACACACTTCTGTACATCCAGTATGATGAATAGAGGACTATCAGAGATGGGGCGCAGTGAAGTCAAAGCGTTCACACCCCTGAATGTTCTGAGTTCATTTTAAATGAATAAAATCATGAACTCAAGTATTCAGCGCCTTCAGTGTAGCGCTTTAAATTGTAGGTTGGTTGGTCCTTTTTATGTTGAGATGTGGGAATATGAATGGATCAAACATTGTCTAAATGTGTTTTAGAGCGCATGTAAGGTCCGAAAAAAAAGCTGAAGTCTTTGATAAAACATAATTCTTAGTCTGGGTATAAAAATATTTAAAGCTTTGAGATGTCCCTGGATAATACTGGCCTGGGTTACTGTAAAACAAGAAAAACTGAAACAACCTGGATTCTGTTTTTAAATAGCTCCGCCCACATGACAATTTGGGAAGGAAGATGGCCGTGAACCCAAAGACCACTAACAGAACCTGGTAATACCTCAGCCCAGATTAGTGAACCTGTCATATGGACGACCATCTATCAAACATGTTACAGCAGCAACACGAATGTCACTCTTCACTATCAACACTTGACAGACTGTTTGTAGTTGCCAAATTGCATTTGGTAAATCACTCTATGCACAGGTTATAGTCCACAGAGCAAGATTATCTGCTCTACCCTCTGTGAAGCAGGCCTGAAAGAAAAGTGACTTCATCCAAATATTACAGAAGTTTGTTTAAATTTCAGCAGTTTGAGTTATTACGTTGAAATTTTGAGATAACTTAAAAAATGTAAACTTATCGATTGCAAAACAGGCTGAGGTGGCTGCAGGACCTTTTTTGTAGCAAAGTCCAAGTTTTAAAGCCGGCAGATCTGCCAAGAGGTCTGTAGATGACAGTTCACAGATTCTTCCTATTGAATCTGATGACGGCTTAACGGGATCTCAGCGTGGATCACTAAACAAATATAAATGTATCCACATCTTCGGTGTGCAGAAAGTGAAAGGGGTCGGAGAGGACCGAGTACAGTTTCCCTCCATCCCACTGCTGCATACTGGATAATAATCTGCTTCGTTCTGGATTCAGATTCAGGTTGGTTCAGTTCACATTTGTTGGGTTTAGCGATCCACTGTCGTACCAGGAACAGAAAATAACTACGACAGAAATACTCCCAATACTGAGCCTGGTAGGAGGAGTGTAAACATGTTTAATAATACAAAACCAAACTATGGACAACCACTAACTGAGAATCATTTATCTTAAAAATGAAAACATGAAATAAAACCAGTGTTGGACTCCTAACTGCATTTCTGCAATTACACATTACCATCTAAGTCCTGCTGCACAACGTTTCCTTCATAACCTAGCAGAGGGCTACATTAGCAACACAATTTACTCACACATATCCAAAATCCATCCATAGAATAATCCAAAACACACGCCCCTCTTCTCTTTCTGCAGCAATGATATCTGACTGAATCCTTCATGTCAGCCTAATCTTCAACTCTCAGGATATATTCAAGTATAAATGTTCAGCAACACGAATAAATAGAAGCACATCTGCAGCGCAGGCTCTGCTAACTTCAAGGTTATTTTCTTTTAAAATATTTTTGTGATCAACCCAACATTTTAAGTCTCTAATGCATTATTCATTGCAGTTTCAAACCATTTCCCCTAGGGGAAAATGCATTAAAATATCTGTCAATAGCCTATAAGCACCAAGGCCTTACATACCAGTGTCTATCTTTGCTATGTTAGCTATCTGCAAGCGCTGCATCAATCATCAATAAAACTTTTAGTGATTGCTGTTGTTATTGCTGAGATGGACGTTGTCATCTCAGCAATAACAACGTCCAAAACATGAACTATTGTAAGGAATGTAAAGCTGAAGTGAAGAATATAACAAACGTTCCCCCTCCGGTCTCTCTGGGATGGATATGAACACACACACATGCGCACACTCACACCCCTTCATGGAGTATGAACCAGCCTGTCCCTGCTGAGCAGCCGGTCTCCACCGCTGCTATAGATGACCCCACATCTCTGGAGGGGGAAACTGGTCAACCTCTCCGACCTCGTTGCATGGGCGGTCTCCGAGAGTAAAAGCCAGCTTGTAGCGCAGACGCACCTTATCCTGCGAGGACAAGCAAAGAACATGCAAATTATACACACTCCCGCAGAAGGATTGGCAGCTCTGAAAATGCACTATTTGGACAAAAGTGTTGGGCTACCTATACGTTAGAGGTACAGGAGCTTTTATGGCATCCCATTCCAAATCCATAGGCATAGATTTGCAGTTATAACAGCTTCCACTCTTAGGGCAAGACTTTGTACAGGATTTTGGAGTATCTGTGATGTGAGACAATGATGTTGTCTGGCAATCTTTGCTCTAGTTCATCCCAAAGGTGTTCAGGGGGCAGGATTCTCCGCTGGCCAATCACCAAACAGATCCTGTATGCACTTTGTTTTGTACACTGGGGCATAGTCATGCTGGAACAGAAACTGACTTGTTGCAGTGGTCACACCCATCACAGCACCACACTGAAATTTAGAATAACCAACTTGTAAAAAAAACTGCTTAAAACACCTAAATTCAAAGATAAAACGGCGTAGTCCAACACTTTTGTCCACATAGTTTATGTATTGTTTGTATATTGTTGCCGCTGGAAGTGTTATTATGTAATCTACCTTTGCTGGATTGGCCAGCAGCATGATCTGAGTAATGGAGGCTGGAGGTAGAATGGGGTTAAAGGGTGCCAGCTCTGTTCCCGACGGGGGCTGCAGCTTCAGCTTCATCGACTGGTGGAAGACAAAAGGAAGAGTCAACGCTGTTCGTTTACGCCTTTATTAGAGGATTCACAGTTCTTCTTTTTGTTGCTGTAAGTGGCAAAGGGACATTTTACACTATGAAGACTGTTGAAGCCTCATATCAGCTTTGCATGAACTTAGATAAAGAGGAATGGAACTGATTATCCATCGTGAAAGATGACTTAAGGAAAGAGACTGAGCAACAGATATCACAAGTGAAAGATGAACTTAAGACATTGTGGATTAGTGAACAATTAAAGTTTCTTTCAGTTAAAATAGTCCATCCATCCATCACTTTTGCAGGGAAGCAGCAGCCTAAGCAGTGCTCATCCAGCGGAACACCAAGGCATTCCCAGGACACCAGAGAGGTGTAATCTCTTCATCATGTGCATCAAGGTCTCCAGTGCTTCCCAGTCAGACATGCCCAGAACACCTCAGCCAGGAGGTGCCCAGGAGCATCCTCGTCAAATGCTCAAACCGCCTCAATTGTCTCCTTTTGAAGCAGAAGACTAGCAGCTCTACTTTCAGTCCCTTCAGAATCATTGTACTCCTCACTCTGTCTCCAAGGGAGAGGCCAGTCACCCTTCACCCAGTCACAGAAATGAGAGAAAGCTCATTTCTGCTGCTTGTATCTGCATAATTTATTCTTTCTGTCAACATCCAAAGCTTGTGACTACAGGTGAGGGTAGAGACTAATCTGTAAATCAGCTCAGTGTCCCCAAACAGTCTATTTGGGCAACCGTGGCTCAGGGGGTTGGGAAGCGTATCTGTAACTGGAAGGTCGCCGGTTCGATCCCCGGGCTCTCTGTCCTGGTCGTTGTGTCCTTGGGCAAGACACTTTACCCTACCGCCTACTGGTGTTGGCCAGAGGGGCCGATGGCGCGATATGGCAGCCTCGCTTCTGTCAGTCTGCCCCAGGGCAGCTGTGGCTACAACTGTAGCTGCCTCCACCAGTGTGTGAATGCGAGAGTGAATGAATAGTGGCATTGTAAAGTGCTTTGGGTGCCTTGAAAAGCGCTATATAAATCCAATCCATTATTATTATCAATCTGCAATAATGCAATACTCTGCAGTGAAGCTTGAGAAACAGACCGAGAACGCCCCTCTATGGCAAAGACATTCCCTCCATCAGCGTTCCCCCCCAGCTGGACAATGCACCCTGACACAGTGCAAAAACTGCCACGAACAAAGAGCTAAAGGCACTGACCTGTTGCTAGTTGAGGAACTGTCTATGCACCAGTGGGTCAGAGCTATTTTAACGGCAGAAGGAAGACATTCACAACATTAGGTAGTTAGTTTTAAGATTATTGGCTGACTGGGGTGTGTTCTTGGAAAGGTTTTAAAGCTGTGTTAAACATTTTTAGAAGGTGTTATTGGACAAGAAACATCCAATCATCCAATAACATTTCAGCATATGAAAAATGAAGTAATCTGATAGAGCTAAACTGCCACTTTGGATTTCAATCAAACCTCTACTCATCACAAATATCTTGAATAGTACAAAAATAATAGAAGGAATGAAAACATCCATAAAAAGTACTTTAAAGCCAAAATCAGCACTGACTTACATATGAATCCTGTGGTTGGAGGATAAGACAAAACATTTCAAGAGATCTAAAGAGAGACTTTTCCAGTCATCGCTCAGGAAATGAGTAGGTGATAGGTCACAATGTAGGAGCCAATCAAAAGCAAACACTAGGTGATGCCCACAATGAAAGAACAGATGTGTTAATGTCTTTACCTTGGGCACAGCAGCTTGTAGGACCACATTGTGAACAGGCAGAGGTGCTGTATTAAGCATCGACACCACCATTACCAACACGTCAGGCCGCCCAGGGGGACAGTCAGAAGCAAAGTTGAGCAGCATGCGAACGCCATCCTTGTCATATGCAGTCACAGGTAAGACTTTACCTGAAGACACAGAGAATAGCCAGTCAAGCAGAGGCAGCCATTAACTACCCTCTCAGGTGCTGAGCCCTGTCTTTGTCTCTTACTCGGTCTGATGGCCTCCAGAGGGACGTGTACGTTGCTCAGGGAGATTTCATTGGCTCTAGCCGGGCTGCCCTGGAGTGGAGGGTGGCAAGGGGACAGAGAGCGAAACAGCGGACTTCCTGGGGCTGAGTCAAAGCTGTGAGCCTTCACATGGGACAAGGCTGGGGAGCCAGGCAAGGGTCCTTGGAGAAGAGCCGCTGAAGAGGGCGAGCCCTGCACAGGTACGAGGGGCGGTGCTGCTGCAGGCACTCCAAAGCTGGTTCCTCTGGCCGTCGTCTGGTTGGATAAACTGAAAATCCCATTTAATAAATGCCAATAAGACCTCACAATGCTGTTCTTGGAAAGTATCGGATATTTATGCCAAAATAGCCTCAGATTAGTGCTTTACGAGACAGAATTGCAGAAACCTTGCTACTTTGAGAATTTAAAATACAGGTTTCAAATAAACAGTGGACGGAAAAACATGAATAGATCACCTCTTGTGATCTGAAAAGCCCATCATGGCCAGATCCTGCAGGTTCTGTAGACTGTGGGTGACAGCTGGCTCAGCTGGTGGCACCACTGGACCTGAACAAGCTATGCTGCCAAACATACCAACACTTGTTGCTGGGGCCTGTGGAGGACAGGAGGAGGAAAGATAATTTACACACTGTTACACACTGACTACATATCTGCAGTTAGTTATCCTAGAGTACCTGCAAGGAACTCCACTGGTTGGAGATTTCATCCAGCTTTGGTTTTGATTGGCTGCTCTGAGAGGTAGGCGGGTCATTCAGTCCTGGGAGATGATGCAGGCATTTGTCATCATACAAGACTTTTTTTTCTTTATCTCTCATAAGATACAACAAAAACATGACTCGTTAGATGGTTTTCTCATTTAGCGCTTCACTAAAACACAATAAAAGCACATTTCCAAAACTGTCAAACTGCTCCTTTAATTCAATGAGACACGTTGGGGATGCTCTACCAAGAGACAGTAGCTCATCATCCAGGAGAGAGAGTGCAGTGGAGGCCTTGCTGGCAGGGGGATGACTCGGGCTGCTGCCCTGACTGCCAGCGAGGCGTTTGGGGGGAGGAGGCAGGACGGGGATGGGGATCACTGTGAGATCAGCAGCGACAGGATGTGAGGGCTGGGGTGGTGGAGCAGCAGGCTGTGGAGGGCTCGGAACATCAAGGCCGGCGAGGTCGATCAGTGTATCTGTGGTTTCTGCTGAGCGACACAGACATGAAAAGAGAATGCAGCAGATGTATTAGATACAAAAGGGCAATCAAGTTTTTAGCAAAAAAACCCCCAAAAAAAACCCCCAAAAAAACTGACCGCTCTCGCTGTGACCAGCTGTCGATAGAGGTTCTTCACTGTCGCCGTTGATTGGTTGCCCCTCAACAATCTTCTTATAGGCGTTGATGACTCTGGAGAGGTCATCGCTGGCCTGGAGGATGTCACCTGAGGAGTCGAAGGTCAGTGGTTATAGATTTTACGCACAAAAAGTGAAGACAGGGCTCGCTCAGTCAAACCAAGACCAATGTGACAAACCTAAACTGGTGTCATTGTCCTCCGTCTCAGTGGCCATTTTGAAAGCAGCTCGTCTCAGCTTGTCACAGCGCTCGTAGAGCTCCTGAGAGGTGACACAAAGGACGTGCTGTACGGTTAGCGTGCAGATGTGACACCAGCTGCTGTGTACTGCTGCTGTTAGAAACTTGGCAGACATTAAAGAATTTGAAAATATCAAATGAAAACATCAGGTTCAAACTATATTTGTTAAAAAACGCGGTGCATTCAACCCACAATGAAATGATAAAACAAATTACTGGAGTGCAAAATATGAATTACTTTATCTGTGCCTTTAAATACTGAATTGAAAATATCTGTTCCAACTTTTTCCATTTTCTGATTGTTGAGTAAAGAATAAAGAAGATGATCCTGTTGAATTGTATGTGTGCTTTTTTCCCCTGCAGGGACCAACCAGCAATTTCCACACAAAGTGCCAAAAACTGCAGTTCCTTAAATGGCCACTTGAGGCTGGTTCCAAATATGAGGTTAAAATTTCAAATTTTTCAGTAGAAAAAAAACGTGCATGGGTCCTGTAGGTCATTTTCCCCCTTCACAACAACTTTAGACATTGTTGTTGTACATGTGCTGCTGTGCTTGGGGTCATTGTTCTACTGCATGACCCAATTTAAGCCAAGCTTCAGCTGTCAGACGGATGGCCTCCCAACTGTGTCCAGAATACTTTGGTAAACAGAAAGGTTCATGGGCAAAATGACTGCAAGGTGCCTTGTGGCTGCAAAACAAGCCCGAATCATCACCCATCCACCATCATTTGAATGACAGGTGGGTCATCAACACAGCAGGCTTTAGTTGTTAGCTCCTTGCTGAGCTAAATCACATGACTGAACTGGAAGTGTCTGCTGTGTTTATGGTGTTTGTGCGTTTTTGAGCATTTTAATTCAGTATAGCATTGCATAGCTATCCATTCGGTTAAATGTACTCATACAGTCCAACAAGAATGTGCTTCCATTTTTTAAATGAAGATATTATTTCATTTGCAATAATTAGCACGTGACTGTGTCTGTGCGATTCATCTCGCAGTCTATCGATGTAGTTTCCGAACAAACCTAGCTAGCTGATAACTCAAAGCTGCACCATCTTGTCCAGTTATGGCCACTTTTGGTGACTAAAATCAATCTCAAAAAGGCAGCTCACAAGCCAGTGGGTTACATCGCAGTGGTCACCTCCATCTGTTATATACAGTCTATGGCATGGACGCACACCTTAATAATCTCCTTGTCTGAGTCAGTGGAACTGTCTTTATTGTAGTGGGACAGCATCTCGGTCAGTAGCTTGACGTTGATGTTCACCTCCTCCAGTGTGTGAATTCGCTTTGTAACCTTCTGCACCCGTGCCTCATCCTGGCAAAATATAAAACCCAATAAAGGGTTTTACATCAGAAAAATAGTGCAAAGTGCATTTGAAAAAGAACTCAATGGCTGCGGTAAATAGTCTCATTCACAAGGGTCTGACATGTCTCACCTCTTTCACCATGTTTTTGATTAATCTGTTGGCTTCCTGAAGATCTTCTGGGTTTTTACTCCGGAGAAGCTCAGCAAGCAGCTACACAGACACAGACATCAGTCTGCTTGTTGTAATAATATAAGTATACGGAGTATATTTACACTAAAACAAATGATTTCAATAGGATGAGGCAATCTCTCACCTTGCCCATGTCCTCGTTGTCAAACACAGGATGTTTAGGTCGCGTTGGAGGAGAAGGGATCAGAGTCCTATCCAGCGGTAACTCTGGGTCATGTGCCACAAGGCCTGTCAAAGAGAGCAAGGACAGGACTGAGGAAGATGTGTCTTTATATCCTTTATGCTAATCTGACTGATCCACATCCACACATACCCTGTCTCTTCAGCGTCTGGTAGGCTTCACCGATCTTGGTTTCACTGGGAAAAGCGACGGTCCAGCTGTACAGCATTTCAACAATCTTCAATTTCACCTTCTCAGGTGCACTGTCGCCCATGTACTGGAAATACAAAGCAATGACTCATTAGCCACTCAGCACGTGTTTTATCAGCACGAAACCTACCTGAAGACGACCCACCTTTGGAGAAACAACTTTAATCAGCTCATTCAAAAATCTATATTTTCCGACTTCATTGTGAAACCGTCTGCCGCAGTTCTTCATACACGCCTCCAGCACCTGCCCACACGACATTTATGTGAATGGTTGGTTTAGCAGTTCGTAAAAAATGTGCTTGCTGACGGTTCTGTGCAGCATTTCTTACTGTCAGAGCTTGAAGTGCTTCCCATTCTTGTGGAGAGTGGATTTTGTGTACGAGCAGCGTTACGGCTATCTGGGGACTGCAAAAAAAAAAAAGAGAGACCGGAAAGAAAAAATAAATCCATAAATATATTCCTGTGCTAGTTGAAAAAAATAAAAATGCATTAGACGTTACCCTTCCAGTTCCTTGTTGATCTGATCACAGAAGCCAATGATGTACTCCCAATCCTCTTGCCGGTTTGTTGGATGGGTGGCTTTATCTGTAAGAGAAAGACCATTGCACCAACTAAACATATGCCTTTAAGTAGCATCTTCTTCAGTGAATCTGATGGGTTCCTTCCTGTGAAAAGGGAGTTTTTCCTTCCCACTGTCACCATGTGCCTGCTCAAAGGGGATTGCCTGATTGTTGGGGTTTTCTTTGTATTATTGTACGCCTGGAGGCCACTGTAGTTGTGATTTTGCGTTATATTAATAAAACAGAAATTGGATCAGAAAACTGCATATAACATAAAGCTTGACATTTACTCACTCCAAGTAAAAAATCCTGCTTACAAAGTCAGAACAAGCAGGCTAAAAAGGAGTTCTGCATTAATTATCCTCTCTGACCAATATTTCTAAAGAATCTGATATTATCGGACTGTTGATAGTGGGCATCAGTGATGTATTATTATTAAGACTAATCAGCTGAATACTTTGTATACACAGAGTTTAGTCTGACCCATTGTGATGATGAGGGAAAAAAGAAAAGCTCTGAACCAAAAAAAACAAAACAAATAATAACATAAAACAAAAAAAAATCAACATAAATATCAGGATTTGTTATTGGCCAAAATGTTCATTTAAACATCAGTATCAACACAGAATTCACAACCACTGCGTCCCTAGTTTTATATTTGATGTATTTAATATTAATCTGTTTTTATTTGGTAATATGCGAGACACATAAACACAACACTTGAAGTCAACAGACTCACAGACATCCCACAAGCATCTACACCATCGCCTCCTTATTCTTTCTCTACAACCAAGTTTTTAAAGACTGAAACTAAAAACACAGACCTGTACATAAACAGCCCCAAACACTCCCCTCCTGGTCATGCGTCTATAAATAACTACTTGCGCCACACACCTGTTTGCCCTTGTTATCCTGCCCCACCCCACCCTTAACCAGTCTAAAGGTATCTGGCATCAATCCACAGTGAAAGCCTCCCCCAGTCCAAGCCTGAGGCCTTGCTCACTGCTTCATTATCAATAAATATTTATCATTCACATTTGGGGTTGGGGGTCCTTAAGTTTCTGTGGCTAATTACTAAGAGAAATCTGAAATGTGATAAGCTTTGAGGGCTCAAACCCCTTGCTTCCTTCTCTGCAATGTTTACTCTGCAGATTGTCAAAAGACGTGGCTGATCCTTTTAGTTTTTTAGTTTATTCAGTCCTTTATCCACCACCTCAGATTTCCAGTCATCCACATACAGCACACACTGACTCAACCCTGTCTTGGGTAAACAAACTTATTGAGTAACCTGGGTTACCTGGTTTAATCTTCACAATACATTCTATTTAAATGTTTGCAGAATCCAAATCTCAAAAGCCAAAAAAAACAAAACAAAACAATATTTCTTACATATATATACACACACACATGTATGTATATACATTAACTATATACACACATGTGAGTCCCGTGTGCTGACCCCGACAATGCAGTGACTGTTACAACTCCTCCCCTGTGTAATAACAGATGCATTGTCCACAGTTTCCAGTGTTGTGCATTCATCTCCCACACCCATCTGTTTCTGCCATGAAAGCTGCGCTCAAGCTGTACAGCGAGGGGTAACTATCCGCGGAGCTCCGCGCCTCTGCACAATCACTGCACGCACTGATCTGTCACTGGCAAAGACTTGTGTTTATTACAGCTCTCCACCCATTCAGCTAAACATGCAGACAGTGATTGGACTGGGCTGGCAGCCTGGATCTCTGCTCAAACTGCAGGAAAGACGCTTTCGGCGAGGCGCTGACAGCTTCTGCACACGCTGATTTTCTCCTCCATCACAGCGGAGCAACACGTCTAGCTAATCAGCCATGCTATTTAATTAATAAAAATGGGATTAATAACTCACTGAGCCAAGATTCAAGCGACTCCCCTTCCTGGTACGCCATAGCACTACAAACATCGCGTGATGTCACCGGCGTGTGCGCGAGAGTCCGAAGAAAAAAAATATTGTCGGAATTAATTTCACAAAAAGACAAAATCTAATTTTAAAATATATAGTTCTTCAATTTTGGCACTAAAAATGTAAAATGAGAATTTTCAGAAAGTAGCTTTTTTTTTATTCCAAAGGCACCTGCGAGACTACTAACCCGGGGTCCTAACAGACGCTCACACTTTCAAGATGGCTGCTTCCATCTCAGGATTATTAAAACCTTGGACGCCGAGGTAAAAGAAAAACAACCCTTTTACTAACACGCACACATTAGCAGGCGGTTTCGAGTTGTACGTTATTTATACATTAATATAATTTGAGTGACTACAAATTAAACTAACTAGCTGTGGTATTACATTTAAACCAGTCCCCCAAAGAGGTGAAGGGTGTAATGTTTAGCACATTTTATTTTTATTAAGACAGAATTGACAGTTTTCTTCTTTATCAACAGATTATCTTATCGTTTTGAAAATAATGATAAATGGATCCCACATGTAATTAATATCTGCATGTTTTCACTTATTATTTTATATTATTTATAAAACAAATCAGCAAATATACGTCGGCCGGTTGTTTTTAGGTACACCTGTTCAGCTGCTCGTTAACAAAATATCTATTCAGCCAATTACATGGCACCAACTGAGTTCATTTAGACATGGTCAAGACGACCGGCTCAAGTTCAAACTGACCATCAGAATGAGGAAGAGAGGTGAAGCAGATGAGCTCCAGCTGCAGAAGTCCACACCGGCTGCCATCTCTGTCAGCTAAGAACAGGAAAATTAGGCTACAATTTACACAGACTCAACAAAATTCGATAAAAAGATTGGAAATACGTTACCTGGTGTAATGAGTCTTGATTTCTGCTGCGACGTTTGGATGGTGGGGTCAGCATTGGTGTAGTGGATATTTTTCCTTGAGTACCTTAGCACCAACTTTCATTTAAACACCACAGCCTACCTGAGTGTTTTTGCTGATCACGTCTCTTTATGACCAGAGTTAATCATCTTCGGTTTGCTGCTTCCTGAATGCTCCAAGTCACAAAGCTCACATGATCTCAAACTTGCCACAGTCACCAGATCTCATCTCCAATAAACCATCGTTAGTTTGTGATAGAACAAGAGATTCACATAATGGATGTGTGACAAATCTGCAGCAACTGTGTGTGCTGTCATGCCAATATGGACCCAAATCTCTGAGGAATGTTTCCAGCACCTTTTTGACTTTATGCTAAAATAATTGAAAATTAATGCAAAAGGCAACCCAGTACTAGCAAGGTGTGTCAAATGAAGTGGGTGGTGACTGTGGACATCTTTTAGAGTATCTTGCTTTGTTTGACCAGCAGCCTGTAATCCAGATATTTAGTTCACAGCTATATAATTCTGGGAAGAAGCTGAGAGTGCCTAAATTTAAAAAAAAGAAAAAGAAAGAAGAAGAAATACTAGAATATCTGGTGATTGACTGACAAATAATGAAGAAATTCCTGATTCACAGAGACATTTCTGATGTGTATTGACAGTCTG
This sequence comes from Rhamphochromis sp. 'chilingali', assembly GCF_963969265.1. Taxonomy (NCBI): domain Eukaryota; kingdom Metazoa; phylum Chordata; class Actinopteri; order Cichliformes; family Cichlidae; genus Rhamphochromis; species Rhamphochromis sp. 'chilingali'. The sequence goes on along the minus strand of NC_137942.1, from coordinate 17,759,838 downwards.
TTATTGGATTTATTTAGTGGTGCTGTTTACTGTGTACTTGGGTTTTAGCCTTGTGCTTTACAGTAGGGTTTTCAAGGATACGTGACCATAGGAAAGTGAAAAATATTTGAACAGTTTTAATGTGATAGATTACTTGTAAATGGTCCAATTGATTAACTCTGAGTTATAATTGGTGATGACCTCAATCATAACCATTTGCTTTAGCGAAACGAAAAAAGTTTTTTTTTTTTTTTGATAGATTAGGATTAGTTTAAATTTTTTTTCTTCAGCTGACAGTGAGACACTGTCAGCAGACACAAACTACCCAGTAACTTTGTGAAACTCAGTTCTGTCATTTGTTTGCAGAGTGTTCCTGGTGAGATGGAGCAGATACAACCCTTATTATCTGGAACCTGAAGTCAGCAAGGAGGCCTACAGCCGACCAGCGACGGAGCTGAGTGCAGAGGAGAAGGAACAGCGCGAGCTCAAGACCCTCAGGCCCATCAAGGCAGCCACCAGCGGAGTCTCAAGCTCTGTTTTTGATGACCCAGTCATCAGGTAGACTCACATCTCAGCTCACAACAACAGGAAAGATGTGTGCATAGGAATGTTCATGTCAGGTGATGATTTTTGTCTTTGTTTTTCAGTAAATTCATCAACATGATGATGGAACATGGAAACAAGGTTTTGGCTAGAGAGATAATGACACAGGTAAAAAAAAACATGTTAATAATAAATAGAGGTGTCAACAGCAGTCTAAATAAACGGTAAATAGATAACTACTGCTTGTCTTGTGTTTAGACGCTGGAGAACATAAAGAAGAAGCAGGTGGAGAAGTATCACAAAGCTTCTGAGGGGGAGAGGGAAGCGATCGAGTGTAACCCCTACACCATCTTTCACCAGGCTCTGGAGAACTGCAAGCCTGTGGTTGGGCTAGCCAGCATACAGAAAGGTGGAAAATACTACCAGGTCAGTAATGAGACACACCACTGCCTGCACAGAAAACACAGAAAAATAAGATTCAATTCAGTTTTATTTATATAGAGCCAAGTCACAAGTTGCCTCAAGGCAACATAAAGACTCTACAATAATATAGAGAGAAGCCCAACAGTCACATGACCCTTCTGAGAAAGTATTTGGTGACAGTGGGAAGGGAAAACTCCCCTTTAACGGGAAGAAATCTCCAGCTGAATTGGCACCGGGGAGGGGCATCTATCTGCCATAACTGATGAGAGGGAGACAGGACAAATGATGCTTTTCGACAGCTTCCACACTTTAAAAATGGGACACACAGTTTGTCTTTGTGGTTTGGTTTTTAGACACATCTGCTGATCTTATATCTGCGAAGCATAAAGGCAAGTAATTGCATTCCTCTTGGCCTCTGACCCCACCCAGGTGCCCATTCCACTCACGGACAACAGGCGGCGCTTCCTCGCCATGAAGTGGATGATCACAGAGTGCCGGGACAACAAACACAGACGCACGCACATGTATGAAAAACTCTCCCAGGAGCTGCTGGCGGCCTTTGGCAAAGAGGGCAACGTGATGAAGAAGAAGTACGAGCTGCACAAGATGGCTGAAGCCAACAGAGCCTATGCTCACTACCGCTGGTGGTAGAAAGCAGCGAAACGGCGTCGACTGAAATCTGATGACTAACAGACTGGAATGAAGTCAGGTCAGCCGCACAGAGCCGCAGCAGCTCAAAGTGCTGAGACATAAAAATCATTTGGACTGTAAAATGCTGTCAGAGGGATGAAGCGTGTATAAAGAAGAACTGAACATGGCTTACTGTCACTGTTGTATTAAGGAAGCTGTACTGTGTACAAGTGTGTTGTATTTGCAATAATAAATGCAAATAATACAAACTTACAAAGATTTATTAGAACAAACTTTCATTTAATGCACAACCCAATCATAAAAAAGAAAAAATGGAACGTGTAGTAAAAAATAGATTCATGTTACAGTCAGGTCTGTGGAGTCATTTAGGGATTTGGTTAAGTCCTCCTTTGACTCATTGCAGTTTAACACACAAATGCATTTTTTTCTTGGTTTTGTTCATTTGACCCAAGAATCTGCAAGAAAAAAAACCTGCAACGGCTGAAATTTAAATCTCCCTACACTAACAAAGAAAATGATTTCAGGAGACAAAATACTTCAGTGCATCTATGAGCGGCTTTTAAGTAACTTCTTTGTTTTTATCATTGTCAGACTGCCTTAAAGTCAAATTTCAACATACATTCTACAGATCGTGGTTACGAAAACAACCACATTTGAAAGATGTAATATTTTAACAGCACGGCACCTGTGCCTGAGCAAACTCCTGAAAGCCATGGTGGACTATCAAACGTAGTGTTGCTGGTGTAAAGAGAAGTTAAATCGTTTTGAAAAAACACTTTTTATGAGCTTTGCAATCATAACTGACCTGCAAAAGGAGCTCCGATAAAGGAGAAGAAAACAGATCCCTCTGCCTCTTAAGGTAAAAATAAACATGTCAGTCTTTATGGAGTTGTTGGTACCATGTGATGGTATTCAAGTTATATCGGCACAGCTTGTTTAACAAATATTTTATATCAAGGAATCTGATGTTTCTGCAGAAAAGTGGTTTAACCAATCACTCGGTCTGCTGTTAGAAACAAAAAAATAAAATAAATCCCTGAATTGAGACTCTGCCAAACTGATCGCTAACAGGATTTTACAGGACAAAGTAAGCAGAAACTCTTCCCATCGCAATTTAAAACCTTTTCAAAATTTTAAGTTTACACTAAAATATCAAAATAATTAAATCAGGTTTTATCTGACTGGAATGTTATTTGGATTTGGTAAACTAAGGTTGCCATATTCTCTCAAAACAGGAATGCTAGAATGATTAAAAATGTAAAAAACAAAACAAAAAGTTGCCTCAGCTCCTCTGGCTGCATCAAACCTGAACACAAACGTCTTTGAAACAAAGTGAACCTGAATGTGGTCAAACCTCGTTAACTCAACTTCAGCTCCGCGTGACCCATTGCACATTCCACAGCACGCGTCAGGAACATTGTATTAGTCTTTTTAGAGAAATCACCATCTTCTCAAACTCCTCCTCAGATTGCTTGGAGGATATTGCTATCTATCCTCAAAAAGCTGGTTTTGTAATCAGTGGCGCTTGAGTAGTGTCCAAGGTGCTTGAAGGCTCTAGTGCTCAGCGCCCTGCTCCTTGAGTCCTAGTCAGCTATTTCACTGTAGTAGTACTTGTGAGCGGTGCTGCTGAGCATCCAACCTCCGGCCCTGAATTCCAGGATCTCCAGCAGCAGCAGGCGGGCCATGGACGAGAGGCCCTCCTGGAGCAGAAAGCCGTCCCGCAGCAGGAAGAACAGGTCATTCATCCGTTGGTTGTCCGCCTTCTCCAGCTGCTCTCCGATGCGATGCAGCTGCACCACCAGACAGTCCACCTGTGGAGAAAGGTGGAGACGCCTCAGTAAAAACGAACGTCACACTAAAAGGGAGATTATGGTTTCGCTGTGGTTAGGGTAAACTGTCGGCAGCCATGGACTGCCCAAATGTGGGCAGTATAAATGTTACGTGCTACAACACATCTGTGGACTACACTTACATGTGCTGTTATTGGTTCACCACCCAGCCACAGAGAAGAGTGAAGTTGAAGCAAAACTAAAAGAGGCCATGCTTCTCATACTGCATTTTTTTTTAAATCTTTGATGGGGTTTTTTGTGCTTCTCTGGCCCACTTTTCAACTAATCAACACAGTGTCATCCATGTCAAACAATGTGCAGGTAACTGTTCCACTATGCAGAAAAAAGTGGAGGTTCATTGGCCAAAATGCAATTATGAAAGCTTTAACAATCAATTTTTCAGTTTTTTATTAGCCTTTATAGATTTATATGCATTTGTAGTCAGACAAAAACCACCCAGTGGAACAGGAGGTATATCGACTGACTATACAAAACAACCCCACTCCCCCAGTCAGTCCTGGAAAACCACTATAGGACTTTTACACTTATATGCAAATGACTGATAAACACTTTCTCCAGATATCTTCCTCACCTCATCCTCATTCATTAGAGCGTCTGGTTTGGCCAACCTCATCAGGCAGTCATACACAGGATGAACCAGGGCCACCATCGGCATGTTGTTCACCTAAAAAACACAGTGTGGAGAGTCCTTATATATATTTATTAGTTTCAGATGTAGCCATTCTTGTATTTTGCTTGTTTACATTATTGTATTTTGCACAACTCTGTTGCTTGTGAAGCTCGCACACAAGAATTTCACTCACATGTGCTGTACCAATGTACCTGCACATGTGATGTGACAATAAAAGTGATTTGATTTGATTACAGCAGCTCAGTATTATCAACATAAAACAAAAGGAAACTGTGTTAAGTCCTTGACTCTGATTTCTCTTACACAAAAGCCAGGATTGAGTAGTCTTACAATAAGGATCACTCTGTTTAAAATGCCAGTGGCTCCAAGCATGGATGGAACCTGAGTGTGTTAGCACCACACCTTTCAGGCTCATCTTTACACTGCCAATGAATAAACACCTTACTAAATGAGACATGACCTAGATTTTAGAAGCAGCATAATTAGGATCTGTTCAAATTGTAGTGGCTGTTCCTGGACACTTAAATGTGCTGCAGTTAACATATTAGGACCCCCAAGATGCAGCTAGAGGAGGTGTTTGTCTGCAGTGTGGACATACAAGAAAAAAAAAAAGCAGCATGTCCTCTTAATAAGGACAATGAAAAGGTTCCATTTTTAATCAGAGTGATTTAACAAAGCTGCTTTGTGTTTCCCTTTCCTAAATTTTAATACTCAAAACTCTCTCTGCCGCTTACTTTGAGGTAGTCGAAGATGTTGCAGATGAACGTGACATAGCACACCCACTCCTGCAGAGAGCGTGCCCTCATCTCCTCGCGTTCTTTGAACTCCTGCTGGAGTCGGTTCAACAAGTGTCTCCTGAACACGTTTCCATTGCTCTGCTTGGCTTCAGCCTGCAGAAAGTGTCAAGCAAAGTGTCAGGCAGATAACAGTGAGAGGGTGGACAAAAAGTGGGAGCTTGAATGTAATATATAGGTGGGACTTACTGACCTGCACTATAGTGTAGCAAATACGCCCAGCCTCTTTGCTGAACACGGGGTCCTTCAAAGACTGATCCACAATGATGTTGGATACTTTCTCCAGGTTCACCAGAGATGGATCTGAAAAGAGAGAATATGTTTAAGTGCTTTTTTTTTTTTTACAGCACCCAAAAATGACACACATGAAGAAGTTAAGGGTTGACCTTTCAAGGCTGTTTTTAGTAACCTCTGCGTGTCCAGGTCAAATGACTGGATCCGGTAGTCTTCAGCAGAGTTTTCCATTACAGATGCAAGTAAACAAATTACACGGGAGGGCTGTCACCTGTGGAAATCAGACAGTTACTGCAAGCGTTTTCATGCAGAATATAAGCTTTTCAGAGACAGATCAAAAGGCCACAGTCGGAGACATCAGGGCACTTTTGGTGACCACAATACATGCAAAATCCTGTACAGTCATCAAATTGGCTGGCCCCCGGCCGCGGCTCATTCACTGAGGGATGGAGGGGATTATACAACCCAGGTCAACTAAAAAGTTCACCGAACACCCAACCAAGCATGAGCCAAGTTATCTTCAACTTGTGATGTGACACACCAATGTTACTTCCATATTCAACTAGGTAACGTTAGTTTAGTGTAAGAACACGTAAAACTTCGTCTAACGGTAGCTTTGTTTTCAACAACATTAACATCCATTACAGCTGTAGTGGAAACCAAACGTTAACGGCTAGCATTGACGCTAACGAATCAGAGTGGAGTTTAATACCCAACCTACACTTGCGTTATAACCGCCCGCTGAAAGATACAAACGGGTAAATATTTTCCCGAACTGAAAGAAAACGGTAGTTAAATAATTGACCAAAAAATGGAGGATAATTATGTGACAATTATACCTATTTAATGCCAATGTGTCACATCTACGCTCAGGTAGAGGTATGCTCTGGTAGGCAGCCTTTCCTCGACGCAACCCTAACCTTTCGAAGATGAAGTATCAACAGAAAGATGAGTCCCTCCTCTCTTTTCTTCGCCGCAGACCCTATGGTCTTCGCCTAACCCAAAGTTAACGTAAACGAAGGCCTTAGTCTTGTACTTTCGAGGCCTGTCTACGCCATAGATGTCCTAAATAAAAGAGGATGTGAGTTTTAAGTAGTTACTTGCTGAATTTGACACGGTGTAGTGAGGTAGGGACTTATCTTGACGTGATATTTCGTCTTGGAGAGACTCTTCCGACCCGGCAGTAATATTAGGAGCGTGCTAGCAAGAAGTAGAAATCTGTTCCTGTTCTACTAATTTTGAACTGTACCAGTTGAGGTTCACTGTTGGAGCTGATGTGGTATTCATGAAGGTACGGTGATATTTGTCTGCTTCTGTTACCATTATAGCCAAGTTAATGCCTGCTCTGTTCTTAGTTTACCTTAGCTTAGTTTAGCTAGTTCCAAGGTCTTATTATATGTCCTCCACATGTCTTGTTTTTTTTCTTTTTAATTTTTCTGGTCTTTATGGCATTTTATGGTTGTGTTATAATTTTATAAATGGTGAACATGGAAGAAAACCAGCCATTAACAGACACCTAACAAAACACGAATGACGTGGGTGAAGCTGTAAATGTAATGTCGTGGAAACAGCTGCTAGGAAAAAGTCTTGAGCCACCCGTCGTTTCGTTTTTTTAATACTTTACTTCGGAGGAGCCAGACATAGTTGACATTTTTTCAGTGGTGTGAGCAATAGTTCTCCAGGCTTATAAAATTTTGTTTTTTAGTTTGTTTGTTGAACCACTGAACACTGGCATATGAAGTCATTCAGGCATAAAATGGCACACTAATTAAGTTATCAACCACTGTTGTGTATCCTTAAAACATTTGAGGAAACTGGACTGGTGGGTGGCAAATGAAAGCCATGTCCTTAAGAAATAGTAAAGACCGACACAGGGCGCGAGAGATCCAACTGGCCCTGCAGGTGATCCATCAACTTTTCACTGAAGTCTCCTTGTAAATAGTCTCAGTGTAAGGGTCGATGTCAAGAAGCCATGCTTAAGGAAGGGAGACAAGGAGAAAAGCCATCTGTAAAACATGGTGGAGGCTTTCAGAATGACAGTGATCCCAAACATGCATGGGGAACTTCTCCGGAAGACTAATTAAAGAAATTACAAGAAAGCTTTTCTAAGAGACTTCAGGCTGTGATGTACAATAAAGGTGGTCATATAAAATATTGACTTTCAAGCTTGTTAGAACAGTATAAAAAATCTACAGAATATATACTGCATTCCCATGTATGTTAGCACATTTCAGTAAACGAAATGTGCTAAATGGGGAAACACCCATTTCTCATTTTCATGAAACGTATATAGGAGTTATATATTACTGTGTATTGTTCTAAAGTCCATCCCCCAAAACCAAACTGGAGGTTTTATAACATCTAGCATGTAACTGTTGTTATAAATATCAAAATACTCACTTTAATACAGTTTGGAAACACCTGTGCTTAAGATTATACATACAAAACAAGCTCATCTCACCAAACGTGATGCAGTTAAGATTATCTTTATCTATTTAAACTTGAATTAAAGTTTGTTTTTAACTGTGTTAAACTGAACAAAGGGTTCGTCATTTGTCTCATTAGAGTTTCTAGAAACCTGAGGCTGTAGAGACATGGTGGGCTATGACCCTGGTGTCCAGGGTGCACCTCTGTCCCCAAAGGAGGCGGCCTTCGCTGGTTCAGCTGCTGGGATGGTCACCAGAGCCCTCATCAGTCCTTTTGATGTCATTAAAATCAGATTTCAGGTAAGGATGTGTACTTGTTTTGGAACATGTGAGACTTGCGTCCAAATGGTGAGAGAAGAGAGCCCAGAAGTGAGAATTCGTGCTCACTTTGAAGATTACCGTGAAGTAGCAGCTGTGACCTTCCAATTGGTGACTGTACTAAAAGCATGTGCAAACATTTGCATTCAGTTTAAAAAAAAAACAAAAAAACAAAACCCAAAAAACAACAACTTTAATCAAGAGATTTTTGAAGCCTGATAAATGCAGGTCATGTGTTGTGTTCTTATCTGTATTTTCCCCCCTGTAGCTGCAGATAGAGCGTGTGTCTTCAAAAACACCACAGGGGAAGTACTATGGGATATTTCAGGCAACACGCTGCATTCATTTAGAGGAGGGACTGTCTGCTTTCTGGAAGGGCCACATCCCAGCACAGCTCCTCTCTATCTGCTACGGAGCTGTCCAGGTACAACCTGCAAACTGTGAACTGCAGGCTAAGTGGAACAATTGTATTACTCTAAACAATCTCAACAACACAGTTGCTTTTATTGTGTCCAATTTGCAGTTTGCGAGTTTTGAGTTTCTGACAGAGTTGGTCCATCAGAAAACGCTGTATGACAGCCAGACAGCAGGCGTTCATTTCGTCTGTGGCGGCTTGGCAGCCTGCTCTGCCACAGTGGTTTGCCAGCCTCTGGACACACTGCGGACACGCTTTGCAGCTCAGGGAGAACCCAAGGTGGGACTAATCATTTCTTATCCTGATCGCTGTCAATGTTTGACAGAATTTCATACATCAGCTCGTTATACAGGTTTTTATTTTACAGTCCTACTTTCAAAAAACTTGGTGCATTGTGAAAAATGTAAATAAAAACAGAATGCAATGACTTGCATATCTTATAAAGTCACATTTTTTCACTAAAGAGTACAGAAAATATAGTAAGTGTTTAAACTGAGAAATTTTTAAGAAAAATGTTAAATCATTTTAAATTTGATAACAGAAACGTATCTTATAACATATTGTTTACCACTTTGGAACAGGCTGTTCAGGCTGTAGTTGTCTGAGAACTGAAGAGACCAGCTGCCGGATTTTGTATGGATGGGAGCATATGTTGTCCCTTTTTTCTTTTTCTTTTTTTTTTTTCTTTTGCCATCAGAATTATTGTCTAAAGGCGAAGAAAGATGCCCAACGGATTTACTTTACCAAATGGATCATCCCGGCCTTGCCGTATTGGTCTATTTGATTCAACTTTGTTTTTATTCTTTATTTTATTGTCAGATGTTACACATGGGACAGACATGACTGGGGGAACGAAAGGGGAGAAAGAAAGAGAGGTAGGGAAAGAAAAACAGCAGGGAAGAGGAACGGTGATAAAGGGGAAAAAAAACAAAAACAAACAGGAAAAAAAAATACATATCAATCTTCTGGATCACCTGTTGAGAAAGGGGGGAAAAAGAGAGCAATATAATAAACAACAACATTGCAATGATCGATGTGAATATAACAGTAAATACTAAATATTGAATATTATTGTGCAGCACGTAGGATCGACAGCACACCGTGTGCTTTGAGGTAGGAGCCAAAAAGGGTGTAGTTTGTGTCTGTGAGCACCTGTGTGTACACCTGTGAGCATGAGTGCGCTTGTATTTAAAAGGTTCCTTCATGTAATGATCTGCTAGAGGGTGTGGGGGGGGGCCATAGCCCCGTCCTCCAGGGCAAGAAGCAGGTATGGAGGAGATCCAGGCTCCAGACATCCAGAGGCCCTCAGAGCACAAGAGCACATGTTGTTCTAAAACCTTTACATACAAATAGATGCAGTATTTAGTTTAGCATATGTCTTGCTGAAGTATGCAGGACCTTCTCTGAAAAAGACGTTGCCTAAGTGGAAACGCATATTGCTCTACAACCTGTGTATATTTTTTTCAGCATCAGTGGTGTCAATTCCAGAGACACTAACGCACCGTCATACCAGAGGTGCAGACTTGTGAACTGAGCTCTGATAACAATGCAGATGGTGCCTCTGCTCTTTAGTCTGCAGAATGCAGCATCAATATTTTCCAAAAGAAGTAAAAAGTTTTGATTAGTCTGTCCACAGAACAGGTTTTTCACTTTGCCAAAGTCCATTTTAAATGAGCTTTGGTTCAGAGAACGTGAAGGTGGCATTTACATATGACTTTATCTTTGCACGAGGGAGCTTTAACCTACATTTGTGGATCATGTAATGATTTCTGGAAGTGTTCCTGAGCCCATGCACTGATTTCCATGACAGAATCATGCCACCCGAGGACCCAAAATGATCACGGGCATCCAGTATTAATTTTTTCTCACTTGTCTGTTGAGGACAGAGATATGCAAATACGTTTAATTAGGCGAATGTAGAAATATTTGAGGATTTGGAAACAAGTTTTTGTTTCCCACACTACCAACAGCATTGAAGACCATTTCAAGTCTTACAACGATGAAATATTCATAAAGCATGTTAAATATTCTCGAATTCCTGCCTTAGGCAGAATCGCTCGCTGTATACTGCTGAAACCCAGTTTTCTATTTCCAGGTGTACAGGAACCTGCGACATGCTGTGTCTACAATGTGGCGATCAGAAGGAACTCTAACATTTTACCGCGGCCTGTCACCAACACTCATGGCTGTGTTTCCTTACGCTGGCCTGCAGTTCTTCTTCTACAATATCTTTAAAAAGTTGTTGGCTCCACAACCCGAAGCTGGGAACTCAGGAGGTGAGTGGAAACTCTTAATTGTGCAGCGTTTACACCTGCACAGGGTTCAGTTTAAAATCCTGTCACTTTTTATGTTCAAGGAAACTTAAAAAGCCTGGTCTGTGGGAGTGGAGCTGGAATGATCAGCAAAACAATCACGTACCCATTCGATCTGTTCAAGAAGAGACTGCAGGTGGGGGGCTTTGAAGCAGCCAGAGCTCACTTTGGACAGGTAAGCTCCTCAACAGCATGTTTCATCATATTTGATTAAGCGCTCTGGGTTTGATGCTGAAGCATTGCCTTCTGTCCTGTGCAGGTGCGGAGCTACAGAGGTCTGCTCGACTGCATGGTTCAAATAGCCAAAGAGGAGGGCTTCCGAGGATTCTTCAAAGGCCTGTACCCCAGTCTCGTAAAAGCTGCGCTGTCAACAGGCTTCACCTTTTTTTGGTATGAATTTTTTGTCAACGCCATGCATAACTTCAAGGAGAAACGGGGAACAAATGTCATCGCCAAAGACTTTAACAGAAGATGATGAAGGTGGAGGGGAGCAACACACACAATCACGCACATTGGAAACTAACTTATGCCTTGTTATTTTCTTGCACTGAAAAAAATGTGTCAACTGGGTCAATATCATCATTTGTTTCTGTTGTGTTTACATATCACGACAGAAAAATTACTACATTATGTTTTTTGTGATGTCATTTGAGTGTGTGTCGCAAAAGAGCTGGATTTTTTTTTTTTTTTAAAAACATGAATTTAATGTGGGATTTCAAGGTTTGTGGATACTTGCTTTAAAAAGATAAGTGTTAGCATTGAATATTCAAACTGAACTTTGCACACTTTGAGCATTTTGTGTCATTTTACACAAACTGTTCGACTTCATTAAGTTGCAAGAAAAGAATACAACAAAATTAAGCTTTTGTGTTGGTTTTGTGCACAGACAAAAAAAAGCACTTAATATTTATTGCATTATATACTATGGAGGACTGGGTATGTGAGGGACTGCTAACTGAGAGTTCAGTTAGTTTGTTGTGTTACATTACACTGTTAAAGCAGTTGTGTCGATGTGTCTGCTGAACACTATGACGTTATTATTTTTTCAATAAAGTTTGGATTAAGGAATTGTGTTTGCATGTGTGGTGTGTAGACCAGGATGAACATAGTGTTCACTAGAGGTGTGCATATGAATCGTATGCCTTTTGACACCTTTTATTAAAAAAACCGTTTACATATTGAAGTTTGGCACATGTGCATGGGTCATCACATGCCCCCTAAATGATGAAAAATGAATAAGTGAGGACAAAGAGCTCACAACAGGGTTTACATATTTAAAATAAATAAAATAACTGAATGTGAGCATGTTGGATGCATGCTCTGTTTGCATAAATGCCCACATACTGCTTACTCTCTTACAATTCCTCCATCTAAAGCATAAGTACACTGCACAGCAGTTGCATCTCTTTAATATCTGCAGGGAAAATACCAAAGAGTCCATTAGCTGTGACAACATCCTCATTTAGGTTTGACAGTGTTTCTTGCAGATATTGGCAGATGTCGTGGGAAAGGCCTCAGAGGCGATCGCCTGTACTAATGAGAAGTGTATGAATTGAAAAAGGTAGCAAAAGTTGAGCATGTAGACAGAACAGAAAGTGGCATGTAGGGGGGTGTGGCCTTGCTCCTGAAATTCAGATAAATTATCTGCAGTATGATGAGAGGGGGAACTCAGTTTCAGCTTCATCTATATACAATTTCACGTAATATATTGAGATATTTATATATTAGAGCTATTTTGCAATATATTGTCTCATTTAATACTGCTGATTTAACTTGTTAGTTACTGTTCTTACTGTCTTGGAGCATATCTGGCCACAAAATTTTCTCTGAGATCAATAAAGTATTCTGATTCTCATTCTAATTTATACAGCATATGTTGTAACTTTATTGCAGTTTATTGTTTGATAACAGCATTTTGGTTATTTTGTAAGTGATTTAAGTGTTAGCCACATGTTTAGTGAGTGCTGTTAATTATAGATTAAATTTTCTGCTAAAAGGGAGCATTTAACAGGTATTTTCATTAGAAAACTGTGTTTCCCAGAATCCTTTGTGGTAGACAAAAGTTACTCTGGGTTTAGCTACCAAAGAAAGTTTCGGGAAGCCATTATATGTTGCTCTGATGTCGAGCAGTTTATTTGTTGTACATCCCCTTTTGAAGCCCTATATAAAGACTATCGTTTCTGCAATTGATGTCTGATCCGTTTTTTGTTTTGACTAAGTGGATTCTCCACAATAACATGACTTGATTTCCAAAGTTGCATTTGAATGAGCCACAAGCCTGTCTTTCCATTCAGATAGATCACATTAACAAACTCTCCACACAGTAACGGATGCAGCAGTATTTACTTTCATTTACTGAATACAAAACCCATCAATAGTATGACAGTAAATGAACACAATAAAACCACAATGAAGTCAATACAGCAGCAAAACAACACCACATGACCAAGTCTGTAAAAACTCCTGTAAAACACGACATCACATATAAGGCTCAGATAAGGAAAACATTCAGTTCACAAATATTTAAGGGCAGCCTCGGTAGTCAAGAATCATGCTGTTTCATGAAAACATCATGGCTGCTGAGACACATTACAGAAATGTCAAAGCAGCTTCATCACTTGATATGATATTCTTTTTGAGTCACATTTATATTTTTCATACAGTATATACAAGAATACACAATCACCTTACATCAGACTGTGAAAACCATAATACTCGACTGTTACAGTGGCCAACAAGAGTCCCAACTACATAATTCAGTTACCAAATAAATGAACAAAGCCAGAGATGTTTAAAGATAAAGCAGAAAACAAATGTTAAGTTTATGTGCACTGAGTCTCTCGATATCTTTTCACCAACACACCCTGAGCTTGGATGAAAACAAGGTGACACTGTGGGATAAAACGATTTCAGGAATGTATGCTACACTCAGTCAGGCTAATTGGACTCCATACTGATTAATGAAAGGTGCAGACTGGCTGTTTTCTAAGGAGAAGTGAAGGATGAGGAGCCTGCAGGTGCTTTTGTTGGACTCTCACTGGGATTTACTACACCTTTACACTTGGCGGGCCTTGCTGTGGATGCCTAGCTGTACCTGTAAAGGCAGTCTGAGAGCTGTTGGCTTTGCTGGAACACCGGCGAGTCGGCTGAGGGGCTGGGATCACCAGGACAGTCACTTCTTCTTCAGATGGCTGAGGGAACATTGCAGGATGTGCTGGGTAGGCATCCTCCACTAATACGCAGGTCAGGGGTGTTTAACAGCGGCTTAGCCCCGCTCTCATTCTGGTTGCGGACTGGAGTTCCAGGAGAAAAAGCTTGGAAGCTTGAAGAGTGAATCCCTGCGGCCTGGATCAGGTAGGGTCAAAGTCTCTGGAGCTGACTTCTTTCGGGGTCGCTCTTTGGGCACTGACAGGAAATCAGGGGCTTCGGTGGAGAGGGGAGTGGACGGGGCGCTGTTGGGTCCGCTGCGGGTGCTAGATGGCAGGGGGTTCTCTGAGATGGAAATGGTAGGGGGGAAAGTGCCAATCTTCAGGTTGGTGGCTTCCTGCGTGGCACGCTCGTACTCTCTTACTTCATCCATGGTCATGTCTGTTGGGTTGGAGCAGTGACATAATATTAATAATAATACCTACTGAGCTATCCATGTCCCCATATATGAGAGACAAGGAATCTTTAGAATTGTTTTTATTAGATTTTAATGCAGTTTTTATGTGATATAAGCACAGAGATGTGCAATTCTAATAAACACATAATTTATTAACAATAAAACATAGAAAACACATCAAGTATTTAAACAGATGTGTTTCAGAACAGAGCTTAGTAGTAGTAGAAGTGGGGTGCTGAACTGGCCTGCCTGCGGTTCAGGCCTTTCACCTCTTAAAACCATTTGACCCATCATGAAATATGAAATGGAGCTATGAAGACCCAGGACTGTTAAAAAGCTAGAAAATCAAGCAGCTCATATCCTTAAGTTAACAGATGTTCATGGTTAAAAAAGAGAGGATGCTACACAGCAGTAAACAGGGCCGTGTCCCAACTGTTTTGAGACGTGTAGCTGCCATCAAATTCAAAATGAGCTAATGTTTTTCTTACTTTGGTACATTCGATATGGTTTCTGTGTTCTACAGTGAATAAAATATGACTTTAAGATTTACAACTTCTTTGTATTTTCAATGTCCACAGCATCTCGAGCTTTTTGGAAATGGGACTTTGCAGATTTATTTAATGTGGTGAGGCTGCAAATGTGGAAATATTGCACACAGGTTTCTCAAGGTCTTACAACGAACTGCTTCAAGGGAAATACGTGTCAGGAGAAAACTGTACTCTCAGTTTCCCGTTCTTAGCTGACAGTAGTCACACCTGCGGTCTTTTGCTGTTGTCCATCTGCTCTACAGTTTGACATGTTGCACAATCAGAGATGTTGTTCTTCATACCTTGATTATAATGAGAATTTGAGTTAATGTTCTCTTCCTATAAAAGCAGTCTGGGCATTCTCTTCTAACCTCTGACATCAACAAGATGAAAAATCAAAGTTTCTAAGACAGTTTCAAAAATACACAAACCAGCCACACTTCTGTAGGAGGAGGTAGGATGTGGCAAAACCAATTAGCAGAGGTGACACTACAGCTAACTGGAGTCACCCATCTAGTGTGGAACATTTTATATGTTATCATTCGTGGTTAATTGTCCTAACAGGCCATTCAGGGAGTCTTTTCTCTGTTTTTGGTGGTGGAGGTTCTAGCATTTACCCTATTTAGAATTATTAACAGGTATCTGTTCCTGTGCATGGTACCCATACACTGCATGCATACACCCTGCTAAAAAGAGCTTGCTAACATTTAGTTGATAACTTAGCACACTATGCTCATGTCCAAATATGACAAATATATCCAAATATTTCCAACTCCAAAAACACCAGATGGAGATGGTCACAAAGCTAAAAGTTGATGAAATTAATAAACAAATTGATAATGTCATGCTAGCTATGTCCATCCTTTGCATACAGTCTATGATCTCCATCTTAAAATGGAAAAATGTATGTGAAGTGGGTGCAATCGTGAGATGAGTCAATGCCTGCACATGAAACTAACCCAAGTTTTCTAAAGACTGTCATCTTCTGCGCACTTACCAATCCACTCATCCACCCAGGCAAAGGCCTGCCTGTGTCCTAAAAGCAGCACATCTCGGATCACCTGAGGAAGATTACAAAAAATAAAAAGAGAGAAAAGGGAAGCAAAGGAGGCAAGCTCACAGGAAAATGAATTCAGGCAGGGACAGAGGCAGGGAGGAAGTTCAAGGAGAGAAACTGCAAATCAGACGGCATTCGCTCTAAAGGATACAGAGAGTTTCACTTCATTTCTCACTTCAAACATTTTCTGTTCACCCCTAGAGGATTATGATTTATGTGGGACACTCCTGGTGTTAGCCTGTGAGTAATGAACCTGCCTCCAATGTGTGTGTGTGTGTGTGGGTGCCTTGGGCAAGGATAGTGCAGGGACAGCTGACCCGAGGGACAGATGCTGTAGCAAAATGGATTTGGGAAATGAGAGATACAAAGTTTAAATTCTGCAGCCAAGAAAAAGGGAGGTGGTGCTGCAAGGCAAGCTGTGGGATGCGAACAGGGCAGATATTGTTGAAGGTGATAATAGAACTGCTGATCTAGCTCACGGCCGTGTATCACATGTTTTCAGAGCAAAAGATAGGACGCCTCTGGCTCAGACGATGATATAAGCAGGCTGAAACTCATCTACAACGTGTCTCTTGCCCCCAAAAATGGTTTGTCCTGACCTTGTGTACAAACTGCTCCACACGGGTTTGCAGGCCCCAGACTTCAAATTTGACAGTGACCAGTTTGTAGGAGCACATGATGGGGTCCTGGGTGTCGAGCCATCCTTCCTGCAGAAGCCCTCGGTTCGTCTTCTTTGACTTAAAATACCGAAGGTCCTGCAAGGCCACAAGAAACCAGGTTCAGAAAAACAACTCATTTTTCCCCAGGAGTTAAATAAACACAAACAATCTTATGTCGATAATCCTCATAAAATTTACATAAGACCATAAGGAAAATTTGTTGAACTGTTTTCAAACCAATACTTCAAATTAAAACTATACTTCCTGCCATCTAATCTCTCTCACACACATCAATTTCCTCCTCTCTGCCCACAGGACAGGATCATCTGCTTTTATTTACGAGGCTAATGCAGGGTATAGCTAAGAAGCACAGTGGGAGTCTCAGAAACTTTACACGCATTAATCACTGCTCCCAGTGGACTAATTATGCTGTGATGCTCATTTGTCTTAGAGTCATGCATCTGAGTGTGACAGAGTGTCTCTATCCCTGCTGGGAAAGTACTTGTAGAGGAGGTGGAAGACGTCTGTTATATTCTTCTCCGCATAAAATGTTTCATCAAGTGTATTGAGAGACGGAAAGATGAGAAATGCTAATGACAGATTAATCGCTTTTAAGCACATTTTTTAATAAGCAAATATCTCTCCAAAAGATGTTTTACTTCACTTACTTTTCCTCCTGGTTTTGCTGAACAAGTTTCATTAACTGTAGATTGTATTTCAAGAAGGTCTAAAAAGTGAAGCCAAAGTCAAAGTGCTTTAAATATGATTTCTTTCTGGTGACCAGCAGGGAGCAAATCCTCTGGCTGCAAATAGTTTGGTTCTATATACTGCATCATATATGCTGCATCCAGTCAAATCACCAGCAAGTGTGAGGATCTCTATAAAAACAGAAGGTTTTGGTAGTTTGCAGGTCTGGAGCATTGCCACAGTCTTGCCAGGAGTGGACGATGCAGCAAACTCACCCACGGCCAGACTGTGCCATGATCATACAAACGGCAAAAAACTCAAAAGCATTTGTCACTTTATGGTCTCAAATGTTATTTTAATACCTTCTTTCATACATCATGAGGTTTATTTTGTAAATTATGTTCATAAAATAGATTATAACACATGGACAGCATGTCTGTGCTATTCTTAGCTCTCAGTGGTTAAAAGCAGAGGATGACAGAGATCGGTGGGAGGTGCGTGTGTGAAAGTGAGGGTGTCAATAACAAAACTGCAGCGCTGTCATGACCCCTCTTGGTTATTAATAGCTCAGCTTTTTATGACCATCACGTCCTGATAGATGAGCGAACGCACGCGCATACAAATGTCAAATCTCTGGAGAAAAGATAACACCCTATTCTGTTCCCTTCTCCTCACATCTCAGTTGTTGACTTCTCTCCTCCTCCCTCCTATTCACCCTTCTTTCCACTTCCTTCCACAGTATCTGTGCCGTGGCTGCAAGTATTCATTCACTCCTCATCCTGAGGTCAGTGACGTCGCTCTCCTCACCTCCGACTCCTTGTAGTGGCGCTCGGGGATCTCATCGTAAGCGATGTCCAACAAACACACATCCATCTCCTCTTCTCTGGGCTCACTGCCAAAGATCTGAGGAACAGGGAACAGTTCAGTATGTGAGGACAGCTCAATCAGTGGCGTTGACAAATGCTGTGGGATGAAGTGCCGTCACTTGGTGGATTTATAAAGGCAGCTTCACGCATCACGTAAATGCTGGGAGTCATTTTAGTCACACATCATATTGCTGTACAGGAAAGCAGTGGTTGAAAGGGTTTACGTTTGACAAAAAGATAATTTCCTGAGCACGTCCCGTCCTTCTAGCTTTACCCTCAAACAATAGGCCAAACAAACTGTGAGTAGGAATGTGAGTCACACCAAGTGGTCAATGATTTCCTCCTGTGTGACTCACGGGACGCAGCAAAGCAATGTTGACTAGTTATCCGCTCCTTTCAGAGCAGTGAAAGCGCTCTTGAGTCATGGACATTAATTTAACTTCCTGCATTCTTTGAATCTTTTCCATGGGTATAGGGCCAGGAGCAAAGGGCAGGGAGTCAACTGCCAAGGTTATTACAAGAAATGAGGGAGGCTGGAATAAAGAGAGAATAGCGGTGACTGCACAAATGGTGGGACCAGTGGGGTGTTAACATGAGAGCGGAAAGACCCTTCTATTGAGTTTGCCTGCACCCACATTTGTTACAATCAGTTTCAAATGTGAGATTTTGACCATCTGTGAAACCATCGTGATGTTCCTGCAACTCTCATAATCCACCACTAGGTGGGGCCGCAGCCTTTTCCTTCTACTACATTGTGCATTCGAGTAATATTGTGCAACAGTCAGACTTGCCTCCACTGCCAATACCAAGTGTTGCTCTGAAGGTGAGGTGGAGATCAATTGAAGTGCTTTTACCTGGTTTGAAATACTCAACACAACCAGCAGGACCTTGTCAGGTTGATTTAATAAAAGACAATTACAGTCAATCTATTTTATAGCTATAGTTCTGTGCAAAAGGTTTTAACCAGCTCTTATTTCTTCATATTTTACTTTAAAGGAGCCAGACTTTCTTGTAATTTTTAAAAGTGGTCTTAAACATTAGTTCTGCAGATTGTCTGAAGGTTTTTTAATGTTGGTCTTAAGACAACAGGCTGCTTTTTCACTTGCTTTCAGTCTAGTCCGTCTACGTGACCATTTTCAGTGGACCATTTGAACCATTGTTGTTTCTACACATAACAAACAACTTAGCAAAGAACCAATTTTAAATTTTGTCTTTAGGGACTTTCTTACTAGTCTGTCTTGAAAAACACATTTTTCTGTGAATTAATTGTATGAAAAATGCCAAAGACACTGAGGTTTGACAGGCATAAAATTGTATCTTTGCACCAACAAAGTGATTCCCAAAGAGCTGTTAACCAAAAACTTTGCTCGTTATAGAGATTCAGACTGTCCACCTATTGTTCAGATGTGTCTGGCAAAGTATCTATGAGAAATTATCATAATGACAGATTGAAAAAGATTGTGATTGTCCAAGATACAAATGAACGAAGACAAAAACATTCATGTTAACAGTCGCAATCACTGCCTGAAGAAATCAGAACAGCAGAATGACTGATAATTCTCCTGATTTCCTTGGCACACAATGATGCAATAACCCTCTGACAAAGAGAATTCATTATTTTTGATTTTGGGGAAAAGACAAGAAGCAACAAGATGAGGCAACAAAGCAGACAGCAAAGAGCACAAAAGGGCAAAGGTACATGAAAAGAGAGAACCTAAATTCTATCCTCTTTCTTTTAGATGCAGCTTTGTTCCTACGATTCACTTCCAACGGCACGGCACTCGGAGCTTTACTCACATTATCATTGTTCCCTTTGTTATCCTCATATTTGGTCTCAATATGGATGGAAAACTTGGGCAGGAAGGAGCACTGAAGGGAGGGAAAAGTGAGAAATAAACAACGTGTGAGTTTCTCTGTTAATAACTGCATTGCTTAATGTTGTTTGTTCCAGCCCCTTTTTCAGAGATTTTTAACATTTTAAGCTTCATCGGTCTGCTAAAGTGACAACATCCTGTTGTTTAGGTCAATATGTGTGCATGTAGTCTTACAGTAGCTTACTCTTTAGCTTCGCTGCATTTTAGCTGCTGTGCTGAAAGCACAAGAAGCCGACACGCTCAGATGCCAGATCAGATTAATGGAGAGGACCGTGTGTCTGACAGGGGCTTATATCTTGGGTTTTATTACACAAAACCAAAGCAGTAATGGTTATTCTCTCACTCCGGAGATTTAAAACCACATCACACTTTAGTGTTTTCGTCCATTTTTACTGTCTTTAACCAAATTAAAGCTCAACACAATCATTATACAGTGTAGAAGGATGAATACTGGATACATGAAATGCAAAAGCCAGTGTTTGTGTTTATGCATGCCATCAATAAGTGATGCTACACATGGTATATTCACAGTGATGTGGAGCGAGAGGCCTTATTGTAATTACTCAGCACAATTCAGTGGCCTTGTGAGTCTTAAAGAGAAACAAGAAAACTGTCTCTGTGTTTCTGATACTGATTATGGTGACAGAGGATAAATGTCTACACACGTAAAGCAGCTCTAACATGGATTAGTAGGTTAACAAGACTAATTTGAACCTACATCAGTAACAACTGACCTGCTGTTTCAAGTCAAACTGGTCAATATTAAAAAGGTGTTTGTCATTTACAGATGAACAATGAAGATATTTCTTTAAAACCTAATTTGGTGCCAGAAATAAAGGTCCTGTAATAAGATGCCACCACTGCAACAAGTCAGCTGGTGAAATGTCTTCCATCTTAGATCGCAATCAGCTGTAAGTGATACAAAAACCATGGCAACTCAGCCACGAATGACTGCAGAGCTCCGAACCTCCTGTCGCTTTAACATCAGCACCAAAACTGTGCACTGCTGGCTTCGTGGTATGGGTTTCCACATGGGAGAGGAGCTCCTGTAGGAGTAATGTGTTGTACTCTGCAGTCAGAGTAAGAGGTAACGATGTGACATGCATCCAAAAATCACAGTAGCTGCTGCCACAACGCTCATATTCTTAAGGCTGTTAACTCAAGAAAAGTTTCACAGTTTCACATGAGCTGGCGTGACCTCCCTGAAACATCCAGATGCTGCAGAGGCAGTTGCATAATCTCAGCGAGGCTAAAGAAACGGCCTGCTGCTGATTTTATATGTGGTTCACTGATGCATTCCTGCTGCTTCGCACACAGAGAAGCCGTGTGTGTGCGTGCATATGTGCATGTGTGTGTCTGGGCGGGCATGTCTTAGGGCATGTCTTCTTAATGTCCCGGTGCAAATCATTAGTGCTTTTTGTTGGCAACAGTCAATTAAACATTCAAACAGCTGAGAGCTGTGGGGTTTCTGTTAATGTCTTTAATGAAAAGTTCCCCTGATTAGCTCATATTGACAAACAGGCTGGAGCAGCAGGGGTGCGGCTGTTGTTGAAGCAGGGATCTGGACGCGAATCTGAAACTCTAACAAGTTTGATACTCTCATGTGCTTGGAAGTAAATAAAACAAATCAATTCAGATATGCGTGTCTGGGCTCAATCTTAGGGACAGACTGAGGAGCTAATTTATCCAAAAGCAACTTGGATGATTTTTTTTTCAGGATTTGTCCTGAGCTTCTCCCTGTGGAGATATTCCACGTCTACCTAACTGGAAGCTAACTTCAGAAGAGATCTCTGCACGCTGGAGGGATTACACTCCTTCCACAGGGATGCCTCGACATCTGTGTTACCCTTCCCTGCTTTGTGCCATCAGCTGCCAGCAGCGAATGATGACTATTGCTGTCTCGCAGGTTCACTTTTAAAGCGACAGTTGAGACGATATTCATAATCTTAATTTCCATTTTTATCCCATTACTTGGGTGTAAATTAACCGTGATGTTTTTGTGTTATTCTCATTTTCCGAAATTATCCGCAGCAAAAAAATCCCCAACGTCAAAAAGAGAAAGAGAGGTGAAAAAAACAGATGGTAATAATAAAAGAGAATAAACTTTGTTTGGATTTAATCGAGGTATCAGATCACACTGGGGATCGGACGTGAAATTACATTTGTTTCAGATATGCATGGTGGTTTTGTTAAAGACTTCACTTGCTGTGAGCACAATCTGATGAAAAAAAGGACAGAATGATAAGATGGGCACATTTCCCTTTCTCTTTTATTCTTGCATATATTCTTATATTCGTATATACCTGCAATCACAACATGTTATTCATGGCAGTCATGATAACTAAAAACTAGATTTGTGTGACTGAAGAGGTTAAACTACTTAAACAAACATAATGCTTCAAATTGCACTGAGCTGTATGGTGTAGTGCCACTTGTTCTGGGTCCTGGGTCTTTAAATCTGAGGTTTTTTGGTTCTTAAGTTTAATGTTTGTTGTCATATTTGATTTTCATGTTCCTTTTTAGCTTCAGCTTTGGCTCTTTGTTCCTATTTTGATTTCATAGCAGACTTACTCTTCATGTTGAGTTTAAGTGCATTATGGTGTTGTTGTTGTGCAAAGTTAGTCACTACACGTTTTTATTTTGGTAATCTTTTCTCTTTCTGTCTTGTTTCTAATTTTACTTCCTCCTGTCTCATTATCCTTGATTAGTTTCACCTGTCTGTGCCCTATCCCCCTGATTAACATTAGTGTATAATCAACTTTTACAAATAATGCTGTCTCCCCCTCAGTCTGTGTCTCAGTGTCTGTCCTGTTCCAAGCTTAAGCTGGATTCATTTCACTTTGTTTTCTTTGTACGCTATAAAGTAGTCCAAAAGTATTTACTCACCCATCCAAATTATTAAATTCAATCCCTTTCATCAGCACAGTTGCATAAAATTAAACACCTAGGCATGCAGACTGCCTCTACAAACATTTGTGAAAGAATGGGTCGCTCTCTGTGAGTTCCAGCATGGTACAGTGATAGGATGCCACCTGTACAATAAGCCCGGTCATGCAATTTTCTCACTACTAAATATTCCACAGTCAACTGTTAGTGGTATTATAAGACAGTGAAAGTGATTAGGTAGCAACAGCAAATTAGCCTCAAAGTAGTAGCCCATGTGAAATCACAGAACAGGGTCAGCGGCTGCTGAGGCACGCAGTACACAGAGGTCGCCAACTTTCTGCAGAGTCAATCACGACAGACCTACAAACTTCATGTAGCTTTTTGATTAGCTAAAGAACAGCGCACAGAGAGCTTTATGGAATGGTTTTCCATGGATGAGCAGCAGCATCCAAGCTTTACATCACCAAGTGCACTGCAAAGCGACGGATGCTGTGGCGTAAAGCCCATCGCCACTGGACTCTAGAGCAGTGGAGACGTGTTCTCTGTTTCTCTTGTTCCAGGAAGTAAAGCTGAGACAGTTCCAGCTCAGCACCCACATTTCTGATATTTTCTAATATTAAAGTGAATATTTGCGCCCATGTATTTTGAGAACTCACAGGCAGGACTTGGGTTAATATGGACATTGCTTCATTCTGTAAATGCCCTGATGATTGTTACAACCAGTAAATATCAAATATCACAATAAAGTAAAGTATTACAACTGTCTTCTAGCAGTACATGCTGCTCAGCATGCACTGATGTCCTTGATACTGATAGTGTTGGGTGTTGTCAGAGATGTGCTCAACAAACATAACCCGCTCCTCTTCTAACACTCACCCTTAAACTCTACAACACGAGATCTTCCAGGCAGCTGGTCGATCAAAGTGGTTTTGTGTGTGTATGAGTGTGTGTGTCTGCGTGCAGGTACACCAAAACTACTCACCGTGTACTCTGACCATATCATCAGCAGAGGCCATCAGTATAATGGATGGGAATGGGAGTTTGAGGGGGGTGGGGAGGTGGGTGGGGGGACAAAGGCATGAAAGAGAATGAGAGAGATAAAACGAGAGGAGAGAAGAAAAAATACTTCAGCTCACAATGAAAAAAAAAGAACCATTAAGCCTCAGCTCAGTAGCACTTCATTTCCAGTAAAAGCACATGAGAGGAGCCCATTTCACTATGATATTGCCCCATTTTTAAAAATCTGTGTGACACTGATTGTTTTTGACATGCACGGTCCTGCTGAGCGCATATTAGTCTGTCATATAAACACACTGTACATACAAAAATCCCAAATGCAATATGATGTTTACTGGTTGCCATCTATCGGTATTTTTGTGACATTTAGAGCTGTTCTAGCTCTGCTATAAGCTTTTTGAAAACCTTAATGCTATCGCTTTAATTTACACATTTGATAGAAAGCACATTGCAGCTAATATTTTTAAATAAATCAAAGAAAAACAATCTGACAGATAAATAGCGACACCTTGTTGGTGCCAAATTTATTGTGGAAATGTAAAAACGGAACGATGTTGTAGAAATTACCAGATGGTGAAAAACAACACTTGACAATGAAATAATTATTTTCCTAATGAAACAAACAGATTAACCCATCATTTCATTCTATATGTAGGTATTATATGTTTACATACTAAGAAACATGACAACCAAGTTTAAAATGAATCTTGTTTCGATGTGATCAAAGCGGTAAAGAAAAACGACACAGTTGTACACTCGTGTCTTTGACGCAGCTACGGCGGCACAAGGCAGCACAAGGCAGCAGGTTACAAAAATCAAGATGTGCTTGACCTGCAAAAATGGCAACTAGCCAATCTGTTGTCAACTTTCTCATTTGCAAAGCTCTGCATAGCAGGTGTAAAATGGCCCTGACACTTTACTCAGCTCAGCTGGACGTTGTGTTGGTGCCATTTCGAACAGGCCAACAGGAACGTTGCAGAGTGCCCTCTGGTGTGAAAACTATCTAATGTCATCACTCACAACATGGTTGAACGGTATTTCTCCCACGTCTTGTTTACTTTTCAATTTTTCATTTATCAGCCCTACAAATAACAATACTGATATTGGTTTTAGCAAATATCAGCCAACATATCAGCCTAGCTCTAATGTTGTGGTGGAATTAAAGTGTGATTTTTATCATCCACACAACAGTGATGCTAATTATTGAGAACAAAAACAGGCAGATTACCACCTTTACGGCAGTGTTCATTCTAAATCTATTTGCTCTGGACAGAGTTGTGATCCTATATCATTGCACCAATTCTTCTAAATTCTTTTAGAGCACACTAAGGCGTATAATTAAAGCATTACCTGTGATAGTGTATGGGTAATAGTTCCAAGCCTTCTCTGTGACATAGAAGATCTTGGGGACCACTGCTCTGGCCCAACTGGGGAGCTTGCTGTCAAAGATAGACGAGTGGATAGGTTAGTAAAGTGAAGAAGAAGAAGAAGAAGAAGAAGAAAGAGAACAGCTTAAATAAATAGTTTGTGTGCAGCCTTGGTAGTTTCCTCTTAAAGTTTCTCCACTCTTCTTCTTTAGGCTATTATCTGGAACAGGCAACAAGAAGCATCCAGCTGTGTGGAGTCATAATGGAGGCTATACAGGGCAGCCATGATAGTCCCTTGGGGAAGTTGATTACACCCTGTACCCTGCAGGGGAGTTTCACCAGCGTTCATTGTGATAGATATAGAAAAGGGCATGGAAGGCAAATAGAGGAAATACAGGGGGAGGGCTATTACTCAGCACAAATGGATTCTAAATGCTGACAGCTAAGTAGTTGAGCACCTCATTGGATGTCTAATCAAAAAAAAAAAAGAAGAAGAAGAAAAAAAAGATTGCTGCGGAAAGGGAACATCAGGGCTTTGGTGAGCTGGAAGGAAATTGCCATGTCAGAAATCTGAGAAATACACAAATTTACCAGTGAATACCAGCGAATGGAGAAGATTGACTTTTGAGACTTTGACATTTGGAACAGTAAGTCCTAATTGCCAATAGACGCCGAGAGAAAAGAAGGGTTGCAGACAGTCATTACTGAGTGCCATCAGACAAAAATTCACTACAGCCCAAATCACATTTAGTCCAGATTTCTGCTCCCTGAAAAGCAGACAATCAAAGCGCAGCAAATAGCAGCATAATTGGACTCAAAGTCATCATTAAGTTGTACCTTTCAGAAAAATTCTCTCTTAACCACTGATTATTTAACTCTCACATCTCCAACTTCTTCTCTTTTTCTTTTTCTATGTCTGCTAGATGTAAGTGAATATGGAAATTGAGCTGGTTTGTCACTAAAGCCATTTTACACAAGAACTTTGGATCATTTCAGAAGAATAAGATCAGGATATTTTAAAAGTTGTCGTTTTTCACACTGGGCATGCAGCAGGAAACGCTCTGCTACTGGAGATACTCTGTTTTAGGAGAGGGAGCTGCCTAGATAGAGACAGCAGGAGGCAGGACACATGACGCCCACTCACCTGCAGGCAGGCAGAGCACTAAATTATTAGTGTTTGCAGAATGCAACATTATGCATACATTTTACAAAAGGTGCAGGCAGGTTAAAGCAACTGACTAATGTCCCGTGTGACTGTGCTGGACATTTGAGTTCTCACGTGCACCTCTATTAGATAAGTCCAATCAATGCTCAGGGCTGCAGTGTGTATCTGCAAATGGCTTAAGACTCTGTATAAACTATGGGAACATGAGGCAGACAGTTTCCTTCAGTCCCCTTCTAATAACCTGTCAAACAGCCAAGGGAATGTCCAGACACAGCAGACTAGCCACATGTCCTCACACTGCCTTATTTGCAAGCCACGCATACACATACACACAGACATACAGACACACACGCACAGAATGCAGCTATAACATACTAACAGGTGGTTTGTGGGTGGAGGGATGCAGGCTCCGCTCGGTGTCCGACAGCGACTGCTCAAATTATCCATCATTTACACTGACCTCATCTCTCTGTGCACACACACACACACACACTATCACACTCGGCTAAACGCACACCACACTCTGCCCTCCTCTTCACT